>NC_057799.1:561772472-562121375 GCF_018294505.1 Triticum aestivum
AGTTCTCGTTCGAAACCCTGATACTCCGAAAGAGATTGTCCAGTTTGTACACGAGGTGCGTCCAGTTTTCGCCGTGACCCTCTCTACTCTTTTGCACATGCTATGCGGGTGAAATGATGATACCATGCCAAGTTCCAACATTTTCAGAGTTCATTTTGTAGTGATTTTCAATTTCACCGTCGTTTAGCTCTTTTAACAAATCGGTAAATGACTGAAAAACAGCAAATGATGTCAGAACATGTTGGAAATTGATGACGTCTCTTTGAATGATGCATACTGAATGCAAAAATAGGCTGGAGTTCAAATAAGTTTAAAAAACATTGAAGTGCCCGTGTAACAGATGAGTTCTCGTCCGAAACCCTGATACTCCGAAAGAGATGGTCCAAACCAAGAACACGAGAGAGAGAGAGAGATCAAACACATAGCTATTGGTACATACCCTCACCCCCGAGGGTGAACTACTCCCTCCTCGTCATGGAGAGCGCCGGGATGATGAAGATGGCCACCGGTGAGGGATGCCCCCTCTGGCAAGGTGCCGGAATAGGGTCCCGATTGGTTTTTGGTGGCTACAGAGGCTTGCGGCGGCGGAACTCCCGATCTAGGTCATTTTCTGGAGGTTTCAGTATTTATAGGATTTTTTGGCGTAGGTCTCACGTCAGGGGGGTCTCCGGGTTGTTCACGAGGCAGGGGCCCACGCCCAGGGGGTGGGCACGCCCCCACCCTCGTGGGCAGCTCGTGACTCTTCTAGCCCAACTCTTTTGCTCCAGGGTCTTCTTTTGGTCCATAAAAAATCATCAAAAATTGGCACATTAATTGGACTTTGTTTGGTTTTCCTTTTCTGCAATACTTAAAAACAAGGAAAAAACAGAAACTGGCACTGGGCTCTAGGTTAATAGGTTAGTCCCAAAAATCATATAAAATAGCATATAAATGCATATAAAACATCCTAGATGGATAATATAATAGCATGGAACAATCAAAAATTATAGATACGTTAGAGACGTATCATTAGACACATCGGGTCTCTCCAAGGCATGGTGGGGGAAGGCGATATTGGCTGCATGTCATGTCCTAAACCGAGTTCCCACAAAGAACAAATAGATAACTCCATTCGAGGAATGGGAGAAGAAAAAGGTTAAAACTCTCTTACCAACGAACTTGGGGTTGTTCGGCGAAAGTCAATGTGACAATTCCAAAGAAGCGTAAACTTGGACCAAAAACAGTGGATTGTGTTTTCCTGGAATATGCCTTTCATAGCATTGGCTATAGATTCTTGGTTGTAAAATCTGAGGTACCTGACATGCATGTCAGTCCGATCATGGATTCGAATGATGCAACTTTCTTTGAAGATATCTTTCCCATGAAGGATATGGCTACCTGATGTCTACTACGCAACCTTCTTCTTGTAGACGTTGTTGGGCCTCCAAGTGCAGAGGTTTGTAGGACAGTAGCAATTTTCCCTCAAGTGGATGACCTAAGGTTTATCAATCCGTGGGAGGCGTAGGATGAAGATGGTCCCTCTCAAACAACCCTGCAACCAAATAACAAAGAGTCTCTTATGTCCCCAACACACCCAATACAATGGTATATTGTATAGGTGCACTAGTTCGGCGAAGAGATGGTGATACAAGTGCAATATGGATGGTAGATATAGGTTTTTGTAATCTAAAAATATAAAAACAGCAAGGTAACAAGTGTTAAAAGTGAGCGAAAATGGTATTGCAATGCTTGGAAACAAGGCCTAGGGTTCATAGTTTCACTAGTGCAAGTTCTCTCAACAATGATAACATAATTAGATCATATAAAAATCCCTCAACGTGCAACAAAGAGTCACTCCAAAGTCACTAATAGCGGAGAACAAACAAAGACATTATTGTAGGGTACGAAACCACCTCAAAGTTATTCTTTCTGGTCAATCTATTGGGCTATTCCTACGTGCCAAAAACAGCCCTAGAGTTCGTACTAAAATAACACCTTAAGACACACATCAACCAAAACCCTAATGTCACCTAGATACTCCAATGTCACCACAAGTATCTGTGGGTTTGATTATATGATATGCATCACACAATCACATGTTCATCTATTCAAACCAACACAAAGAACTTCAAAGGGTGCCCCAAAGTTTCTACCGGAGAGTCAAGACGAATACGTGTGGCAACCCTTATGCATAAGTTCACAAGGTCACAGAACCCGCAAGTTGATCACCAAAACATACATCAAGTGGATCACGTGAATATCCCATTGTCACAACAGATAAGCACATGCAAGACATACATCAAGTGTTCTCAAATCTTTAAAGACTCAATCCGATAAGATAACTTCAAAGGGAAAACTCAATCCATTACAAGAAGGTAGAGGGGGAGAAACATCATAAGATCCAACTATAATAGCAAATCTCGCGGTACATCAAGATCGTGCAAAATCAAGAACACGAGAGAGAGAGAGAGATCAAACACATAGCTATTGGTACATACCCTCAGCCCCGAGGGTGAACTACTCCCTCCTCATTATGGAGAGCGCCGGGATGGTGAAGATGGCCACCGGTGATGATTTCCCCCTCCAGCAAGGTGCCGGAACAGGGTCCTGATTGGTTTTTGGTGGCTACAAAGGCTTGCGTCGGCGGAACTCCCGATCTAGGTTCTGTTCTGGAGGTTTTGGGATATATAAGAGGTGTTGCCGTCGAGAACAAGTAAGGGGAGTCCACGAGGGGCCCACAAGGTCGGAGGGCGCGCCCGGGGGGTAGGGCACGCCCTCCACCCTTGTGGAGGCATCATGGCTCTTCTGGCCCAACTCTTTTGCTTCAGGGGCTTCTTTTGTTCCAAAAATCATCGTCGTAAAGTTTCAGGTCAATTGGACTCCTTTGATATTCCTTTCCCGCGAAGCTCAAAAACAAGGGAAAAACATAAACTGGCACTAGGCTCTAGGTTAATAGGTTAGTCCCAAAAATCATATAAAATAGCATATAAATGCATATAAAATATCCAAGATAGATAATATAATAGCATGGAACAATAAAAGATTATAGATACGTTGGAGACGTATCAAGCATCCCCAAGCTTAATTCATGCTTGTCCTCGAGTAGGTAAATGATAAAAACAGAATTTTTTATGTGGAATGCTACCTAACATATTTATCCATGTAATTTTCTTTATTGTGGCATGAATGTTCAGATCCATAAGATTCGAAATAAAAGTTTAATATTGATATATTATGTCTTCTCAAAAGAACATGGCCAAAGAAAGCTTATCCCTGCAAAATCATATAGTCTTGCTATGATACATCTTCATCGCACAAAATACTCAAATCATGCACAACCCCGATGACAAGCCAAGCAATTGTTTCATACTTTCGATGTTCTCCAACATTTTCAACTTTCATGCAATACATGAGCGTGAGCCATGGACATAGCACTATAGGTGGAATAGATGGTGGTTGTGGAGAAGACAAAAAGAAGGAGATAGTCTCATATCAACTAGGCGTATCAACGGGCTATGGAGATGCCCATCAATAGATATCAATGTGAGTGAGTAGGGATTGCCATGCAACAGATGCACTAGAGCTATAAGTTTATGAAAGCTCAAAAGAAAACTAAGTGGGTGTGCATCCAACTTGCTTGCTCACGAAGACCTCGGGAAATTTGAGGAAGCCCATCATTGGAATATACAAGCCAAGTTTTGTAATGAAAAAATCCCACTACTATATGAAAGTGACAACATAGGAGACTCTCTATCATGAAGATCATGGTGCTACTTTGAAGCACAAGTGTGGTAAAAGGATAGTAGCATTGCCCCTTCTCTCTTTTTCTCTCATTTTTTTCTTCTTTTTGTTTTTTTGGGCCTTCGCTTTTTTTTCGCCTTTCCTCTTTTTTTTCCTCGCATGGGACAATGCTCTAATAATGAAGGTCATCACACTTTTATTTACTTTACAACTCGATACTTAGAACAAAATATGACTCTATATGAATGCCTCCGACGGTGTACCGGGATGTGCAATGAATCAAGAGTGACATGTATGAAAGAATTATGAACGGTGGCTTTGCGAGAAATACGATATCAACTACATGATCATGCAAAGCAATATGACAATGATGATGCGTGTCATAATAAACAGAACGGTGGAAAGTTGCATGGCAATATATCTCGGAATGGCTATGGAAATGCCATAATAGGTAGGTATGGTGGCTTTTTTGAGGAAGATATATGGTGGGTGTATGGTACCGGCGAAAGTTGCGCGGTACTAGAGAGACTAGCAATGGTGGAAGGTGAGAGTGTGTATAATCCATGGACTCAACATTAGTCATAAAGAACTCACATACTTATTGCAAAAATCTATTAGTCATCAAAACAAAGTACTACGCACATGCTCCTAGGGGATAGATTGGTAGGAAAAGACCATCGCTCATCCCCGACCGCCACTCATCAGGAAGACAATCAAAAAATATCTCATGCTCCAACTTCGTTACATAACAGTTCACCATACGTGCATGCTACGGGACTCACAAACCTTAACACAAGTATTTCTCAAATTCACAACTACTTACTAGCATGACTCTAATATCACCATCTTCATATCTCAAAACAATCATAAGGAATCAAACTTCTCATAGTATTCAATGCACTTTATATGAAAGTTTTTATTATATCCCTCTTGGATGCCTATCATATTAGGACTAAATTCATAACCAAAGAAAATTACCATGTTGTTTAGAGACTCTCAAAATGATATAAGTGAAGCATGAGAGTTCAACAATTTCTACAAAATTAAACTACCGTCCTGCTCTAAAAAGATATAAGTGAAGCACTAGAGCAAATGACAAACTACTCCAAAAGATATAAGTGAAGATCAATGAGTAGTTGAATAATTATGTAACTATGTGAAGACTCCTTCTCATAAATAAAATTTCAGATCCTAAGTACTTTATTCAATAGCAAGCAAAACATAATAAAATGACATTGCAAGGATAGCACATATCATGTGAAGAAGCAAAAACTTAGGCTCAACCAAAACAGGCCGATAGTTATTGAACAAGAAAGATGGGACGCCAACCGGGGCATCCCCAAGCTTAGATGCTTGAGACTTCTTGAAATATTGACTAGGGATGCCTTGAGAATCCCCAAGCTTGAGCTTTTGTGTCCCCTTAATTCCTTTCATATCGTGGTTCACCTAAATCTTCAAAACTTCATCCACACAAAACTCAACAAGAACTCGTGAGATAGGTTAGTATAAATCCATGCAAAACCTTATCATTATCTACTGTAGAAAATCACTAAAATTATAATTTGATATTGCATACTAAATGCCTCTGCATATTTAATACTCCTATCCTCAAATAGAATCATCAAACAAGCAAACATATGCAAACAATGCAAACATAACAGCAATCTGTCTAAACAGAACAGTCTGTAAAGAATGCAAGAGGAATCATACTTCCCAAACTACAAAAATTCTGAAAACATACCACACTATAGATAATTTGTTGTTACTCATTGTGTAAAAATTTCAAGATTTTATCATGTTCTGACTATTCACAAATATTCAAAACATAACAACAAACTTTCTGTTTTTAAAACAGCAACATATGGACTTGCAAAATAAGCATGGTAAAGGCTACACTTGACTTTTTTATTGAACTAAAATATGAAAAACATTGCTCTAAATAACAACAAGCAAATCCTAATAAAAGAAAATGACACTCCAAGCAAAACTCATATCATGTGGTGAATAGAAATATAGCTACCGGTGGACAAAAACGAAAATGGGGATGCCATCCGGGGCATCCCCAAGCTTAGGCTCTTGGTTGTCCTAGAATATTACCTTGGGGTGCCTTGGGAATCCCCAAGCTTAGGCTCTTTCCACTCTTTATTCCGTAGTCCATCAAAACTTTAAGCAAAACTTGAAAACTTCACAACAGAAAACTTAACAGAAAACTCGTAAGCTCTGTTAGTATAATAAAGCAAATCACCACTTAGGTACTATCAAGACAAGATTCATAAGTTTTTTCACATGATGCCTACTGTACCCTATCATTTCTACAATTTATATTAAGCCATATAAGCCATAGAAACTAGAAAACAAGCAAACTATGCATCGAAAACAGAATCTGTCAAAAACAGAACAGTCAGCAGTAATCTGTAACTCTCGAATACTTCTGTAACTCCAAAAATCCTGATAAATTAGGAAGTCCTAACCAATTTGTGTATTAATCTTCTGCAAAAATAATCAACTAAAAATCACTCTTCAGATACAAATGAGAATTGTTTTCGTGAGCGCAAAAGTTTCTGTTTTTCAGCGAGATCAAATCAACTATCACCATAAGCCATCCCAAAGGTCTGACATGGCACTTTATTGAAACAAAAGCTATAAAACATGATTACTACAGTAGCATAATCATGTGAACACACAAAAAACAGTAGTTAATGGTGTTGGATTGTCTCCCAACAAGCGCTTTTCTTTAATGTCTTTCTAGCTAGGCATGATGATTTCAATGATGCTCACATAAAAGATAAGAATTGAATCATAATGGGAGCATCATGAAGGATATTACTAGCACATTTAAGTCTAACCCACTTCCTACGCATAGGTATTTTGTGAGCAAACAATTTATGGGAACAAGAATCAACTAGCATGGGAAGGCAAAACAAGCATAACTTCAAGATTTTCAACACATAGAGAGGAAACTTGATATTATTGCAACTCCTACAAGCATATATTTGTCCCTCATGATAATTTTCAGTAGCATCATGAATGAATTCAACAATATAACCATCACATAAAGCATTCTTTTCATGATCCACAAGCATAAAAAATATATTACTCTCCACATAAGCAAAATTCTTCTCATTCATAGTAGTGGGAGCAAACTCAACGAAATAACTATCATGTGATTGAAAATTAAAATCAAGATGACAAGTTCTATGGTTATCATTATTCTTTATAGCATACATGTCATCACAATAATCATCATAGATAGGAGGCATGCTTTCATCATAATAAATTTGCTCATCAAAACTTGGGGAACAAAAAATATCATCTTCATCAAACATAGCACCCCAAGCTTGTGGCTTTGCATATCATTAGCATCATGGATATTCAAAGAATTCATACTAAAAACATTGCAACCATGCTCATAATTCAAAGATTTAGTGCCAAATATTTTATAAACTTCTTCTAGAACTTGAGCACAATTTTCCTTCCCATCATTTTTCATGAAAGATATTAAAAAGATGAAGCATATGAGGCAACCTCAATTCCAATTTTTTTGTAATTTTCCTTTATAAACTAAACTAGTGATAAAACAAGAAACTAAAAGATTTGATTGCAAGATCTAAAGATATACCTTCAAGCACTAACCTCCCCGGCAACGGCGCCAGAAAAGAGCTTGATGTCCACTACGCAACCTTCTTCTTGTAGACGTTGTTGGGCCTCCAAATGCAGAGGTTTGTAGGACAATAGCAATTTTCCCTCAAGTGGATGACCTAAGGTTTATCAATCTGTGGTAGGCGTAGTATGAAGATGGTCTCTCTCAAACAACCCTGCAACCAAATAACAAAGAGTCTCTTGTGTCCCCAATGCACCCAATACAATGGTATATTGTATAGGTGCACTAGTTCGGCGAAGAGATGGTGATACAAGTGCAATATGGATGGTAGATATAGGTTTTTGTAATCTGAAAATATAAAACAGCGAAGTAACAAGTGGTAAAAGTGAGCGAAAACGATATTGCAATGCTTGGAAACAAGGCCTAGGGTTCATACTTTCACTAGTGCAAGTTCTCTCAACAACGATAACATAATTAGATCATATAACAATCCCTCAACGTGCAACAAAGAGTCACTCCGAAGTCACTAATAGCGGAGAACAAACAAAGAGATTATTGTAAGGTATGAAACCACCTCAAAGTTATTCTTTCTGATCGATCTATTGGGCTATTCCTATAAGTGTCACAAACAGCCCTAGAGTTCGTACTAAAATAACACCTTAAGACACACATCAACCAAAACCCTAATGTCACCTAGATACTCCAATGTCACCACAAGTATCCGTGGGTTTGATTATACGATATGCATCACACAATCTCGTATTCATCTATTCAAACCAACACAAAGAACTTCAAAGAGTGCCCCAAAGTTTCTACCGGAGAGTCAAGACGAAAACGTGTGCCAACCCCTATGCATAAGTTCACAAGGTTACAGAACCTGCAAGTTGATCACCAAAACATACATCAAGTGGATCACGTGAATATCCCATTGTCACCACAGATAAGCACATACAAGACATACATCAAGTGTTCTCAAATCCTTAAAGAATCAATCCGATAAGATAACTTCAAAGGGAAAACTCAATGCATTACAAGAATGTAGAGGGGGAGAAACATCATAAGATCCAACTATAATAGCAAAGCTCACGGTACATCAAGATCGTGCCAAATCAAGAACACAAGAGAGAGAGAGAAAGAGAGAGAGATCAAACACATAACTACTGGTACATACCCTCAGCCCCGAGGGTGAACTACTCCCTCCTCGTCATGGAGAGCGCCGGGGTGATGAAGATGGCCACCGGTGATGATTTCCCCCTCCGGCAGGGTGCCGGAACAAGGTCCCAATTGGTTTTTGGTGGCTACAGAGGCTTGCGGCGGCGGAACTCCCAATCTAGGTTCTGTTCTGGAGGTTTTGGGATATATAAGAGGTGTTGTCGTTGAGAAAAAGTCAGGGTAGTCCACGAGGGACCCACAAGGTCGGAGGACGCGCCCGGGGAGTAGGGCGCGCCCTCCACCCTTGTGGAGGCCTTGTGGCTCTTCTGGCCCAACTCTTTTGCTTCAGGGGCTTCTTTTGGTCCAAAAATCACCATCGTAAAGTTTCAGGTCAATTGGACTCCGTTTGATATTCCTTTCTTGCAAAGCTCAAAAACAAGGAAAAATTAGAAAATGGCACTAGGCTCTAGGTTAATAGGTTAGTCCCAAAAATCATATAAAATAGCATATAAATGCATATAAAATATCCAAGATAGATAATATAATAGCATGGAACAATAAAAAATTATAGATACGTTGGAGACGTATCACTACCTCATCTAATCGGGAGATGCCTAGTTCATCAAATCACGGACCAGTTACAATTACTCAACCTGCCATTTCGATGGAACACTTTGAAAATCCTGTGGAGGAGAACAATGAAGTTCCTACTAGGAGCAAGAGACAGAGGACTACAAAGTCCTTTGGTGATGATTTTCTTGTCTATCTAATAAATGACACTCCCAGCTCTATTTCAGAGGCCTATGCATCTGAAGATGCTGACTACTGGAAGGAAGCGGCCGTAGTGAGATGGATTCCATCTTGGCAAATGAAACTTGGGAGATAACTGATCGTCCTTATGGGTGCAAACCTATAGGGTGAAAATGGGTATTCAAGAAGAAGCTTAGGCCTGATGGTACTATCGAGAAGTACAAGGCACGACTCGTGGCCAAGGGTTATACCCAAAAGGAAGGTGAAGACTTCTTTGATACTTACTCACCTGTGGCTCGACTGACCACTATTCGCGTACTACTTTCATTAGTTGCCTCACATGGTCTTTTCGTTCATCAAATGGATGTTAAGACTGCCTTCCTAAATGGAGAGTTGGAAGAGGAAATTTATAGGGAACAACCAGATGGGTTTGTAGTAGATGGTCAGGAAGGAAAGTGTGCAAGTTGCTAAAGACTTTGTATGGACTCAAGCAAGCACCCAAACAGTGGCATGAGAAGTTTGAAAGAACTTTAACAGCTGCAGGCTTTGTTATAAATGAAGCTGATAAATGTGTGTACTAGTGCCATGGTGGGGGCGAGGGAGTTATCCTTTGCTTGTATGTTGATGACATACTGATTTTCGGAACAAATCTGAATGTTATTAAGGAGGTCAAGGATTTTCTATCTCGTTGTTTTCAGATGAAGGATTTAGGAGTGGCTGATGTCATTCTGAACATCAAGTTGTTGAGAGACGATGATGGTGGGATTAAATTGCTTCAATCTCACTATGTGGAAAAGATCTTGAGTCGCTTTGGCTACAGCGACTGCAACCCTCTCCAACACCATACGATGCTAGTGTGCTGCTTCGAAAGAATCGAAGAATTGCTAGAGATCAATTGAAGTATTCTCAGGTTATTGGCTCGCTTATGTATTTAGCCAGTGGTACAAGACCTGACATCTCTTTTGCTGTTAGAAAATTCAGCCGGTTTGTCTCAAAACCTGGAAATGTGCATTGGAAAGCTCTAGAGAGAGTTATGAGTTACTTGAAAGGCACTGCGAGTTATGGAATTCACTACACTGGGTACCCAAAGGTACTGGAAGGGTATAGTGACTCAAATTGGATCTCAGATGCTGATGAGATAAAGGCCACGAGCGGATATGTATTCACTCATGGATGTGGCACTGTTTCTTGGAAGTCTTGCAAGCAGACCATCTTAACGAGGTCAACAATGGAAGCGGAACTCACAGCACTAGATACAGCTATGGTCGAAGCAGATTGGCTTCGTCGGCTCTTGAATGACTTGCCGGTAGTTGAGAAACTGGTGTCGGGTATCCTTATGAGCTGGGACAATCAAACTATAATCATGAAAGTGAGCAGCTCAAAGGATAACATGAAGTCATCAAGACACGTTCAGATAAGGTTGAAGTCTGTCAAAAAAATGAAAAAACTCCGGAGTTATTGTATTGGATTATATCCAAACGTCTAAAAATCTGGCAGATCGTTTTACTAAGGGTCTATCACATAATGTGATAGATAATGCATCAAAGGAGATGGGTATGAGACCCACAATATGAGTTGTTCACAGTGGTGACCTAGTCTATGTAATCGGAGATCCCGTGAATTAGATGTGGAGATAAGCTATTGGTCAACTGAGAGGAGAGTATCCTTGCTATTAACAATACCACTCCACGAAGATGCAATACTCTCCTAATCTGCATGGCAGGTTGATGTATATCTTAATGTGTTCTAAGTGGCTCATTGAAGCAGAGATGTTGCCCTGCAGAATATCTTTTGAAGAACACACCTATATGAGTCTGATTGTTAAACGTCGTAATCTATGAGAGTAGGGTGCTCTATAGTAAACTCATGAAAGGTCTCGGAGTATGACGCATAAGCTCCCACCGCAGGGAAGACCCACGGTAGCCTAGTATCGGTCAAGGCTTTGTGTGAAGCTAGATTCACAGAAAACTTGCAGATCAAGGCCCAGTCCACTGTTCAAGTTGCTTACCAGTGTAGCATAGAGTTCTAGGTGGAAGTTCAACTTAATAGTCTCCACTGCAATACCGATATATAAAACAGTGTTTTGGAACCAAAGGCAAATTTTGTGTGCCTCTGGGATCTGGTGGGGGGTTGCACGAATTTTGCCTATTTTGGGCTAGCCCAATAGCAGTTTCAGAAATTCCTAATAAATCCTAGAGGCCCACGCAGCCAATTCATGAAATGCAAGAGGTGGAACTAAATTTAGTCCCATATTGCTAGTTTGGTGGGAGTTGGACCTCCTTATAAGGGAGGATGTTTTCCCACATGTATGAGCATGAGAACAAGAGGGACATTCACGCGCGCTCCTCCTCCGCCGCCCTCCTCGTCACGACGCGCCACGCCGCGGGGTTGCGGGAATGAGCCGAGCCGATGTCTAAACTTTTTGTCGGTGGGAAACGACACCTATGGGATCACAAGAATCCCTACTATGATTGTCGGGGCGCAGGGTTGTGAGAAGAGCAGGATCAACAGTCAGCACAAGGATCGTTTACCCAGGTTCGGGCCGCGAGGATGCGTAATACCCTAGTCCTGCTTTGGTGGCTGTATTTCAGAGTTCTTGAGCTCTTGAACTAGCTGCGGTGGCTGCGTGGTTCAAAAGAGCCGAATCCCTCTCCAGTATGCCATGGGCCTCCTTTTATAGTCGAAAGGGGGATGTCACAGTGGCACACAGGAGGTGGAAAGGCCTACAGTGCTATGAGCTTATCTCTCGTATTACAGGACAAGACGCATTTAATGCGTAGCTTAGGTGTCCCCTCGCTTTATCGGGGACGGGAACGAGGCCCGTCCCGTCCGTCGCCACTCCTCCTCACTTCGACACGCGCCCTGGCCAGCGATGCATGCGGCGCCATGTAGGCAGGTAGGCAGCTGAGGTGGCGCGGTGGTAGGGTATTCACGAAGATCTGCATGCCGCCACGCAGGCGTGTGCTGAGTTGGCCTGGAAGCTGCATGTTGCCACGCAGGTGCCTGCCCAGCTGGTTGGGCTGGCAGCTGCATGCAAACGGCGGTGGAGACTTGGTTGGTGCGGACCTGGCAGTGGCCCCGCTGACGCCCTTGGTGAGGGCCTTGCCGGGTGGCCCGGCAAGGGTCTTGCCGTGGCACGCCGTTGTCCTCGGCAAGCATCTTGCCGGGGTCTTGTGGCTTTCCTCGGAAAGGATCTTGCTGAGGATCATTGTCCTTTAATCCTCATCTGATCCTGAACACTTCTTGTCTTCACAAAGATCTGCATGCCACCATGGAGGTGCCTCCCGAGCCCTGGCCCAACGTGGTTGATGGTGTTGGAGACCGTGGGCTCAAGGGTGGTGCACTCCGCTGGTGTTGGACGTGTCGCCCCGGCAAGGGCCTTGCCGGGGCCGTGGAGGCTGCCCCAGCAAGGGTCTTGCCGGGGGAACCTGCTTCGTCCCTCTGCTCTTTGTGGTCTTGGCCTTGGCGTTGCTCTGGCTGTCTTGGGCTTCGGTTTCACCTCGGTTCACTTCCCCTGCCTTGCCAAGTTCGGCCGTGGCGCGTGGCTCCGACTGCCCGTGCACAAGTAAAGGGGTCGAAAGGAGAGCCCCTACTTTTGTACACCGACAGGAGCCCCCGGGCCTGGGCCACACATAAGTGCGACACATTGTTGGGCCAGGCCCAAAATGGTGCGCGGGCAGGCGGGGCGGTTTTTTACCGCGGTAAAACTTTTTGCGCGCTGCGCTTCCCACGACCTGCGCGCGACGTGGAGGCTCGTGCGTGACGTGGGGGTCATGCATGGGGCGGTTCCCGCACGCATGCGTCACATCGCAGTAAATGGGCAGCTCGGCCCGCACCTTCCCCATAAAAAGGGATAACCGTGGCCGCACTGTTCCTTTACCCTCCGCGCAATCCCAATCTCGGAAGCCTCTGTTCGCCTTCCTCTTCTTCCCTAAGCTTCGCTCTTGCTCGACGCCGTTGCGTTCCCGCTGCCCTCTGTTTCCTGCCCCCCTCCCCCAGCCGCCATGGCGCCCAAATCCACCAATGGCAAGGGAGTGGCCAAGGATGCCGGAGCGACGGAGCCGCCGGAGAGTGCACTGGCGGTGCAGCGAATGCAGTCCGCCTACTTCCCCTCGACAGTTGATGTGTTCGAGCTCTGGGACGCCTTCAAGCCCCTGTGGGGGTGAAGACGGGGGGAGAGAAGATGGGGCACCCAGCCATGCGCGTCATCCCCGCCAACTGCGCCGAGGCTGCCCCAAATCGGCACCCTTTCTTTGTCGACTATTTCTCCTACGGGCTTTGTCCTCCCTTCTCCGATTTCTTCAGCGACATCATGCGCACCTTTGGCTTCCACCTCTTGGATTTTACCCCAAATACTATGGCGTGCTGGACCGGCTCGCCGGAGATGGCCCAGGAAGGGTCCGCACGCCAAACCCGGGGAGCGGCGGCGAGGAAGCTGGCGAAGGCTGCAATGGCGAAGAAGAAGCCAACTGCCTCCTCTTCGACCAGGCGTAGCTTGACTCCACCTTCTTCCCCTCCTCCGGCAGACGTCGGCACGGAGGTCGACTTCGACTACGGGTCCCTCAGCCCAAGGAGGAAGAGGAAGGCAACAGAGGAGGAGATGAATGTCGAGTAAGCAACTTGCTCCTTTTCGCCATCTCTGTTTCCTTAGTCCGTGCCGCATGTCTTGACTATTTTTCATCCTTGAGGGGACGCGGAGACGCTGGCCCAGAGAGTGAAGAGGGCCAAGGCCTCGGCGGGCGGCCAGCCCCCGGCTGGTGTTGCAAGGGCGCCACTGGTGGTGTTGAGCAGCCCGGACAGCAGCCCCCAGCGTAAGTTCATCACTCACCCCTCGTCGACATGTGTCAAGGGTACGATGCCTTAGCGCTGACCTTGCCGCGTATGCAGGAGGAGAGTAGCAGCAGGAGGAGCCACAGAGGGCTACTCCCAACACGCCGCCCCCATCAACCACGCCGCCCCGAGGGGCGTCCCCGGCAAGAGCGCCAAGTACCGAGCCCACGCACATGGAGGAGGAGGAGGAGAACTTGGGTGCTGGTGGCTTCACCTCGGCGCCGAATGCTGGCGGGGAGGGGGCTTCTGCTTCCCAGCCTGGTGCTGGTATGTTCCTGGCCTTACGCCCCTGTTTTCTCTTTTTTTATGATTCTTGGTCTTGGCTTCACCCCACCCTCTTCTCGACATCCAGATCCTCCCTCGGCGGACCCGGAGGACCTGGACACCGTTATCGAGGATGTCGCCAAGAATGCCGCAGCGAAGGCCGAGAAGATCGCCGCCGAGGAAAACGCCAGGGGCGCCGCGGAGGACGCCGCCAAGGGGCCTGCCGGAGGGACCAACAAGGCCGCCGCCGAGGAGGAGGTGCTCGATGACCAGCCTTCCTCCTCTGCTGCCTCTGGCTCCGGCAAGTACCTGAAGGTGAGCGACGACCTCTTCGTCCACCTTCCAGGCGCGTCGAGCACCAGGGCCCCCGTCGAGGGAGAGGTGTTCGACGACGAAGTGCTTGCCGCCGCCGGGCTCGGGGTCGTCGACGAGCCGAGCGTTGGTGGCGACGGCTCCCAGGAGGAGCGACTGCTCCAGGCCATGGGCGCCAGCTTCTGGAAGCTCCAAGCGCTCCACTGTACCCGCCTGGACAAAGCTAAGTGCAGGATGGCGGTGGCGGAGAAGGCGGAGGTGGACCTCCAGAAGCGCGTCATTGAGACATAGGACTGGTTCCGCCAGGCTCGCGAGGAGCTGAAGGTCGCCCAGGGCGAGCTGGCCAAGCGTGATGTGGAGCTCACCATGAAGCTGGCCGACATCGAGAAGGCCCAAGAGACGGCGGAGAACTTGGCCGCTGCCGCCGAGGCCGCCTGGACCCAGCACGAGGTCGCGCTGAACTCCCAGGAGGAGGACCTTGCCGCGCGCGAGGAGAAGCTTGCCGCCACGCTCCGCGGCAAGGATGATGAGGTGGGGAAGCTCGTCTTGCAGCGGACCCGCGAGCTGGAGCAGAGGCACAAGGAGGCGCTCGATGCCTAGGCTCTGGTTCACGCTGACAAGGTGAAGGAGATGGAGGTGGAGCGGGACGGGCTGAAGGAGCAGGACCTGAAGCTGTCCCAGGAGAAAGACACGCTCAACGGCGCCCTGACGGAGGCGTGGGGCGCGGCCGTCAGCAGGGCCGGGGAGCTCTCCGAGGCCAACAACTCCATCAAGGACCTCAGGTTGAAGCTGGAGGGTCTCGAGAGGACACTGTCGGAGGCCAAGGCCCGGGAGGGGACCCTGACCCAGAACCTGGAGACAGAGAAGCAGCTGCGGAAGAACGAGGCCGCCAACCACCAGGACGTTGTGGCTGGTCACAACCGCTGGGTCGGCCGTCTCGAGGATGTCGCCGGCAGGATCACCGCGCAGCTGGCCGCCATGGGGATGCCAAATGTGAGGTATGCCCCAGAGCGCAGCGGGACCACCAACGCCAAGCTGACTCTGTTCTTCGAGGGTGTTCTCGGGGCCCTGGAGCAGTTCCACTCCAACAGGGCGGCTTCTTTGGCCGACGAGAACCGAAGGCTCTGCCGAGGCGCCATGACCAAGGTAATCACCAAGGTGGCGTGCTGGAACCCCACCCTTGACTTCGACGCCGCGCTGGAGAGCTTGCCGGAGGGTACTGACCTCGCGCCGCTCAGGGAGCGTATCAAGCCCATCGTCAGCCTCATCGACGGAACTCAGAGGGTGGAGGGCCAGCACCGGGATTAGGCACCCCGTTTCTTACCGCCGTTGCGGGTTCATGACCAAGACAATTTCTATCTTTAGTTAGAACCGCGGCAACAATTTGATGTAATATAACTCTGTAGTACTTTTGACATTACGCGTGTTATTTTCCTGTTCGATTTTCCTTTGTATGTCCACCCTACGTAACTGGGTAGGCCTGCCGACGCGTAAACCCAGGGCGACGTCTTGGGGACGGGTCCCCATTGGCCTGCCGGGTGTGCTTGCTGCCGGGCGAACCACCTTACCGCCGTTAACGCGGCCGCCCGAACTGTCGAGCTTGACTCGAGTCAGAATCGAGAGCGTTGCCAGGTGCGGAAGACTACCCCTCCACTCTCAACGCGGCCGCTTGAGCTATTGAGCGGACTCGAAACAGAACAAGGGCGTTGCCAATCGCGGGAGGGCCCATTTGCGTGCAGGTTTTCCATACATAGGCAGGATCTCTGAGGACGATAACCTTATATACAAAAGGAAATAGCTCAAGGCTCTGAATGACTTAGCTTTTCTTCTGTCGCCGCGCTGGTGTCCTTCGCGCTCACAGGCGGCGCCATTTTCTCCTCTAGAAGCCATGGCGATGCAGAACGTGCTAGGCTAACTACTAGACCAGATTCTCACAATTGCGCCCCCTACCTGGCGCGCCAAAGATGTCGGTGGGAAACAACACCTATGGGATCACAAGAATCCCTACTACGGTTGTCGGGGCGCAGGGTTGTGAGAAGAGTAGGATCAACAGTCAGCACAAGGATCGTTTACCCAGGTTCGGGCCACGAGGATGCGTAATACCCTAGTCCTGCTTTGGTGGCTGTATTTCAGAGTTCTTGAGCTCTTGAACTAGCTGCGGTGGCTGCGTGGTTCAAAAGAGCCGAATCCCTCTCCAGTATGCCATGGGCAGCACACAGGAGGTGGAAAGGCCTACAGTGCTATGAGCTTATCGCTCGTATTACAGGACAAGATGCATTTAATGCGTAGCTTAGGTGTCCCCTCACTTTATCGCGGACGGGAACGAGGTTCGTCCCGTCCGTCGCCGCTCCTCCTCGCTTCGACACGCGCCCTGGCCAGCGACGCATGCAGCGCCATGTAGGCAGGTAGGCAGCTGAGGTGGCGCGGTGGTAGGGTCTTCACGAAGATCTGCATGCCGCCACGCAGGCGTGTGCTGAGTTGGCCTGGAAGCTGCATGTTGCCACGCAGGTGCCTGCCCAACTGGTTGAGCTGGCAGCTGCATGCGAACGACGGTGGAGACTTGGTTGGTGCGGGCCTGGCAGTGGCCCCGCTGACGCCCTTGGTGAGGGCCTTGCCGGGTGGCCCGGTAAGGGTCTTGCCGTGGCACGCCGTTGTCCCCGGCAAGGATCTTGCCGGAGGTCTTGTGGCTTTCCTCGGCAAGGATCTTGCTGAGGATCATTGTCCTTTAATCCTCATCTGATCCTGAACACTTCTTGTCTTCACAAAGATCTGCATGCCACCATGGAGGTGCCTCCCGAGCCCTGGCCCAACGTGGTTGATGGTGTTGGAGACCGTGGGCTCAAGGGTGGTGCGCTCCGCTAGTGTTGGATGAGCCGCCCCGGCAAGGGCCTTGCCAGGGCCGCGGAGGCTGCCCCGGCAAGGGTCTTGCCGGGGGAACCTGCTTCGTCCCTCTGCTCTTTGTGGTCTTGGCCTTGGCGTTGCTCTGGCTGTCTTGGGCTTCTGTTTCACCTCGGTTCACTTCCCCTGCCTTGCCAAGTGCGGCCGTGGCGCGTGGCTCTGACGGCCCGTGCATAAGTAAAGGGGTCGAAAGGAGAGCCCCTACTTTTGTACACCGACACTTTTGCCACGCACGACTGGTATACAAAAGGTCAAACAGAAGCTGAAAAGATTTTCGATAGTGGAGACTGAATGCGAGCGGTGCATCTTTTTGGCGGCTGGTTATTCGCTTCGTATCCGTCTTTTCGTTTCACCTTCCGACGCTGCCCTCTCGCCTCTCTCTCCTGTGCCTATAAAAGGGAGGTCGCTCCTCTCCAGAGATGCACACCAGAACAACACATTCCTCTCGCCCCTAGGTTCCTGAGTACAGAGCTACTCCTACGTTCTTCCCCATCCCGGCTTGTGGCATGCACCGCAGGTCGGGACAGTAGGCCTCCGAAACCGCACCTCTTTGAGTCCTATACGGGAGAAGGGTGATAAGGTTTTTGGGGAGCACTCCGCGCGACTACTGACTCACTACTAGAAATCCCCATATCTCCGACGGTGAAATCTAATAACCGACGGGCTGTCGGTTATTACAGTAATAGCCTACGGTAGTATCAATGGCCGACGGTTATTGTCAACTCACACGTATTACTGCCAATAGCCGACGGTATACTAGATTGCCCGACGGTGAAAATCCAACTCTCAGGTATCCAATTTAATGCCCGACGGTTCATTGTAATGTATGACGGGGTTTTGACCCACGCGGATTACATGTAATGCCCGAAGGTGAAACTTAATATCCGATGGTGAAAACAAAACTCTCGCCTATGAGTGGAAATGGACAACTGTACATATGTGACTCTCGGTCATTTGAGAAATTTACCCGACGAGGATAGCAATAACCGACGATTAACTTTCACTCTCGGTGATTTGTTTGTATGTACGACGCTGATAAATATGTGGAATGACCGATGTTATATTCTGGATAATTGTTGTATAAGAAAAATTCCAAGAATTAGGATCTAGCATTAGATACGTGCATTTTATTGCTTTCCATAATTAATGCGATGCTTAAAAAATGTGTACTAAATAAAACAAATAGGATGGTTAAAAAAATGTGCACTTAGAATGTATCATAATGAGAGAGCCCTTGAGAGTCTAGAAGAAGTCGTTGTCCCCACCACGCTCTATCTTCTCCTACAGCATCATCACTATGAGTTGTTCTCAAGACGACAAGAGAGGACAAACTTATACGATGTACATCGACCAAGCTAGCCAAAATCTTGATCGAGTTGATGATGGAAGAAAATCTTTACCATTATAAATATGGAGAGGATGAAAGTCTAAATTGAATTTTTCTTAATTCGTTTATGGAATATGAAGAGGGAAATTTTATTTGGTTAAGTCCACTAATGTTTTTGCGTTATATAGTATGTGACATTAAAAACCCAAAAAAAAATTGGGTGCGCCATTGTCCATATTGATGAAGGTGGATTCAACCAATGTGAAGGTGGGGATGTTCGTTTACGATGATAGAAGTAGCTCAAAAATGACTAGGTGACAAGACGAGATATTGCCCAGTTGATGATGGAAGGTAGGCAACTTTGATTGAGACTAATGGGGGTATTACACCAACTACAAAATATATTCGGGAAGTGAAAGTTCTCAAGAGAGAAAGCGGCTAGGTTTTCTCTCTTATGTGACGATGTCTCCGGTTCCCCTCGCCTCCGGGAGCCCAAGTTTGGGGTTGTTCATGTTGTTTAGGTTTACCCTAGCTTCAATTAGGGTTTAGCCTAGGTGTCTGACAGATAGTGAAAAGGCCATGGCATCATTAGTAGCATGAAATAAGGTCACCTATCATGTCCTCGTTCCAACAATACATATTGCTGGCGGCTGGGGGTGTATGGAGCTTCAGCTTGGCCAGATCTAGAGTCCCAATTTTGTCTTCATTCATGTAGGTGGTCTTCCACGACGTCGTTTGTGGTGTGAACGATGGCAGTTCATGTTTTGATCTGTTGGCTTCTTCTTTGTGCGGCGAAGCATGACCAACTTTGGCTTCACCGAGAAGCTAGTGCAAGTCCTCACCAGCTCTTTCTGGCCATATCTTGGTTGTCGAGCTTTCTTCATCGCCTTGTTCTCTGGGACAATGATCCTATTCTTAGCTTGTTATGCTCCTACCAACGACTTCTCGGCTGCTATGTCAATATTACCCTGGCTCCGAGGGTGGTTCAAAGATCCGTATGTGCCATCGAATTTTGCTCATGCGTGGCACCAGCAGTGCAAAAGGACGCGATATACCCAATGACCTATTTTTCAGTTTTCGTACATACAATCTTGTAAGTGTAGGACAACGTTATATGGCCTTGGCCTTCTCGCAAATGAAAAAACAAATATAAATTTATTAGAGAATTTTTTAGGAAAAATTGTTAGAGCTATATAATAAAATAGATAAATAATGTATTGTTCAGATCATGAATTAGCAAGTAATGTCTAGAATTAAAACAATTATGGGTTCCAAATATTAAATTAAGAAACTGGAATATAGTGGAAACATAAGAATTGTCAAAAAGAAAACGGAAAACAAAACTATGAATAGAAACTTGATTTAACTTCCAAAAGAAAATAATAGAAACTAGATTTTTGTTTAGCAAAGCGCGCGCGAGGCTTAAAAATAGAAAATGCGCGCGGTGCTTTAGAAAATTTCGGAGTCGTGCAACGCAACCGTCCCTGCCCCTTAGAGCATCTCCAGCCGCGCCCCCAGAACGGCCTCCCCAGGCGGTTTATTCGCGTCGGCGACGAAAAAACGGCTCAGTCGCGCCACCAGGACGCCGAATTCCACCGGTTCGGCCCGTTTTTGCGCCCGGCGCTCGCAGGCCGAACCCGACGCACTGGGGGGCGCTCGGGGGCTCCGGCGCAAGGGAAAAGCGTTCCTGGGCCACATTGACAGGCGAAAAGTCAAGCCATCCGCCCAGACTCGCCTCCTACCCCCCGCGCTCGGCCACCACCATGCGCCACCCTGCCGATCCCGGCGCCGACCACCGCCCGCCGCAGCTAGGTAGACCATCCCCCGTCGGGAAAAAGAAGGGGTTTCATTGAGGCAGCCTCTCCGCCGTCGCCCAGGCACCTTTTTCGGCGCTCCGGCCGCGCAGGGCCTGTACACCGGTGGGCTTGCGCCCACCTCACCCACAAGGTGTTCGGTGAATTGCCCGGCCCGGCGATGGACTCCGAAGATGAGGAGGCGCTCGCGGCGTTGCTGGATGAGGAAGCCGAAGCCGACGTCCAGGAGCAGGAGCATCTCATGGTGCTCGCCACCCTCGCTGGCCTGCTCGCGAGCAGTGACAAGCCGCGGCGAGGTGGTTCGGCGCTTGGGCGGATGAAAGCAAAGAACTGTCATCGTCTGGAAGGCTACTGCATGCTCTACTCGGACTACTTCGCCGACGCTCCATTGCACGGTGTGAAAACATTTCGGGGCCGTTATCGGATGAGCCGGACGTTTTTCCTCCGGATTGTGAATTCCATCCGGGAGTTCGACAGCTACTTCAAGTGCAAGAAGGATTGCACCGGCACACTTGGATTCACCTCCATCCAGAAGTGCACGACAGCTATGAGGATGCTTGCATACGGAGCTCCCGGTGATTCACTCGACGACTATGGGCGCATGGCCGAGTCCACCAGCATAGAATGTTTCTACAAGTTCTGTCGGGCAGTGGTGGCAGTGTTTGGACCGCAATACTTGAGAACACCCAATGTGGAAGACACTTCTCGAATCCTAGCACAGAATGCAGCAAGAGGATTTCTTGGGATGCTTGGAAGCATCGACTGCATGCATTGGAAATGGAAGAATTGCCCATTTGCTTGGCAGGGGTTGTACAAAGGCGCCAAAGGCGGTTGCAGTGTGGTGCTTGAGGCAGTGGCCACACATGACCTCTGGATTTGGCACTCTTTCTTTGGGATGCCAGGAACTCACAATGACATCAACGTCCTGCAGTGCTCCCCAGTCTTTGCCAAGCTTGTTGAAGGTCATTCTCCTCCGGTGAATTTTGAGGTCAATGGACGGCAGTACAACAAGGGGTACTATCTAGCTGATGGCATCTATCCGAGATGGTCGACATTTGTGAAGACCATCTCAAACCCTGTGCCAGGAGGCAAGAACGCCTGGTTTGCGAAGATTCAGGAGGCTTGCAGGAAGGATGTCGAGCGGGTATTTGGTGTGCTCCAATCTTGATTTGCTGTTGTCCGGTACCCCGCTCAGACCTGGTCGAAAGATCAAATGTGGGAGATCATGACTTGCTTTGTAATCTTGCACAACATGATCATTGAGAGCGAGCAGGAAGAACCAGTGTTGACACTGAACCATACTACACGCACGGCCCTCTAGCCGAAGTTGATCACCAGCTATCGGCAACCTGGACTGCCTACCTCAGTATGCGTCAGGAGATCTGAGACCCAGGTGCATCATCAGCTGCAGCAGGATCTGGTGGAGCACCTATGGAGGCTCAAGGGCGAGGCCGGGAATGACGTGTGGTGAAACTTGAGTTTTTTTGTTAAACTATATAATTTGTAGTGAACTATTTATTGAACTCGCCGAAACACGCCGAACGCTGAAACACGCCGAACTATGTGACGAACTAATTGATTTCTATTTGTATGTGAAAATTCACGCTGAAACACGCCGGACCGCACCAAATATGGGCCGATTCACGCAAATATCGGGCCGTTTTTGGGCCGAAAGCTGGGCTAAATTCGACGCCTGGGAGCGACATGGGGCGACGGCTGGGTGCCGAATCGGCCCAGCGCCGAGTTTATCCCCGGCTCACCCCAGGCCGCTCTTTTTGGGGCTGGAGATGCTCTTATCCGGCCACTCCCCCATCAGGCCTCAACCCTCCCGACGCCAGCTCCCCAGATCCGCCCGTGCGTCCACCTACCGCCACCACCGCCGCTCCTCTCGCCCATCGGCGTTGCTTTCCTACGCTAGTCCTCCAGCCGCTCCCGAAAAATCCTTACTGGATCCCCTGCACCCTCTCTTCTTTTGACCGCCTACCCTGATATCAGTCTCTGCACTCGATTCCCCACCTCTGAGCGCCGCCACTCCCCTCTATCCTCGACTCCTCTGACGTGCGCCTCAGATTGAACTCCAACGACGGTCTCTCCCTCACGTTCTGCTTGTACTGCCAAATATTCATTGCGCAGAGCGGGTTCTTCACCGCCAAGCTCTCAGATCGCTGGTCCAAGAAGCAGCGGGCATCGGTCTACGACTGCGACGATGTGGAGGTATACCTTGAGACTCTATTCCTCATCTGTTGCAAGGATCTCTGCAGGAGGCTGATGAGGAAGGTTGTGGGCAAGGTTCTCTGCATCTCTGCATTTTAATGGTACGACCTTTTTCCTTTTCTTTTGCTTTATCGGATAGACAAGTCGGCGTCGTCATCTGCTCGACACGTGGCCGGTGCGGACCTGCGTTTTTTCCGTCGCTGCAGCAGAGCCGCACCAGAAGGCGATTTCAGAATCAAAAACCCATTGTTGCGTCCTAATCTTTTTTTGGTCCACTGCAGTTTTGCAGTGTAAAGCACCACTAGATGGACTAAATTACTTTGTATTTGCAGTGCAAAGCAGCACTAGATGGACTAAGTTACTTTGTATTTGCAGCGATTGATACCATTGACGTTTGATGTAGGTAGATGTATATGAATGATAACATCTCTTGCCAATTTAGTGAACAAATCCAGCATTCTACGTACTGTCTTGAGTACTGAATCGTGGGAGTTTAGTTTGAAGCATCAGCTCTGTACATGTATCTTGGTGTGAATTTCTATCAGATATAATTGGTCTAAATTATTATCAAGTGTACTAGCAGAGTAGTTTTCGCGCATCAGTGTAATTTTTGCCAAATGCTAGACGAGCCAATGGATTATTTGAATATTTTAGTGGTTCATAGATGCACATTATGTACGCCCTCCATTAGAAAATGTTGGTTCTTTTATTCTAGCAGGTCATCTATAGTAGCAATTTCTTGTTTTTTTCATTTGGAATGCACAAAAAAATCAATGCAATATCTAATGGCATCTAGATTTGTTGCCAGACTTGCATCAGTTGAAAAACCATGTCTCATTGTTCCAGTTACTTCATGCAAACTGGATATGTTCCAATTCCTTTGTACTTGGTCTTTTAACTTGCGGATGGAGACTGATGTGCAGGAAGTACCTCTTCTAGTTTGTCTTGAAACCATACAACAATTAGGAAGTCTTCACTTATCAATGTATACATGCAGGCAAGGGTGCCATTGCCTAAGATTAACCGATGGCTTTTGACGAAGGGTGCCACTTCAGTATTCTTCAGGTTACTGATTTGTCTATGGTTCATTACTCCTGCATGCGCAGCGAAAGATAGGATTGGTGCAGTGCTTGCTTCAGCTTTCTTGTCTATACTTTCTTCTTTTCTTGTTTCATATGTACTTTCTTCTTTTCTTGTCCCAAATTTCATATCAGATTGGAAGAGTTACTTGTCTTATTTTGCTTGGAAGAAGTTACACTAGTCAAATAGTTAATAAGTGTCCAGATTATAATCTGCTGGTGTTGTGGTGTCAGACTATAACTTATATGTTCTGTGTGAATCTGTTTGTCAAAATCTAAGTAGATTGGCAGTACTGTTGTCCACTCTTCCTCCTTACAGCGCTATATTTTCGTTTGCATATTTGTCTGACTTGTCTTGCCATCTCCAGATTATTTCAATTGGTTATCCCTTCTTATGATCACTGTCTTCATGTTTCTCGCAAAAAGTTTGATAACTTGTAGAGAATGGGAAGCAATGTTGGAGGTAGTCGCAACGATGGGAGCGATATCTATGGTGGTGAACGTAATATGAGGCCAAAGAGTAGAACATATTTCTCCATGTGATTCAACCAACTGAAGTTCTCAAGCTGGAGACTTGATGGTGTTTGATGTTTTTGTAAAATTATGTAGTCACTATTTCCTCTTTTTTTTTTCTTTTGATGAATCATTAATATTTAATGTTATTTGGATGCAACTCTTGTTGTGCTTTTGATACATTATGAGATTGTGCAAAATATAATTCATCTTTTGTAACTTGGTCAAATATATTGCACTGCAAAGTATCTCGTGATTGTGATATTTGCACTTTGTGCAATAATTCTGAAATTCTTAGATTTATAATATGCCTATGTAAGTGATAATCGCCAGCATAATTAAAGTATGTAGATTGTCAAACTCTCGGTAATTATACAAATTGAAGGTTGATACGTCTTCAACGTATCTATAATTTTTTATTGCTCCATGCTATTATATATTCTCTTTTGGATGTTTAATGGGCTTTATTATACACTTTTATATTATTTTGGGGACTAACCTATTAACCGAAGGCTCAGCCCAAATTGCCTTTTTTTGCCTATTTCAGTGTTTCGAAGAAAAGGAATATCAAACGGAGTCCAAATGGAATGAAACCTTCGGGAACGTGATTTTCTGAACAAACGTGATCCAGAGGACTTGGAGTGGACGTCAAGCAATCAACGAGGAGGCCACGAGGCAGGGGGCGCGCCTACCCCCTGGGCGCGCCCTCCACCCTCGTGGGCCCCTCGTAGCTCCACTGACCTACTTCTTCCTTCTATATATACCTACGTACCCTGGAAACATCAGATACGGAGCCAAAACCCTATTTCCACCGCCGCAATCTTCTGTACCCGTGAGATCCCATCTTGGGCCTTTTCCGGCGCTCCGCCGGAGGGGGCATTGATCACGGAGGGCTTCTACATCAACACCATAGCCTCTCCGATGATGTGTGAGTAGTTTACCTCAGACCTTCGGGTCCATAGTTATTAGCTAGATGGCTTCTTCTCTCTCTTTGGATCTCAATACAAAGTTCTCCTCGATTCTCTTGGAGATCTATTCGATGTAATCTTCTTTTGCGGTGTGTTTGTCGAGATCTGATGAATTGTGGGTTTATGATCAAGATTATCTATGAACAATATTTGAATCTCCTCTGAATTCTTTTATGTATGATTGATTATCTTTGCAAGTCTTTTCGAATTATCAGTTTGGTTTGGCCTACTAGATTGATCTTTCTTGCAATGGGAGAAGTGCTTAGTTTTGGGTTCAATCTTGCGGTGCTCGATCCCAGTGACAGTAGGGGAAAGACACGTATTGTATTGTTGCCGTCGAGGATAAAAAGATTGGGTTTATATCATATTGCATGAGTTTATCCCTCTACATCATATCATCTTGCTTAAAGCGTTACTCTGTTCTTATAGACATAATACTCTAGATGCATGCTGGATAGCTGTCGATGTGTGGAGTAATAGTAGTAGATGCAGGCAGGAGTCGGTCTACTTGTCACGGACGTGATGCCTATATACATGATCATACCTAGATATTCTCATAAGAGCATCTCCAACAGGCGCCCAAAAAGAGCTCCGCGCACTAAAATTTTGTTTTTTTGGGCGCGGAGCAGCTCCAGCAGATGTTGTAGTGCTAAAAGTTTTTGGGCGCGAGCTGAAAAACGCTATCGCGCGCAGCATATTTTGGGCTCCGGATTGGGCGCGCTTCACAATTTGCACTGTCTGCTTTTTGGCGCGCGTCTTTGGGCGTCTGCTAAAGCAATGTTGGTCCCGGCGCATTAAAAGTGCTATAGTGGCGCGCTATAACTTTTATTGGGCGCGAGATTTTTGTGCGGCCGTTGGAGATGCTCTAACTATGCTCAATTCTATCAATTGCTCGACAGTAATTTGTTCACCCACCGTAATACTTATACTATCTTGAGAGAAGCCACTAGTGAAACCTATGGCCCCGGGGTCTATTTTCCATCATATTAATCTTCCGTCAACAAGTTATTTCTTGCGTCGTTTATTTTGCTTTCTTTACTTTTAGTCTTTATCATAAAAATATCAAAAATATTATCTTATCATCTCTATCAGATCTCACTTTTGCAAGTGGCCATGAAGGGATTGACAACCCCTTTATCGCATTGGTTGCAAGGTTCTTATTTGTTTATGTAGGTGCGTGGGACTTGAGCATGGTCTCCTACTGGATTAATACCTTAGTTCTCAAAAACTGAGGGAAATACTTACGCTACTTTACTGCATCACCCTTTCCTCTTCAAGGGAAAACCAACGCAGTGCTCAAGAGGTAGCAAGAAGGATTTCTGGCGCCGTTGCCGGGGAGTCTACGCACAAGTCAAGACATACCAAGTACCCATCACAAACTCTTATCCCTCGCATTACATTATTTGTCATTTGCCTCTCGTTTTCCTCTCCCCCACTTCACCCTTGCCGTTTTATTCGCCCTCTCTTTCCGTTCGCCTCTTTTTCGCTTGCTTCTTGTTTGCTTGTTTGTCACGATGGCTTAAGACAATACTAAATTGTGTGACTTTGCCAATACCAAAACAATGATTTTCTTAGCACTCCGATTGCTCCTCTTACCGATGCTGAATCTTGTGAAATTAATGCTGCTTTGCTGAATCTTGTCATGAAAGATCAATTCGCCGGCCTTCCTAGTGAAGATACCGCTACTCATCTAAATAGCTTTGTTGATTTGTGCGATATGCAAAAGAAGAAAGATGTGGACAATGATATTGTTAAATTGAAGCTATTTCCGTTTTCTCTTAGAGATCGTGCTAAAACTTGGTTTTCATCTTTGCCTAAAAATAGTATTGATTCTTGGAATAAGTGCAAAGATGCTTTTATCTCTAAGTATTTTCCTCCCGCTAAGATCATCTCTCTTAGAAACGATATTATGAATTTTAAGCAACTTGATCATGAACATGTTGCACAAGCTTGGGAGAGGATGAAATTAATGATACGTAATTGCCCTACTCATGGTTTGAATTTGTGGATGATTATACAAAAAAATTATGCCGGATTGAATTTTGCTTCTAGAAACCTTTTAGATTCGGCCGCGGGAGGCACTTTTATGGAAATCACTTTAGGAGAAGCTACTAAACTCCTAGATAATATTATGGTTAATTATTATCAATGGCACACTGAAAGATCTACTAGTAAAAAAGTGCATGCGATAGAAGAAATTAATGTTTTGAGTGGAAAGATGGATGAACTTATGAAATTGTTTACTAATAAGAGTGTTTCTTCTGATCCTAATGATATGCCTTTGTCTACTTTGATTGAGAATAATAATGAATCTATGGATGTGAATTTTGTTGGTAGGAATAATTTTGGTAACAACATGTATAGAGGAAACTTTAATCCTAGGCCGTTCCCTAGTAATTCCTCTAATAATTATGGTAATTCCTACAACAACTCTTATGGAAATTTTAATAAGATGCCCTCTGATTTTGACACTAGTGTTAAAGAATTTATGAATTCACAAAATAATTTCAATGCTTTGCTTGAAGAAAAATTGCTTAAGGTTGATGAATTGGCTAGGAACGTGGATAGAATTTCTCTTGATGTTGATTCTTTGAAACTTAGATCTATTCCACCTAAGCATGATATAATTGAGTCTCTCAAATCCATGAGAATTTCCATTGATGAGTGCAAAGAAAGAACCGCTAGGATGCGTGCTAAGAAAGATTGCTTTGTGAAGGCGTGTTCTTCTAATTTTTATGAGAATAAAGATGAAGATCTAAAAGTTATTAATGTGTCTCCTATTAAATCTTTGTTTCGCAATATGAATCTTGATAATGATGGGACTGGGGATGAGTCAACTTTAGTTAAAAGGCGTCCCAATAATTCGGAGTTTTTAGATGTTGATGCAAAAGTTGGTAAAAGTGGGATTGAAGAGGTTAAAACTTTGATAGAAATGAACCCACTATTTTGGATTTCAAAGAACTTAATTGTGATAATTGCTCTTTGATAGATTGTATTTCCTTGTTGCAATCTGTGCTAAATTCTCCTCATGCTTATAGTTAAAATAAAGCCTTTACTAAACATATCGTTGATGCTTTGATGCAATCTTACGAAGAAAAACTTGAGTTGGAAGTTTCTATCCCTAGAAAACTTTATGATGAGTGGGAACCTACAATTAAAATTAAAATTAAAAATCATGAATGCTATGCTTTGTGTGAATTGGGTGCTAGTGTTTCCACGATTCCAAAAACTTTGTGTGATTTGCTAGATTTCCGTGATTTTGATGATTGTTCTTTAAACTTGCATCTTGCGGATTCCACTATCAAGAAACCTATGGGAAGAATTAATGATGTTCTTATTGTTGCAAATAGGAACTATGTGCCCGTAGATTTTATTGTTCTTGATATAGATTGCAATCCTTCATGTCCTATTATTCTTGGTAGACCTTTTCTTAGAATGATTGGTGCAATTATTGATATGAAGGAAGGGAATATTAGATTCCAATTTCCGTTAAGGAAAGGCATGGAACACTTTCCTAGAAAGAAGATTAAATTACCTTATGAATCTATTATGAGAGCCAATTATGGATTGCCTACCAAAGATGGCAATACCTATATCTATCCTTGCTTTTATGCCTAGCTAGGGGCGTTAAACGATAGCGCTTGTTGGAAGGCAACCCAATTTTATTTTAATTTTCTTGATTTTTATTTCTATTTAGTAATAAATCTTTGATCTAGCCTCTGGTTAGATGTGTTTTTATGTTTTAATTAGTGTTTGTGCCAAGTGAAACCTATAGGATCTTCTTGGATGATAGTTATTTGATCTTGCTGAAAATTCCAGAAACTTTCTGTTCACGAAAATGATTGTTTAAAACCACCAGAACGTGATAAAATACTGATTCCAATTGCAGTAGATCAATAAACAAATTATCTAGGCCGTCCTATTTTGGTAGATGTTTCTGAGTTCCATAAGTTTGCGTTAGGTACAGATTACTACAGACTGTTCTGTTTTTGACAGATTCTGTTTTTCGTGTGTTGTTTGCTTATTTTGATGAATCTATGGCTAGTAAAAGAGTTTATAAACCATAGAGAAGTTGGAATACAGTGGATTTAACACCAATATAAATAAAGAATGAGTTCATTACAGTACCTTGAAGTGGTGTTTTGTTTTCTTTCGCTAACGGAGCTCACGAGATTTTCTGTTAAGTTTTGTGTTGTGAAGTTTTCAAGTTTTGGGTAAAGATTTGATGGATTATGGAACAAGGATTGGCAAGAGTCTAAGCTTGGGGATTCCCAAGGCACCCCAAGGTAAAATTCAAGGACAACCAAAATCCTAAGCTTGGGGATGCCCCGAAAGGCATCCCCTCTTTCGTCTTCGTCTATCGGTAACTTTACTTGGGGCTACATTTTTATTCACCTCATGATATGTGTTTTGCTTGGAGCGTCTTGTATGATTTGAGTCTTTGCTTTTTAGTTTACCACAATCATCCTTGCTGTACACACCTTTTGAGATAGACACACATGATTTGGAATTTATTAAAATACTCTATGTGCTTCACTTATATCTTTTGAGCTATATAGTTTTTGCTCTAGTGCTTCACTTATATCTTTTAGAGCACGGTGGTGGTTTTATTTTATAGAAATTATTGATCTCTCATACTTCACTTATATTATTTTGAGAGTCCTTTAGAACAGCATGGTAATTTTATTTGGTTGAAACTTTGGTCCTAGAAGTAATGAATATCCAAGAGGGATACAATAAAAACTATCTAGAGTGCATTGAATACTATGAGAAGTTTGATACTTGATAATTGTTTTGAGATATGAAGATGGTGATATTAGAGTCATGCTAGTTAAGTAGTTTTGAATTTGAGAAATACTTGTTCTAAAGTTTGTGATTCCCGTAGCATGCACGTATGGTGAACCGTTATGTGATGAAGTCGGAGCATGATTTATTTATTGATTGTCTTCCTTATGAGTGGCGGTCAGGGACGAGCGATGGTCTTTTCCTACCAATCTATCCCCCTAGGAGCATGCGCGTAATACTTTGTTTTGATAACTAATAGATTTTTGCAACAAGTATATGAGTTCTTTATGACTAATGTTGAGTCCATGAATTATACACACTCTCACCCTTCCACCATTGCTAGCCTCTCTAATACCACGCACCTTTCGTCGGTATCATACACCCACCATATATCTTCCTCAAAACAGCCACCATACCTACCTATCATGGCATTTCCATAGCCATTCCGAGATATATTGCCATGCAACTTTCCACCGTTCCGTTTATTATGACACGCTCCATCATTGTCATATTGCTTTGCATGGTCATGTAGTTGACATCGTATTTGTGGCAAAGCCACCATTCATTATTCATACATGTCACTCTTGATTCATTGCATATCTAGGGACACCGTCGGAGGCATTCACATAGAGTCATATTTTGTTCTAAGTATTGTGTTGTAATTCTTGAGTTGTAAGTAAATAAAAGTGTGATGACCATCATTATTAGAGCATTGTCCCAAGTGAGGCAAGGATGATGGAGACTATGATTCCCCCACAAGTCGGGATGAGATTTCAGACTAAATAAAAAAAGGCCATAAAAAAGAGAAGGGACAATGTTACTATCCTTTTACCACACTTGTGCTTCAAAGTAGCACCATGATCTTCATGATAGAGAGTCTCTTATGTTGTCACTTTCATATACTAGTGGGAATTTTTCGTTATAGAACTTGGCTTGTATATTCCAATGATGGGCTTCCTCAAATTGCCCTAGGTCTTTGTGAGCAAGCGAGTTGGATGCACACCCACTTAGTTTCTTTTGTTGAGCTTTCATACACTTATAGCTCTAGTGCATCCGTTGCATGGCAATCCCTACTCACTCATATTGATATCTATTAATGGGCATCTCCATAGCCCATTGATACGCCTAGTTGATGTGAGACTATCTTCTCCTTTTTGTCTTCTCCACAACCACCATTCTATTCCACATATAGTGCTATGTCCATGGCTCACGCTCATGTATTGCGTGAAGATTGAAAAAGTTTGAGAACATGAAAAGTATGAAACAATTGTTTGGCTTGTCATCGGGGTTGTGCATGATTTAAATATTTTGTGTGATGAAGATAGAGCATAGCCAGACTATATGATTTTGTAGGGATGACTTTCTTTGGCCATGTTATTTTGAGAAGACATGATTGCTTTGTTAGTATGCTTGAAGTATTATTATTTTCATGTCAATATTAAACTTTTATCATGAATCTTTCGGATCTAAATATTCATGCCACAATATAAAGAAAATTACATTGAAGAATATGCTATGTAGCATTCCACATCAAAAATTCTGTTTTTATCATTTACCTACTCGAGGACGAGCAGGAATTAAGCTTGGGGATGCTTGATACGTCTCCAACGTATCTATAATTTTTTTATTGCTCCATGCTATTATATATTCTGTTTTGGATGTTTAATGGGCTTTATTATACACTTTTATATTATTTTTGGGACTAACCTATTAACCGGAGGCCCAGCCCAAATTGCTGTTTTTTTGCCTATTTCAGTGTTTCGAAGGAAAGGAATGTCAAACGGAGTCCAAACGGAATGAAACCTTCGGGAACGTGATTTTCTGAACAAACGTGATCCAGAGGACTTGGAGTGGATGTCAAGCAATCAACGAGGAGGCCACGAGGCAGGGGGCGCGCCTACCCCCCTGGGCGCGCCCTCCACCCTCGTGGGCCCCTCGTAGCTCCACTGACCTACTTCTTCCTCCTATATATACCTACGTACCCTGGAAACATCAGATACGGAGCCAAAACCCTATTTCCACCGCCGCAACCTTCTGTACCCGTGAGATCCCATCTTGGGGCCTTTTCCGGCGCTCCGCCGGAGGGGGCATTGATCACGGAGGGCTTCTACATCGACACCATAGCCTCTCCGATTATGTGTGAGTAGTTTACCTCAGACCTTCGGGTCCATAGTTATTAGCTAGATGGCTTCTTCTCTCTCTTTGGATCTCAATACAAAGTTCTCCTCGATTCTCTTGGAGATCTATTCGATGTAATCTTCTTTTGCGGTGTGTTTGTCGAGATCCGATGAATTGTGGGTTTATGATCAAGATTATCTATGAACAATATTTGAATCTCCTCTGAATTCTTTTATGTATAATTGGTTATCTTTGCAAGTCTCTTCGAATTATCAGTTTGGTTTGGCCTACTAGATTGATCTTTCTTGCAATGGGAGAAGTGCTTAGCTTTGGGTTCAATCTTGCGGTGCTCGATCCCAGTGAAAGTAGGGAAAACGACACGTATTGTATTGTTGCCATCGAGGATAAAAAGATGGGGTTTATATCATATTGCATGAGTTTATCCCTCTACATCATGTCATCTTGCTTAAAGTGTTACTCTGTTCTTATGGACTTAATACTCTAGATGCATGCTGGATAGCGGTCGATGTGTGGAGTAATAGTAGTAGATGGAGGCAGGAGTCGGTCTACTTGTCACGGACGTGATGCCTATATACATGATCATACCTAGATATTCTCATAACTATGCTCAATTCTATCAATTGCTCAACAGTAATTTGTTCACCCACCGTAATACTTATGCTATCTTGAGAGAAGCCACTAGTGAAACCTATGGCCCCCGGGTCTATTTTCCATCATATTAATCTTCTGTCAACAAGTTATTTCTTGCGTCGTTTATTTTGCTTTCTTTACTTTTAGTCTTTATCATAAAAATACCAAAAATATTATCTTATCATCTCTATCAGATCTCACTTTTGCAAGTGGCCGTGAAGGGATTGACAACCCCTTTATCGCGTTGGTTGCAAGGTTCTTATTTGTTTGTGTAGGTGCGTGGGACTTGAGCGTGGTCTCCTACTGGATTGATACATTGGTTCTCAAAAACTGAGGGAAATACTTACGCTACTTTACTGCATCACCCTTTCCTCTTCAAGGGAAAACCAATGTAGTGCTCAAGAGGTAGCAATGGTGTATGAGGACCACTTGGCGACAACAATGTCCCACAGTGTATGCAGACCGTCAACCTTTATTAATCCCGATGGTGTTAGGCACACTCTCGGCTATAGCTAAACCCGACGGTACTAATATACTGTCAACCATGTCAATACTGATGGGAGAGAAAAACCACTGGCAAATACATAACTGACGGGGAACGGTCGGTTATCAGCGTCGTCGACACATGGTGAGACAGCTGCTGAGCAAGACATGATCGACGGGTCACCTCGGCTTTGAACTGTAGGCGAAGATGATAATCGACAGTACCGTCGACTATTGTAGTAATGGCCGAGCAAGCATCACCGACGGGAGATTTCCGACGGTACACCGTCGGTTATAGTCTTAGCCGATGGTGAACTTTAATATCCGACTGTGATTCAACCCTCGGTTATATTGGGATATCTAGTAGTGACTTCTTCGTCACGGACGCCCCGGACTCCGACGACTACTTCCCCGACGACGACTTCTTCCTCGACGTCGACAACCTCCTCAACGACATGGCTGGCGAGGACACCGACCCCAACTCCAGTGCTACTGCTGCTGCTGCTGTCCCGTACGTGTTCTTGCTCTTTCTGTTAGAGGTCCTGCAACAGTTCCTTGTTCTAGTGTTTGCCCTACATATGTTAAGTTCTACTTCATATATGCAACTTGCTCTACTGTCTGCTCTAGATATGTTCGATTCTAGTTCATATTTGCAGATGTTATTTAACTTCACTCTGTCAAATTGCATGACTTACTTTATCTCTGCTATTTTAGTCATGCTTTATCTAGTATTTCCGTTAATAAAAGCATGTGGTAAATTGCTCATGTTTTCAACAGAGGCCAACCCCTCGACAGTGATCCCCGTCGAGTTTGACTCATTGGATTGGCCTGACTTGGAGGAGGAGGACGACGAGTGTGATGACCCCAGTAAGGAGGAGTTCTAGGAGCAGTTCAACAACGACGATGAGTAGACTCCGAGTAGTAGTATTTGTACTATGGATGTAGTAGTTTGAACTATGTTTAATTATGTTTAAGAACTATGTTTGCTTCAAATGAACTTGCTATGTTTAAGTTTATGTTTGAATGATGTAGTAGTTGAACTAGTTTTATATCTTCAAATACATCATCTGTTGGAGTAGTAGTTTTACCTCATTTGTTGGAGTTGGGACTTTTTGAAGATGTAAAAAGCATTTTTGGTGATGTAAATTATACAGCACCCACTTTTACATCTCCAAATATACATATTCTATTGGAGACGCTCTCACGAATTTGTCTGCTTCACGGTACAGTGCACAAATACAAACTGATTTATACCTAATAGCTATTCGTCTGGCGGTACATCATGGAAATTGTCCCCAAAATTATAAAATATTACCCACCAATGTCACGTATAAGTGATAAAAAAAAGTTTAACACAGGGGAATCCCCCGCCTGGGCCGGCCCATGCAGTAGTGACCTCCTATACTATGCTTTGCGCTGGGAGAAGATGCAACGCGCCATTTTGGGCCGGACCATGTCCGGGTGGCCTGTTTTTTAAATTTTCTTTTTTTTCTTTTTCTCTACTTTAAATAATTTGAGATTTCAAAAAAGTTCCATTAAAAAAATGAGAATTTTGAAATAAAATATTTAATAAATCATAAAATGTTTGTGCAATCAAAAAATGTTCATGATTTTATCAAAAAAGTTTGCTTATTCAAAATATGTTCACAATTTTGAAAACAAATGTTCCAGAAATCAAAAATATTTCATGATTTTTTTAAAAGTTCATGTATTAAAAAATGTTAATGAAATTGAACAAAATTTCACCAATTGAAAAAATGTTCATCAATGGAATAATATCCTAACAATTCAAACAAAAAAACAGTTCGTGACTTACAAAATAGTTTATTCATTCAGTAAATGTTTACTTATTCAAAAAATGATCATGCATTTCAGAAAATGTTCGTTAAATAAAAAATTTGCGTTAAATCAAAAAGATATTAGTGAATTTCAAAAATGGTTCCATCAATTTCTAAAAAAAAATCGTCAATTATAGAAATGTTCGCCAAATCAATAAAATTGTTTTAAAAAATGTTGAAAATTTAAAAAAATTGCTTGCAAATACTATTAAATGATCATGAATTCAAAAAAAATTCTTGATTTTAGGAAATGTTTGAACATTTTAAATGTGTTCACGAATTTGAAAATTGTTCACCATTTCAAATATGTGCATGAGTTAAAAATATGTTCATGATTTAACGAAATTGAGAGTGATAGTGTATCTCGATAATGCACCAAAATGTGGTCATGGCCATTGGAGATTATGATTTCTTTTCTCCTGTTGCAATGCATGGGCCCTTTTGCTAGTATATATACAGTTCAATGTTGATTCTAAAGGTATTGATTTCAATTGTGGATGTCACTATTCTTTTGTGTATAATAAAATTGGTCAAAGTTTACAAAGTTTGACTTGCGTGGAGGCGTCGTTGCCAGTTCGCATGAGAACAAGGAGAACATGCTCTTCTCCTACTTGTCTGACACGTAGGGCACGATGTCCGTGCGAGCGCATGACCTTGCCTGCATAGGTTGCGTCTTCCTTCCCTGGACCTTGGTGAGCTAAACATCGAATTCTCTGAGGATGAGGAGGAGGAGGAGGAGGAGGTTTGGGCCATGCCGATGGACAAGGCGCCGGAATCGGACGGCTTTTCTTGATGCTTTACCACCGCTATGCGTGGCCGATCATCAAGTCAGACATCATAAGTGCCCTCAACCATCTCTTCCACCTTCACTCCCGTGGCTTCCACCGACTCAACGACGCACCAATCATGCTGCTACCCAAGATGGCTGATGCATGCGAGGTCACCTCCTTCCACCCAATCAACTTGGTACACAGCTTCGGTAAGCTGTCCTCCAAGCTCATGGCAACTCGACTCGCACCGCAGCTCCCGAGACTACTCAAGAGCAACCAATCCGCATTCATCCACGACCGTTCAATCCATGACCACTTTTGGATGGTCCAGCTCGCCACCAAGGTGCTCCATGCCCGCCGATCACCTGGCATTGCTGCTCAAGATCGACATTGTCAAGGCTTTTGACACGGTCTCATGGCCGTTCCTGCTACGTGTCCCCTGGCATACGGGATTCAGGGAACGCTGGATTAAGTGGATCAGCATCATCTTCCAATCTTCACCGTCGAAAGTTCTCCTCAATGGCGCCGCGGGCAGGCCTTTCAGTCACCGGCAAGGGGTGCGCGGATAACCCACAAGTATAGAGAATCAATTTTAGTTTTTTTGAAAAATAAGAATGTCGAACGCAACGAGGAGCTAAAGGTAGGATTTATATTCCCTTCAAGTTCTATCAACTACCGATACAACTCTATGCACACTTAATATTCGCTTTACCTAGAACAAGTATAAAAGTAGAAGTACTTGATAGGTGTAGTGGGATAGGTTTGCAAGAAAATAAAGAACGTGAAAATAAAAGTTAAGTGTTGTTCTAGTTAAAGTACAATTAAATTAGTACGAGTGTGGAAAAGTGGTGGTAAGATTTGTGGTATTGTCCGTAAGCAATTGGCTAAGTTACTAGACCGATAGCAAGTTTTTATGTGGGAGAGGTCACTGCTAGCATATGGAAATTCCCACTAGTATATGAAAGTGACAACATATGAGACTCCTTATATGAAAAATATGGTGCTACTCTGAAGCACAAGTGTGGTAAAGGATAGTAGCATTGCCCCTTCTCATTTTTTTTCTTTTTTTTGTTGAGCTCTTTTTTGCCTTTTTTTTTTCCTTTTTTTCGTCCGGAGTCTCATCCTGACTTGTGGAGGATAAGAGTCTCCATCATCCTTTCCTCACTGGGACAATGCTCTAATAATGATGATCATCACACTTTTATTTACTTACAACTCAATATTACAACTCGATATCTAGAAGAATATGACTCTATATGAATGCCTCTGGTAGTGTACCAGAATGTGCAATGATCTAGCATAGCAAAGATATCAAAAAACGGACAAACCATGAAAATATCATGCTAGCTATCTTACAATCATGCAAAATAATATGACAATGAATGCTCAAGTCATGTATATGATGATGACGTTAGTTGCATGGCAATATATCTCGGAATTGTTATGTAAATGCCATAATAGATAGGTATGGTGACTGTCTTGAAGAAGATATAAAGAGGCTTGGGTGCGATAGAGCATTACATCAACGGACCTTCACGAGCTTATTACAGGGTAGATTTGAAGTGGCAAATAGGGAGGGGGCAAGTTTGTTTAGTTGGAAGGGTCGGTTGAATGCCCGTAGTAATCCGTGCGTCTAGCATTTTTGTTCCGTTTTCCCCCTTTTAATATATCGGCTTTTGCGTGTTTGCGAAAATAAATAAAAATGGAGAGAGTAGTTCAGTGGTGTTCTTATTTAGAATTTCAACACATTCGCCATAAATCAGCCTACAAAATACAAACACTCTACATCACGGAGCATCCATTGGGGTTGTCGTGACTGAGGAAGTCAACAGGGTGCGAGCAATGCAAGAATGACGTGTCCTGGTACCCTCTGAGCTCAGAGTGCATACTGTATGACCCGCAGCCACCACCGTAGCCATGACCGTAACCACCACCACCGTAGCCGTGCCCGTGGCCATAACCGTAACCACCACCGCCACCGTACGGCGAGCAGCTGTCGCCGCCGCAGCGGTGCGACGGGTGCGAGTAGTCGGCGAAGTGCGGGTGCGTGCAGGGGAGGAAGTAGGGGGCCACCACCTCCTTGATCTTCTCCTCTACAACCTCTGCAACCTCTTCGACCACCTTCTCGACCACCTCCTCTTTCTTCTTCTTCACCACGACCGTCTCCTCCACGATGCGCACCGTCGTCTCTACCTTGTCGATGACGCAGTGCTTGCGCGTTCTCTGGTAGATGTACTCGGTCAGCTTCTTCTCCTCGATGACGCCTTCGATGACACAAGTGTTCTTGCCCAAGTCCGCCTTGGCAGCGTAAATATCTGCATTAGTCGCAAATTAATTAGCATGTGCACGTATCAACATAGATACAGGACGAATTTGTGAGAGAGGAAATTACGCTTGTGCTCAAGCAGGATCTCTCTGACCATGACTGCGCAGTCCGGACAGTGCAAGGGAACCTTCACCGTTATGATCTTGATCTCCTGCATTATGTAACGGGAAAAGGGATGAATGATGCACCGAAACGAAACGCCTTTACAAGGTGGTTTTCACTTTTCAGATAGAGATCGAGATTGTCTGTTTACCTCTTTCGTGCTCTTGACCTCGGTGATTATCTCCTTGGGGGGAGGTGGGGGAGGTATGTACTCAACGTGCCTCCTGCATCCCCTGGATACCTTCACCCTGAGCTTCTCCTCGTCGAACCCGACGCCCCTCACCGTCACCTTCCCTGACCCGGCGTCCAGTTTCACCTCCTGAACCCCTGCAGCACACACGCGCACCCCCAGCCCGCCGGTGTCAGTCAGTGTGCTATGTTATGATCACAGAGACAGAAACTGAGGAGTACGTACCGTGGAACTCGGTGAACTGCGTCTCTATGTCGCGCGCGCATTGCCCGCAGTGGACGTGCACCTTGTACACGGCCGTCTTCAGCTCGACCTTGGTCTCCTCGACCACCTTGGTCTCTCCCCCCATGGCGACTCTCCCACGCTGGTGCTACTACACGCCTTGATCTACTACGAAGTGCTAGCTAGGCATTGCATTGGGGAGTGGGTGCTGCAGTGTCCAGTGCATCGAGGGGGTTAATGTGCGCGGCTCGAGGAGTAAGCTTCAGGTTTGTTTGTTGGAGAATTGTTGGAGGTGGTTCACAGCACTTGTCGATGGTTGGGAAAAAAACGGCTCGGAGGTTCGGGACCGATCCACTTCGCATGTACTTCGAGCGTGGAGGTATGTGCTCGTCCGGGACGTGAGTGACGACGTGCCGTGGGTTTTGTCAATCCAAACTCGCGGTTCGCCAAGAATGTTTCCCCCAAGTGGTTGGGCTGTCGTGTGGTTGACCGCGCGCGCTTCACGACGGGTCAACTTTTAGCACAAGCAAATTGATTAGTGCACACTTCGCCTATACGTCGACGTGCCATCGTCTGCTGATTAAAGTATCCATGATTGACCTACCATGGCGAAAACGTTGACGGTTCCAAGTCGACGCTGCGATAAGCAAAGTGCTTTTTTTTAACAGCGGACGGCAAAGTTCTATGCTGACCGCATCCAACGGCGAAAATAGAAGTCGAGCCGAATAAAAAGAGAGAAAGCTCAAAATGTAGATTATCACAATGTTCTTTTTTCAAACCATGCATGTGAACATTGTAAAGAAGAAGAAGGAAAAGAAGAAAGACAGAAAGGGTCGGAATCCAAGTCAACAACGAGGACACAAGCTGACGACCGGAAACAAAAACGACTATGCGACCTAAGAGCCGGCCCAAGGAAACAAGAAACAAAAATAGGCAAGGAAGAACATGCCCACTAAGGGCATCTCCAATGTCGTCCCCTAAGACAAACACAGTATCCATTGCAGACTGGTCCCGTGGTCTGGACTTGTCCGTGGATATGAATACAGGAGCGGGCCATCCAACCGTATTCCTAAATGTCCATCCAGGTCTGGCCTCGTTCATTTCAAATGCATAGCAATATGAACATATTAAACTGCAGTGCTCATAGCGTTCGATCACAGAGACGCATGTTTATGGTTTTTACCTGCACGCAATCACGAAAGTTTCAGTCCATGTAAAAAAGCAACATTTTTGCACTCCCAGACCAGTTGGACATGCCTCCTCACTGACTCTGCTGCCAGCTCCTCCTCGTTAGCCGCCTCCTTCTTGGCTGCCTCCATCTCGACCGCCAAGCACTTCAACATCCTAACACGGACAATCGTTGCATCAGGATTCAGCTTCTCCATCCTCATAGTCAACATTTCGGTATCCTCCGAAGCGGTTGCGAGCTCAACCCTCCTCTCTTCGAGCTTGGTCTTCTTCTTTTCAAGGTTGATCTTCTCGGACGTTGCCATCAAGATGTTAAACCTCTCTACCTTCGTTTCCTCCTTCACGTCATAATGCTTGACACATGCCTCCTCCTTCTTCGCCAAGATGTCCTAGAACTCTCCATCATCTTGGCCGTCGTCCCTTCTCGCTTCTCTTTCTCCTACTCTCATTCTTTCCCCGGAACCCCCTTCTAACCTTCTTGGATGGCTCTTTTGTCGGGTCGGTTGGATTACCCGCTTCGTCCTCATTGTCGATGTCGCCAGTCTTGATGGATTTGGCAAATGGATAGTTGCCACTTGGGTTGTGCATTCAACTTCAACCAACAATGCATGAGGGTGAAGCTCTTCTTCTCCGCATTCAAATACAAGTTGCATGCACGGGAGGGCTAGGAAAAAAGGCATTGTCAACATGGCACATATCCGGCCAAATGACCTACACAGAGATCATATTTGGCCAACAAGTTGCATATCCGGCCAAATGACAAAAACATAGAATAACTTACTTGCTTGGTGATTTGCCCACTACCTGGCCACCGACCAATTAGTTGTTTGCAGTGGCCACAATACTTGCTCACAGACTCTTGGATGGTGTACCATCGATGGTCAAGCGACTTTGTCTCACAATTTCAGATGACTTTGTTGCAGCAGTAGGGCTCGAAATTTGTGTGCTCATGGAACCAAGAATGAATATTGGACCAAAACGTTGCACCCCTTTGCTTCGTGCCATAGATCGGATCGTTGCTAGTGGACAACCACGCATCGCACAAAAAAGTGTCATCCCTCGTGTTGAAAAATTCTGCTCTACCCTTCTTATTTGGATCGGTCGGCCAATCCTCCGGATCAAGCCCCGTCTCGTTGGTGTACGTGTGCTGCTCCAGCTGCCTGCTGTATGAGTCCAGGTGCTAGGAGTACGTGCCCGGTTGCTTGGCGTACGCCTCCGGCTGCGAGTCATCCACTTGTCTGTCCTCAAAGCCGCCTCCGCCTCCGTCGAGGATCATCTCTCTCAACTCCCTCTTTGTTTTTTCATATGTTGTCTCATCCGGTTGAGACATACTGGCAAACATCGAGCGGGCACCCAGCAGATCCATGTTGGCGTTCGTGACCGGACAAGTTGCCGCGATGGCGAGTCAGCGAAATGGAGCAGAGCCACGCTGAGGTCGACGCAATATGGCACGTGCCCAGCGACAGAGGCCGGGAACTGCTGTTGATGGTCGAGCTGCTTGGCAATATACGAGTAGGGGGACTGAAACTACTCTGGCCAGGGCAGCGTATGCATCGACAGCAGCAGAGGTGCGCCTCCATCCCCTGCCCCTCGTCCCTGTCCCATCCCTTCTTTTTGCCGGACACCGTCTCCTGTTGATCCTTTGCCTTCTTTTTGAGATGGCGGGCTTACCGTTCGCCGAGTTGATCTTACGGGCGACCACTTTCTCTGGATCCTTGCTTCCTCTGAACTAAGAAGTTATTAGGCCCCAACTGCAAGGGTTTGTAGCTAGCAACAATTTCCCTTAAAGTATGTGACCTTAAGCTTTATCAAACCAATGAGAGTTTGGGAACACAGGTGAAAGAACATGCGGTGCCTCCTGTGTTTGGTTTTGGTAATTGACTAGACCATGACGGCGCGCGTTGCTGCACCCGTTTATTTTTTCAATAGGCTGGTAGGGATATCTAAAAATATATGGATACATGAGAGAATTGAACTCTTATTTTCAGTGGCATGTAACTGAACAAAATATTGACAATTTTATGAGACCGTTCTCTTCTTTAGTTGTTCTATTGTTGTCAGGTTATCTTATGCCTTAACAACATCGGAGCTCACTAACATGTATTGCTAAAGAAAATGCATTCACATGGTATAGAATAGTATGTATTTTCACATGATTCAAGCATGCTAAAATACTCGCATCAAAAAGTTCAAGTGCACAGATAACAACTGAATCAATACTGAAAGATCCCATAGTGAATTTATGAACTCTCATAAATTGCATCTGCTCAACAGGGGACAAAAATAAATAATACAAATCTTTGCATGTCTTTTCAATTTGTGGAACCTTAAGTGAAGGTCTCACAAAGACTTGAGAGAATAAGAGCATGGTGTAAATTGTTTTTATCATAGTGTGTTCCCAAAATGCATCCAGGGAGAACTTTGTATTGATGTTCTTTAATCAATAAAGTGACAACATTCTAAACAAAAAGGAAATATAAGAGTGAGACCACTTTTGCATAGAGAAAGAAAGTGGAAGAAGATGCATGTATAGAACAAAAACAAGATTACTGTTGCCAGAATGGTTACATATTCTGTACATGATCCACATCTCGAGGGACTTGTCTCCAACCGAAAGGTTAGGATAATGGGGTGCACCTACATCCGTGATTAAAAATACGGGCACCTATTTGTAGTGTCGGTTTCAATTCAAAACCTTAGTTTCGACTAAGAATGACGAAGTAATATTTTGAGGTTGCATTGCCTTATGCTAATGGCATACACTGCAGTATGACCTAGAGAGCCAAAAACAAGGTTCAATTTTTCCTGGGGCATCCTGTCTGGAAAGGTGTTCAAGAAAACATGGTATCCTAGAAAAATAAGATTGAGTGAAATAAGGAACCTACCAGGTAAAAGATACATAAAGACACAGACAAAAAAAACAACTAATCAAAAAACTTTTATCTTGAACAGATTTGAGAGTAACAAAAAAAGGACTACCAATTTTATCGAACATAAAATGACTACCACTTCTATCTCTAATTATGCAAGCACACATTTGAGAGCAAGCAATTCAAGAACATACCAATGCAAAATGCCCCGGTTGCATTAGCTTATTGTTTCACTTGGCGCCAATACTTTCTTTTTCCGCTTGGATAACCTCCCTGCAACCTGCGAACAAAAATAGGGTTCTGTCATTTTCCACAATTTAGCAATGATGTTTTGCTTTCAAAACAACTCCATATGTTTTACTATGCAAAATAAGGTTGATTACCTTAAGCATAACTCATGTACAAATGTTGGGATTGACTGCCCATATATCTAGGCATCACGACGGTTGCTAATGATCACATACTTTGAGAAACACATAACAAATTTAACATCGTTGGCTTGGGCTTGGTTATTCCTCAAGGATTCACGTGTCTGTTCCTACAAAACTTGATAACATCTAACCATTACCCCCTATAAAATGTAAAACCATCAACCATATGGCTCTGCATCACTTCTGTCTATCTTCTCTTTTGTTGTAACATCTAATTTACTGATGAAGTTGACTACCATAATCTACATTAGAATAGTTGATCGTCTGAAAGCTACATATAGCATAAGTCAAAGTTTGCTAAGAGCACCCCGCGATTTGTGTGTGTATACATGAATCGGAAACTTGAATCAAACCAGGTCGATTAGCATTTAGCGCACACGTGAATTGAATTTCCGAATGGTACATATGTACTGTAGTCAAGTTTGTTAAGCCACACACAACACCCTACAATATTTGTACCACTAAGCAACACCACTGCAATTTCGTGGTGCGAAATACAAATTAACCAAAAAAACTTGGCCATACAAATATAAACAGTATTTTGCACACAAGCACTTTAATACCTTTTGGAATAGAGTGGGCATAACAGGAGCATACCTTGTTGAATCCAGAGAGTGGAGTACCACGATGGAAAGTTGAATGTCGTTTGGATCGGGAGAGGATAGTTTCATGGCGTTTGGATATGAGAGGATAGAGATGAGCAGAGAAGTGAGCTGTAGAAAAGGTGAATTAAAATAAAGCACAGACAAAGAGAATGAAGAAACTCACCAGGAACTTGTAGCGTCGATCATGTTATGGCGAGGTGAGTTCGTATTGCCGGCGGCAGCACGAAGGAAACATCAAACGAGAGAAACTGGATATGCATATGGTCGTAGCAGCGCCACGTGCTCCTCTTTTATTGAGCCCTAGTACCACAAATTCCAAGCTCCGGCTCAGGTCTTTTTTCATCTCCCTTGTCATCGATGTCCACAATATGCAGCAGCAACAGGAGAATTAGGAAGGCAGGGGAAGAAGGTGCAGAAGCAGAAGGTGGACCGAACGACGAAGGTAGCCACGGCGGCATACCTAGGAGTGGACCTAGCTTCCGTCGGTGCCCCACAGTGGCAGTAGCGGTGGACCTAGGACTGATGCCGTCGCAAAGGCCACAAGTTGAGGTCGCGACGGGTGACAGGATTCAGGGGACAGATGCGGCGTCGCTTGCTTTGCTGGGGCGGGTGAGGGAGGGGCCATGGTGGAGAGGATCTGCCGCCGCCACACAGTTAGGGTTCGAGTCGTCGAGGAGAGGGAAGGGAGAAGGGGCTCAATCGTTCCCTCGTGGGGTGGAGCGTGGAGCGGTCTCCCAGCTTAATGGGTGGTGACTAATGGGTTCCTGTACGACACATGTCACCCGAATAAACCAGAATCGGGTGATTTTGTTACGGGAGCAGCTTCTCAATCGACGACGCACCCGACCCGCAACGGTACCAACCCGTAAACCTATTTGATGCGGGAAGGAGCTCCACATCGAATGGTTAGGAACGTTCACAAGCTCGATTTGACGTCCGAAAGCACAGAAGGTCCGAGGGGGCTCCTAAGGTGCACAGTTATAATGTCTTAAAATGACAATCTCTATGGACTAATGGTTGCCTTGAGTTATATTTGAAGGATTTTTCCATATGCATTTCTTGAATTCCATTTGTTGGTTTCAAAGAGTTTATGTGTTGACCAAGGTGCTTTTCAAAGAATTATCCAAAGGGTGGTCATAGAGAAGACATGATTCAAGGTTGATCAAGACTAAGTCAAGGAGTGAATCAAGTTGATCAATACACAAAGCGTACAAGATGTACTGAGAGGGATCAAGTGATCACATGGTATGGTAAGCATTGTCCATTACACTTTGTGTACTAACCCATGGTCTACGTGAGAGTTCTATGTGGGGTCAGGTGTGTTCTATGGGTTTGCGTCAAGAGGAAGATCTCATACAACCCATGGAGGATGACATCAAGTGGTGATCATCATCAAGATTGCGGTGTGCAAGCTCAAGTGGAGCATCACGAAGAGATCATGCTTGAATCTTGCCATCCATTTGGTGACAATGGACTTGTGAAGATGTGCCAAAGAGTGGCTCATCCATAGTGGAGTATGTGTGAGCAATCATCTAGTCTTTATCGAGCCAACGCAATCAATAAAGATGGTCCAACTTGAGGAAGTCAAGATCTTCATCATCTAGCTCAAGTGGACTATGTGCAAGGCAAAGGTTTGCCCTTGATAGGTTTTCTATTTTACCGGTCATGGTGGTAGTTGGGAGACCGGGTTATAGGATCGATTGTCGTACTATCAAGGGGGGCTCTCAAGTGAGTAACTTGATCGTATCATTCATAGAGATCTCAAACCATTGCATACTTGCATCATCTTTCTTGGTTCTTGTTTGATATTTCTCTTTATGAGTTTTAGAGCTTATGGTCATCTTCATGACAAGCTCGAGTTCATCGAAAATGGAGTTCATATGCATCTTCTATGATGATTTCGATGTTGGAGTTTTTGCCAGTTCTTCGGTGAAAGAGGTTTCACATCTCTATATCTTAGGCATTCTCCGTCTAATATTTGTCGTCATTTGTTCAACAAGCTTGAGTTTTCTCAATTCGGAGCTTATTTGCAGAAGTTATTGCAGTTATGGCTTTATTGTATCCTTCTGTTTTGCTTGGGCTATTTTGAAGCTCGCTAGCGGTAGTATCGCCCTGGGTAGCAGTAGTACCACTACAGTAGGGCGGCAGTTAGGCAAGGTAGTGCCGCACCTGCCCCGCGGTAGTACCGCTCTCGCGGTACTTCCTCTACCGACTACCGTTACACTATCGCCTATCTCTTTACTTATGTAGTCCCTCGCCGCCTCCACAGTAGTAGAGCGGTAGTAGGGCGCGGTAGTACCATTGTATGCAGTACTACCGTCCTACCCTCCCTCTACTGCTGCTAGTTCTCTGTGTCCTGAGACACTAAGCAGTAGTACCGCTTGTGAGGACGGTAGTACTGCTCCGGCAGCACTACCGCGCCTGGACTTTTGTTCTCTCAGTGCTACACCTAGAACTACCACCCCAAGAGGGCGGTAGTACCGCTTGTGTGCGGGCTGGGGGCATAACGGTTGGATTTTCCCCCACCTTTAAAAGGGGGTCTTCTTCCCCAATGAACTCAATTCTTCTAGCTCGTGTTCTTCCCCCATTGTTAACCTTCTTTGAGCTTCCTAACTCTCAATCCCTCCATGGATTCTTGCTAGTTTTTGAGGGAAAAGAGAGAGGAGATCTAGATCCACATTTCCACCAATCACTTTCTCCTCTTTGTGAGGGGAACCCCTTGGATCTAGATTTTGGAGTTCTTCGTGTTCTCCTCTTCGTTCTTCCTCTCATTTTCCTCCATAGCATTAGTTGTTGTGGTGGGATTTAGAAGAGAAGGACTGGGGCACTCCGTGTGCCCTTGCCATTGCATTTGGTGCATAGGTTTGAGTTCTCCACGGTGATACATGGAAGTGAAGTTTGAGAGCTTGTTACTCTTGGGTGCTTGGTACCCTAGAGCTTGTTCCTCTTGGGTGCTTGGGCGCCCTAGACGGTTGGTGGTGTCTCGGATCTCAATCATTGTGGTGTAAAGCTCCGGGCTTGCGTTGGGGTCTCCAATTAGGTTGTGGAGATTGCCCCGAGCAATTTGTACGGGTTCCGGTGACCGCCCCCAAGGGTTGCCAAAGTGTACGGGTTCGGTGACCGGCCCAAGGGTCTCCATTTGTACGGGTTCGGTAATGATTCCATAAGTGTAAAAGGCCAATTTTTTGCATTTGCCTCCGAAGTCACCACAAGAGTTTGAGCTAACTCTTCATCAACCAGCACCCATGTGTATCTTGACACAGTGCATTCAACAAGTGAATGTCTCCAAGAATTCGATGCCCCGGGGAGCTCCTAACCAACGCCTTCCGCGCCGGTTGGGGTTCCGGGTGCCCACGCAACTGCTCTTATGCGTCGGCCCATCACGAGACAGAGAAAAATCGCTCACGAGCCCACACCTTCGTGGCCTTCGGTCGACGGTTGACCATTCAAACATTGACTTTTGAACAAAACAAAATCATAAAAAAAATCGTTCACAGATTTGAGAAATAGTTCAAAAATCGTGAGTTAAAAAATGATCACAGATTTGAAAAATAGTTCACAAATTTAAAAACAAACCAGAAAAACTTACAAAAAGTTCATCAATTCGAAAAAAGTTCATCGGTTTTGCAAAAACTAATCACGAATTTGTAAAATATTCATTGAATTTGAAAAAAGTCACCAATTGAAAAAGTTCACTGAATTTAGACAAAGCTCCCCAAATTTGATTTTTTTATGGAATTTGAAAAAGGTTCGCATTAAAAAATTCATATAATTTTAAAAGTACTTCAATTTTGAAAAAAAAGTTCAGCAATTTTGAACAAAGTTCATCAAATTTGAAAAACAGTTCATCTACTTTTGAAAATAAAATCACAGTATTGAAAAAGTTCAATGATTTTGAAAAAAATCACGAATTTTTGAAAAAAATCATGGATTTTGGAAAGATGTTCACCGGTTTTGAAGGAAAAAGTTCATCGATTTTTTTAAGAAATTCATGAATTTGAAAGAAGTTCACGCATTTAAGAAAACAAAAAAAGAAAAAGAAAAAAGAAACATAAAAAGGAAAAGGGACAAGAAAAATAGAAAGAAAAACCGAATAAAATCGTCCCGAAACTGACTAGTGAACAAGGGAAAACAAAACCAGGGACTCTCGCGACCTGGAGAAAGAATAAAACAATAAAAAGAAGTATATAGGCACAAGTGTTCCATGGTCTTACTGGTTAGTGCGCTGCTCTCCGAACCTAGAGAAGGCGCCGTTTAGATTTGCCCGGAGCTCCTATAGGGCGCCTTAAGCGCTGGTTGAGGATCCGGGCGCCCACTGCAGCCCTCTAGTGGGCCGGCCCATGAATACGCATGCCACTGAAAAAACGGCCCATGACCACGCAGACCACTGAAAAAATGTATCTCTGGCGCTAAAATTCACTACGATTCTTCGATCCTGGGATGATTCGAACCCGCGCAAACAACCTGCAGCGCATGGTAGTCTTGCCACTACACCAACTATGCCGCACTGAAAAGGTAGAATGCGAAACATTTAAGAGGTAAAGTTTGTCCGCGCTATATAGAAAACCGTGATTCCTTCCGAAAAAAGTTGAACAAAATTTGAATGTCTACAGATTCAAAAAAATTCACAAAAAATAAAAAATAAAGTTCATAAAAAATGGAAAAGTTCATTGATTTGAAAAAAAGTTTATAGATTTTGAAAAAAGTTCATCTAATTCAAAAAAATCACAAATTTAAAAAAAGTTCACTGGTTTCGAAAAAAACTTCATTGAATTTGGAAAAATTTCATCAAATTTGAAAAAAAGTTCACCAATTTAAAAAAAGTTCACTGATTTTACAATTCATATGATTTGAAAATAGTTCATTGAATTGAAAAAGTTCACCGAATTTCAAAGAACGTTCATAAAATCCGTTGAACTATTCTCATAGAATTAGAAAAAGGAAAAAAGAATAGGAAAAAGAAGAAGAAGAAGAAAATGAAGGAATAATAAAGTAGTAGAAGGGTCGTCAGTCACCACGTCTATGGTATTGGTCGAGTTGGCTAACGTAGCTTGCTTGCACGACGAGATGGTAGGTTTGAAACTCGCTGCTCGCACTTTTTTTCCATCATTTTTTGACGGAAAATGCGAGGCAATATGGGCCGGCCCATCTTGGCCCGGGGGTGTGCGCTCGTTTGCGTACACTGAAGGAACGGGCGCAGAGGGCGCCGTTTAGGGTTTGCCTTTGCCCAACCTCCGCTCCCCAGAGCGAGCTCTTCTGCGCCGGCCCATGTGCTATCTAGACACCCTAGTGTTTTTTTATTTTGCTTGTGTTTCTTTGTTTTAGGTTTTTTTCTCTTTAAAATAATTCAGGAATTCAAAAATATTCCAAATTTCAAATCAAATTGTAAGTTTTGAAAAAAGTGTCTGCACATTCAACAATGTAGGTGAATTTGAAAAAAGGTTCTTGATTTTCAAATTTTGTTTGGAACATCATCAAATATCTCTGGATTCCAAAAAATGTTCATATATTTATACAAATGTTTGTGAATCCAAATAATTTCTAAGGAAAAAATGTTCACGTATTCAAGAAATGTTTGTGAATTAAAAAATGTACAGGTTACATTAAGTGCTCATGATTTTTAAAATGTTAATAAATTTGGAAAAATGCTCGTGAGTTCCGAAAAAATCATGAGTTTCACAAAAGTGTTCTAAAGTTTGAAAAAAATGTTTATAAATTTTAAAAAATAGTCTTCCTATTTAAAAAATGTTCACTAAGCCAAAATAATTTCATGAATGCATTAAATGTTCACAAACTTGGAAAACTATATTCATGAATTCAAAAAAAATCACGAATTGCCAAATTGTTCGTGAATTCAATATATATGCTTGGATTAAAAGTTGTTGAATTTTAAAAAAAAATCACGAAATTAAAATTAATAAAAAGGAAAGAGGTGAAAAATAATAAAAATACAAAAAATAAAATGGAAAAGGAAAGAAAACCAGGCAAAAAAATAGAAAAAGAAACAACGTGGTTGGGAAAGGTTTCTTCCTAAAACAACGGGGAATAAAATCTGTATGGGCTGCCCCATCTCGTGGAGGTGGCGCATGGGGAGCTCCTTCAGAAGCCTCACAACGATCAGTGATACTTGGCGCGCTCTCAGCCGCCCGCCACGTGTCACGCTCTGGGTGCTTCCTTGGATTTTGTTTATTTTTTTTATTTTTTCGCACGCGTTTTCGACTTTTAAATGGTTTTTTGACGTTTTGGTTTCCCACCTGTCTTCCTTAGCTTTTGGACCAATTTTATTTTTCGAATATATTTTTTTTGCGAAAAAAATATGTTTTCTTTTTTTTCCTCGAGATGCACGGTTTTGCTTTGGAAATGGGAAAAATGTGTTTTCTATTTTTTCCTTCCGCTAGAGGCACTGCCGTGCGTTCGCGAAAGGCACGGCCGTGCTTCCGCGAGAGGCACGGTGACCAACGAAAAAATGTGTGTTCCTGTTTTGTTTCCTTCCGCGAGAGGCACGGTTTTGCTTCTGTGAGAGGCACGGTTGTGCTTTTGCGAGAGACGTGGCCGTGCCTCTTTCAGAAAGGAAAAAAAAGCGCGTTATCTATTTTTTTCCTTCCGCGAGAGGCATTGTTTCGCTTCCGCGAGAGGCACTATTGTGATTTCGCGAGAGGCACAGCCGTGCCTCTTTCGAAAAATGAAAAAACCATGCTTCCGATTCAGTTTTTACGTGAAAATAAGGTTCGTTAAAACCTATCAACATGGGATCTAGTTTTGAAGATCTCGATGCGAGGAATCCAACGGTGAAAACGGTTCGAGATTTGAACGCACGGTTTAAGAGATAAACCGTTTTGAATAAACGGATCTACGGAAAAACGGAAAACTCCCATGCGACAAGTGGCGCACATACAACGCGCCACTTGTCACAATCTGGGAAGGTGGAAATGATATTTACGATGAGTACTCCTCGATTAATGATTCCGGGGAATGCATGTGAGGCTTGGACTGAACATTTAGTTAGTGGGCGGCGACATGGGGACACGGCCCGATGCAGTAAAGGCCCGTTATGGCTTGTGCATAACATCTGTGCCACCAGCCCAATCAGCCCGTTGTAAATATCGTGTCTTTGACTCACAGCGCACAGACGAACATTGCAAGGCAACATTTTTTTCTTAGAAAGTATGCTTGTATAATCATGAAATAATATAGAAGTCCTAGAGCCGTACAAGCACACCCTAATACACGCATAAAGAATCAGAAAAACAAAGAGCACTCTAACAACCAGTAAAACATGGAAAACTCTGGAGTTATGTGTCATCATCCCTGAACCTTGCGAGAAGACACTGCCACACAAGAATCTACAACCACACCCAAGCAGGTCATCATCTTCAAGCACGGCATAATCGCCACCACGCTGCTCCCCTTTTATGCGTTCCACGCTGAAAAGACAAGGACACACATGTGCATCTTACACGCCTGCACCAGACTTTGTCATATGTGTCTTCGAGTACCGCTATATGTGCCCCTTCCAAGCGGAATAGAACTAGGATTCTGTTCCGGCGCCGTGGCCGGGCCCGCTCGATCAAAGCAGGACACCCCTATAGCAGCAGCACAAAGAAGAGGAAGAACAACATCAGAAAAACATACCGACGAGGAGGAAGAAGAATCTCCATCGCCACACAACCACCACCCATCCAAGCTCCGAACCAGTCAGTGTCGGTCGACCTCTAGACAACATAGCCCATGACCTCGACAAGATTTGGGGATACCCCACCTCGCTGGCTCCTAGATGAAGGCGGGAGCCCGCCTGACCGTGAATGAAGCCCGAGGAAACTTATTCACATGTGATGCCGATGCTGAAGGAAATATGCCCTAGAGGCAATAATAAAGTTATTTTTTATTTCCTTATTTCATGATAAATGTTTATTATTCATGCTAGAATTGTATTAACCGGAAACATAATACATGTGTGAATACATAGACAAACAAAGTGTCACTAGTATGCCTCTACTTGACTAGCTTGTTAATCAAAGATGGTTATGTTTCCTAACCATAAACATGAGTTTTCATTTGATAAACGGGATCACATCATTAGGAGAATTATGTGATTGACTTGACCCATTTCGTTAGCTTAGCACTTGATCGTTTTAGTTTACTGCTATTGCTTTCTTCATGACTTATACATGTTCCTATGACTATGAGACTATGCAACTCCCGATTACCGGAGGAACACTTTGTGTGCTACCAAACGTTGCAATGTAATTGGGTGATTATAAATGTGCTCTGCAGGTGTCTCCGAAGGTACTTGTTGATTTGGCATAGATCGAGATTAGGATTTGTCACTCCGATTGTCGGAGAGGTAACTCTGGGCCCTCTCGGTAATGCACATCACTATAAGCCTTGCAAGCATTGTAACTAATGAGTTAGTTACGGGATGATGCATTACGGAACGAGTAAAGAGACTTGCCGATAACGAGATTGAACTAGGTATTGAGATACCGACGATCAAATCTCGGGCAAATAACATACCGATGACAAAGGGAACAACGTATGTTGTTATGCGGTTTGACCGATAAAGATCTTCGTAGAATATGTGGGAGCCAATATGAGCATCCAGGTTCCGCTATTGGTTATTGACCGGAGACGTGTCTCGGTCATGTCTACATAGTTCTCGAACCCGTAGGGTCCGCACGCTTAAAGTTTTGTGACGATCGGTATTACGAGTTTATGTGTTTTGATGTACCGAAGGTAGTTCGGAGTCCCGGATGTGATCACGGACATGACGAGGAGTCTCGAAATGGTCGAGACGTAAAGATCGATATATTGGACAACTATGTTTGGACACCGGAAGATTTTCGGGAGGTTTCGGACATTTACCGGAGTACCGGGGGGTTACCGGAACCCCCCGGGGAGTATATTGGGCCTAATGGGCCCTAGTGGGAGAAGAGGAGGGGCGGCCAGGGCCACCGCGCGCCCCCTCCCCCTCTAGCTAGTCCGAATTGGACAAGGAGGGGGGCGGCGCCCCCCTTTCCTTCTCTCCCTCTCTCCCTTCCTTCTCCTCTCCTACTCCTACTTGGAAGGGGGGAGTCCTACTCCCGGTGGGAGTAGGACTCCTCATGGGGCGCGCCATAGGAGGCCGGCCCCCTCCCCCTCCTCCACTCCTTTATATACGGGGAGGGAGGCACCCCTTGGAGACACAACAATTGATCATTGACCTCTTAGCCGTGTGCGGTGCCCCCCTCCACCATAATCCACCTCGGTCATATCGTAGCGGTGCTTAGGCGAAGCCCTGCGTCGGTAACTTCATCAACATTGTTATCACGCTGTCGTGCTGACGAAACTCTCCTTCGAGCTCTACTGGATTGTGAGTTCGCGGGACGTCACCGAGCTGAACGTGTGCTGAACACGGAGGTGTCGTACGTTCGGTGCTGAGGATCGGTCGATCGTGAAGACGTACGACTACATCAACTATGTTGTCATAACGCTTCCGTTTTCGGTCTAAGAGGGTACGTGGACACACTCTCTGCTCTCGTTGCTATGCATCACCATGATATTGCGTGTGCGTAGGATTTTTTTTTGAAATTACTACGTTCCCCAACACTGGCATCCGAGCCAGGTTTATGCGTAGATGTTATATGAACGAGTAGAACACAAGTGAGTTGTGGGCGATACAAGTCATACTGCTTACCAGCATGTCATACTTTGGTTCGGCGGTATTGTTGGATGAAGCGGCCCAGACCGACATTACGCGTACGCTTACGCGAGACTGGTTCTACCGACGTGCTTCGCACACAGGTGGCTGGCGGGTGTCAGTTTCTCCAACTTTAGTTGAACCGAGTGTGACTACGCCCGGTCCTTGTTGAAGGTTAAAACATCACTAACTTGATGAAATATCGTTGTGGTTTTGATGCGTAGGTAAGAACGGTTCTTGCTCAGCCCGTAGCAGCCACGTAAAACTTGCAACAACAAAGTAGAGGACATCTAACTTGTTTTTGCAGGGCATGTTGTGATGTGATATGGTCAAGACATGATGCTATATTTTATTGTATGAGATGATCATGTTTTGTAACGGAGTTATCGGCAACTGGCAGGAGCCATATGGTTGTCGCTTTATTGTATGAACTGCAATCGCCATGTAATTGCTTTACTTTATCACTAAGCGGTAGCGATAGTCGTAGAAGCAATAGTTGGCGATACGACAACGATGCTACGATGGAGATCAAGGTGTCGTGCCGATGACAATGGTGATCATGACGGTGCTTTGGAGATGGAGATCAAAGGCACAAGATGATGATGGCCATATCATATCACTTATATTGATTGCATGTGATGTTTATCCTTTATGCATCTTATTCTGCTTTGATTGACGGTAGCATTATAAGATGATCTCTCACTAAAAATTTCAAGGTACAAAGTGTTCTCTCTGAGTATGCACTGTTACCAAAGTTCGTCGTGCCGAGACACCACATGATGATCGGGTGTGATAAGCTCAACGTTCTTGTACAACAGGTGCAAGCCAGTTTTGCACATGCAGAATACTCGAGTTAAACTTGACGAGCCTAGCATATGCAGATATGGCCTCGGAACACTGAGACCGAAAGGTCGAGCGTGAATCATATAGTGGATATGATCAACATAGTGATGTTCACCATTGAAAACTACTCCATTTCACGTGATGATCGGTTATGGTTTAGTTGATTTGGATCACGTGATCACTTAGATGATTAGAGGGATGTCTATCTAAGTGGGAGTTCTTAAGTAATATGATTAATTGACCTTGAATTTATCATGAACTTAGTACCTGATAGTATTTTGCTTGTCTATGTTGTTGTAGATAGATGGCCCGTGCTGTTGTTCCATTGATTTTTAATGCGTTCCTTGAGAAAGCAAAGTTGAAAGATGATGGTAGCAATTATACGGACTGGGTCCGTAACTTGAGGATTATCCTCATTGCTGCACAGAAAATTACGTCCTGGAAGCACCGCTAGGTGCCAAACTTGCTGCAGGAGCTGAACCAGATGTTATGAACGTCTGGCAAAGCAAAGCTGATGACTACTCGATAGTTCAGTGTGCCATGCTTTACGGCCTAGAACCGGGACTTCAACGACGTTTTGAACGTCATGGAGCATATGAGATGTTCCAGGAGTTGAAGTTAATATTTCAAGCAAATGCCCGGATTGAGAGATATGAAGTCTCCAATAAGTTCTACAACTGTAAAATGGAGGAGAATAGTTCTGTCAGTGAACATATACTCAGAATGTCTGGGTATAACAATCACTTGATTCAACTGGGAGTTAATCTTCCGGATGATAGTGTCATTGACATAATTCTTCAATCACTGCCACCAAGCTACAAAAGCTTCATGATGAACTATAATATGCAAGGGATGGATAAGACAATTCCCGAGATCTTCGCAATGCTAAAGGCTGCGGAGGAGAAATCAAGAAGGAGCATCAAGTGTTGATGGTCAACAAGACCACCAGTTTCAAGAAAAAGGGTAAAGGGAAGAAGAAGGGAACTTCAAAAAGAACAGCAAACAAGTTGCTGCTCAAGAGAAGAAACCCAAGTCTGGACCTAAGCCTGAGACTGAGTGCTTCTACTGCAAACAAACTGGTCACTGGAAGCGGAACTGCCCCAAGTATTTGGCGGATAAGAAGGATGGCAAGGTGAACAAAGGTATATGTGATATACATGTTATTGATGTGTACCTTACTAGAGCTCGTAGTAGCACCAGGGTATTTGATACTAGTTCTGTTGCTAATATTTGCAACTCGAAACAGGGACTACAAATTGAGCGAAGATTGGCTAAGGACGAGGTGATGATGCGCGTAGGAAATGGTTCCAAAGTCGATGTGATCGCCGTCGGCACGCTACCTCTACATCTACCTTCGGGATTAATTTTAGACCGAATAATTGTTATTTGGTGCCAGCGTTAAGCATGAACATTATATCTGGATCTTGTTTGATCCGAGACAGTTATTCGTTTAAATCTAAGAATAATGGTTGTTCTATTTATATGAGTAATATCTTTTATGGTCATGCACCCTTGAAGAGTGGTCTATTTGTGTTGAATCTCGATAGTAGTAATACACATATTCATAATGTTGAAGCCAAAAGATGCAGAGTTGATAATGATAGTGCAACTTATTTGTGGCACTGCCGTTTGGGTCATATTGGTGTAAAGCGCATGAAGAAACTCCATACTGATGGACTTTTGGAATCACTTGATTATGAATCACTTGGTACTTGCGAACCATGCCTCATGGGCAAGATGACTAAAACGCCGTTCTCCGGAAGAATGGAGCGAGTAACGGATTTGTTGGAAATCATACATACTGATGTATGTGGTCCGATGAATATTGAGGCTCGCGGCGGGTATCGTTATTTTCTAACCTTCACAGATGATTTGAGCAGATGTGGGTATATCTACTTAATGAAACATAAGTCTGAAACATTTGAAAAGTTCAAAGAATTTCAGAGTGAAGTGGAAAATCATCGTAACAAGAAAATAAAGTTTCTACGATCTGATCGTGGAGGAGAATTGATACGTCCATTTTGCATCATGCTTTTATATCGATATTTATTAGATTATGGGCTGTTATTACACATTATGTCACAATACTTATGCCCATTCTCTCTTATTTTACAAGGTTTACATAAGGAGGGAGAATGCAGGCAGCTGGAATTCTGGGCTGGAAAAGGAGCAAATATTAGAGACCTATTCTACACAACTCCAAAAGTCCTGAAACTCCACGAAAGTTATTTTGGGAAATAATAAAAAATACTGAGCGGAAGAAATACCTGAGGGGGCCCACACCCTGGCCACGAGGGTGGGGGGCGCGCCCTACCCCCTGGGCGCGCCCCCCTGCCTCGTGGGCCCCCTGTTGGCCCTCCGATGCCCATCTTCTGCTATATGAAGTCTTTCGTCCGAAGAAAAATCATAAGCAAGCTTTCGGGACGAGACTCCACCGCCACGAGGCGGAACCTTGGCGGAACCAATCTAGGGCTCTGGCGGAGCTGTTCTGCCGGGAACACTTCCCTCCGGGAGGGGGAAATCATCGCCATCGTCATCACCAACGCTCCTCTCATCGGGAGGGGGTCAATCTCCATCAACATCTTCACCAGCACCATCTCCTCTCAAACCCTAGTTCATCTCTTGTATCCAATTCTTGTCTCTAAGTCTGGGATTGGTACCTGTAGGTTGCTAGTAGTGTTGATTACTCCTTGTAGTTGATGCTGGTTGGTTTATTTGATGGAAGATCATATGTTTAGATCCTATATGCATATTAATACTCCTCTGATTATGAACATGAATATGCTTTGTGAGTAGTTACGTTTGTTCCTGAGGACATGGGAGAAGTCTTGCTATTAGTAGTCATGTGAATTTGGTATTCGTTCGATATTTTGATGAGATGTATGTGGTCTCTCCTCTAGTGGTGTCATGTGAACGTCGACTACATGACACTTCACCATTATTTGGGCCTAGAGAAAGGCATTGGGAAGTAATAAGTAGATGATGGGTTGCTAGAGTGACAGAAGCTTAAACCCTAGTTTATGCGTTGCTTCGTAAGGGGCTGATTTGGATCCATATGTTTCATGCTATGGTTAGGTTTACCTTAATACTTCTTTTGTAGTTGCGGATGCTTGCAATAGGGGTTAATCATAAGTGGGATGCTTGTTCAAGTAAGAACAGCACCCAAGCACCGGTCCACCCACATATCAAATTATCAAAGTACCGAATGCGAATCATATGAACGTGATGAAAACTAGCTTGACGATAATTCCCATGTGTCCTCGGGAGCGCTTTTCTCTATATAAGAGTTTGTCCAGGCTTGTCCTTTGCTACAAAAAGGATTGGGCCACCTTGCTGCACTTTATTTACTTTTGTTACTTGTTGCTCGTTACAAATTATCTTATCACAAAACTATCTGTTACCTATAATTTCAGTGCTTGCAGAGAATACCTTGTTGAAAACCGCTTATCATTTCCTTCTGCTCCTCGTTGGGTTCGACACTCTTACTTATCGAAAGGACTACGATAGATCCCCTATACTTGTGGGTCATCAAGACTCTTTTCTGGCGCCGTTGCCGGGGAGTGAAGCGCCTTTGGTAGGTGGAATTTGGTAAGGAAAAATTTATATAGTGTGCTGAAATTTATTCTCACTTGTTACTATGGAAATTAATCCTCTGAGGGGCTTGTTCGGGGTATCTTCACCCCGACCAGTAGAGCAGAGAGTTGCTCCTCAACCTACTGAACCTACTGAAAATGAAAATGTCTACTTTGAAATTCCTTCGGGTATGTTGGAAAAACTGCTAGCTAGTCCTTTTACAGGAGATGGAACATTACATCCTGATGAGCACCTAATATATGTGGATGAAGTTTGTGGATTATTTAAGCTTGCAGGTATGCCCGATGATGTTGTCAAGAAGAAGGTCTTCCCTTTATCTTTGAAGGGAGATGCATTGACATGGTATAGGCTATGTGATGATATGGGATCATGGAACTACAAACCATTGAAATTGGAATTTCATCAGAAGTTTTATCCTATGCATCTTGTTCATTGTGATCGTAATTTTATATATAATTTTTGGCCTCGCGAAGGAGAAAGCATCGCTCAAGCTTGGGGGAGGCTTAAATCAATGTTATATTCATGCCCCAATCATGAGCTTTCAAGAGAAATGATTATTCAAAAATTTTATGCTCGGCTTTCTGATAACAATCGCACCATGCTCGATACTTCTTGTGTTGGCTCTTTTATGATGAAGACTATTGAATTTAAATAGGATTTATTGGAAAGAATTAAACGCAACTCTGAAGATTGGGACCTCGACGAAGGTAAGGAGTCAGCTATGACACCTAAGTTTGATTGTGTTAAATCTTTTATGGATACCGATGTTTTCCGTAAATTTAGCACTAAATATGGACTTGACTCTGAGATAGTAGCTTCTTTCTGTGAATCTTTTGCTACTCATGTTGATCTCCCTAAGGAGAAGTGGTTTAAATATCATCCTCCCATAGAAGTAAAAGTAGCTACACCTATTAAAGTTGAAGGAAAAACTATCACTTATAATGATCCTATTGTTCCTACTGCTTATGTTGAGAAACCACCTTTCCCTGTTAGAATAAAGGATCATGCTAAAGCTTCAACTGTGGTTCGTAAAAGCAATATTAGAACTTATACACCTCCTGAGCAAGTTAAAGTTGAACCTAATATTGCTATTGTTAAAGATCTCTTGGCTGATAATATTGATGGGCATGTTATTTATTTCTGTGATGAAACTGCTAGAATTGCTAAACCTTGTGCTAAAGATAAACATAGACCTGTGGTAGGCATGCCTGTTATTTCTGTTAAAATAGGAGATCATTGTTATCATGGCTTATGTGACATGGGTGCCAGTGCTAGTGCTATACCTCATGACTTATACAAAGAAATTATGCATGATATTGCACCTGCTAAGATAGAAGATATTGATGTTACCATTAAGCTTGCCAATAGAGATACCATATCAACCATTGGAATTGTTAGAGATGTTGAAGTCTTGTGTGGGAAAAATAAATATCCTGCTGATTTTCTTGTTCTTGGTTCCCCATAAGATAGCTTTTGTCCCATTATATTTGGTAGACCCTTCTTAAACACTGTTAATGCTAAGATAGACTGCGAAAAGGATGTTGTTACCATTGGTCTAGGTGATATGTCTCATGAGTTTAACTTCTCTAAATTTCGTAGACAACACCGTGAAGAGGAATTGCCTAGTAAAGATGAAATTATTGGTCTTGCTTCTATTGTCGTGCCTCCTAGTGATCCTTTAGAACAATATTTGCTAGACCATGAAAATGATATGTTTATGAATGAAAGAAGGGAAATAGATGAAGTATTATTTAAACAGGGACCTATCCTGAAACACAACTTGCCTGTTGAAATCCTAGGGGATCCCCCTCCACCCAAGGGTGATCCCATGTTTGAGCTTAAACCATTGCCTGATACCCTTAAATATGCTTATCTTGATGAAAAGAAGATATATCCTGTTATTATTAGTGCTAACCTTTCAGAGAAGGAGGAAGAAAAAATATTGAAAACTCTGAAGAAGCACCATGCTGCTATTGGATATACTCTTGATGATCTTAAGGGCATTAGTCCCACTCTATGCCAACACAAAATAAATTTGGAGAAAGATGCCAAACCAGTTATTGATCATCAACGACGTCTGAATCCTAAGATGAAAGAAGTGGTAAGAAAAGGAAATATTAAAGCTCCTTGAGGCAGGTATAATTTATCCCGTTGCTCATAGTCAGTGGGTAAGTCCTGTCCATTGTGTCCCTAAGAAGGGAGGTATTACTGTCGTTCCTAATGATAAAGATGAATTGATTTTGCAAAGAATTATTACAGGCTATAGGATGGTAATTGATTTTCGCAAATTAAATAAAGCTACTAAAAAAGATCATTACCCTTTGCCTTTCATTGATCAAATGCTAGAAAGAATGTCCAAACATACACATTTTTGCTTTCTAGATGGTTATTCTGGATTCTCTCAAATACCTGTGTCAGCTGATGATCAATCTAAGACCACTTTCACTTGCCCTTTCGGTACTTTTTCTTATAGACGTATGCCTTTTGGTTTATGTAATGCGCCTGCTACCTTTCAAAGATGCATGATGGCTATATTCTTTGACTTTTGTGAAAAGATTTGTGAGGTTTTCATGGACAATTTCTCCGTTTATGGATCCTCTTTTGATGATTGCTTGAGCAACCTTGATCGAGTTTTGCAGAGATGTCAAGAAACTAATCTTGTCTTGAATTGGGAAAAGTGCCACTTTATGGTTAATGAAGGTATTGTCTTGGGGCATAAAATTTCTGAAAGAGGTATTGAAGTTGATAAAGCTAAAGTTGATGCTATTGAGAAGATGCCATGTCCCAAGGACATCAAAGGTATAAGAAGTTTCCTTGGTCACGCCGGATTTTATAGGAGGTTCATTAAGGACTTCTCAAAAATTTCTCGGCCTCTGACTAATTTATTACAAAAAGATATACCATTTGTCTTTGATGATGATTGTGTAGAAGCATTTGAAATACTTAAGAAAGCATTGATCTCTGCACCTATTGTTCAGCCACCTGATTGGAATTTACCCTTTGAAATTATGTGTGATGCTAGTGATTATGCTGTAGGTGCTGTTATAGGACAAAGAGTTGATAAGAAATTAAATGTTATTCAATATGCTAGTAAAACTCTAGACAATGCTCAGAAAAATTATGCTACTACTGAAAAATAATTCTTAGCAGTTGTATTTGCTTGTGATAAGTTCAGACCTTATATTGTTGATTCTAAAGTAACTATTCACACGGATCATGCTGCTATTAAATATCTTATGGAAAAGAAAGATGCTAAACCTAGACTTATTAGATGGGTTCTCTTGCTACAAGAATTTGATTTGCATATTATTGATAGAACGGGAGCTGAGAACCCTGTTGCAGACAACTTGTCTAGGTTAGAAAATGTTCTTGATGACCCACTACCTATCGATGATAGCTTTCCTGATGAACAATTAAATGTCATAAATGCTTCTCACACTACTCCATGGTATGCTGATTATGCCAATTACATTGTTGCTAAATTTATACCACCTAGTTTCACATACCAGCAAAAGAAAAAGTTTTTCTATGATTTGAGACATTACTTTTGGGATGACCTACATCTTTATAAAGAAGGAGTACATGGTGTTATTAGACGTTGTGTACCTGAGCATGAACAGGAACAGATCCTACGCAAGTGTCACTCCGAGGCTTATGGAGGACACCACGCTGGAGATAGAACTGCACATAAGGTATTGCAATCCGGTTTTTATTGACCTACTCTCTTCAAGGATGCCCGTAAGTTTGTCTTATCTTGTGATGAATGTCAAAGAATTGGTAATATTAGTAGACTTCAAGAAATGCCTATGAATTATTCACTTGTTATTGAACCATTTGATGTTTGGGGCTTTGATTATATGGGACCGTTTCCTGCCTCTAATGGATATACACATATTTTAGTTGCTGTTGATTACGTTACTAAGTGGGTAGAAGCTATTCCAACTAGTAGCGCTGATCATAACACCTCTATTAAGATGCTTAAAGAAGTTATTTTTCTGAGGTTTGGAGTCCCTAGATATTTAATGACTGATGGTGGTTCACATTTTATTCATGGTGCTTTCCGTAAAATGCTTGCTAAGTATGATGTTAATCATAGAATTGCATCCCCTTATCACCCGCAGTCTAGTGGTCAAGTAGAATTGAGTAATAGAGAACTCAAATTAATTTTGCAAAAGAATGTTAATAGATCTAGAAAGAATTGGTCCAAGAAACTTGATGATGCATTATGGGCCTACAGAACTGCATATAAAAATCCTATGGGTATGTCTCCTTATAAAATGGTTTACGGAAAAGCATGTCACTTACCTCTCGAACTAGAACATAAGGCATATTGGGCCATTAAAGAGCTCAATTATGATTTCAAACTTGCCGGTGAGAAGAGGTTATTTGACATTAGCTCACTTGATGAATGGAGAACCCAAGCCTACGAGAATGCCAAGTTGTTTAAGGAAAAAATTAAAAGATGGCATGACAAAAGAATACAAAAGCGTGAGTTTAATGTAGGTGATTATGTATTGCTATACAACTCTTGTTTAAGATTTTTTGCAGGAAAACTTCTCTCTAAATGGGAAGGCCCTTACGTTATCGAGGAGGTCTATCGTTCCGGTGCCATAAAAATCAACAACTTTGAAGGCACAAATCCGAAGGTGGTGAACGGCCAAAGAATCAAACATTATATCTCAGGTAATCCTATAAATGTTGAAACCAATGTTATTGAAACCGTAACCCCGGAGGAATACATAAGGGACACTTTCCGGAACGTTTCAGACTCCGAAAAGTAATAGGTATGTGGTACGGTAAGTAAACCGACTCCAAAACAGTTCTAATGGCAATTTTCCTCCGTTTTGGAATATTTAGAAAAATAGAAAAATAAGAAGCAGTCCGGGAAGGACACGAGGGCTCCACGAGGGTGGAGGGCGCGCCCTACCCCCCTGGGCGCACCCCCTGCCTCGTGGGCACCCCGTGCGCTCTCCGGACTCCGTTTTCTTGCACGATACTTCTTTTGGTCGGTAAAAATTCATTATATATTCTCCCGAAGGTTTTGACTCCTATATCACGCAAATATCCTCTGTTTTCGTTTCGAGCTGTTTTTCTGACAGATCTAGATCATCATGACGTCTCCAAGCGCCCCCAAGGACAAGTTCTTCGAGAATGTCATCAACCCTTACCTCGCGGAGGTGCTGCGACACCCTCAAACCATTGAGATGCGTGATGGGTTGCTGCACATTCGCGATGTTGAGGGACCGAAGGGGACCGGAAGCTTGGAGACGAGGCTCGAAGCAATGGAGCAACAAGTTTTCAAGTGTCAGGGGATGGTGGAACGTGGGCTCAACTCCAACCACATGATGATTGCGGAGTTCACCAACAACCACAAGCTGGATGCCCAGAACATTGGGGATGCCATCTTCAAGCTTCACGAGAAGATCGAGCACCTCCAAGCCCAAATCTATGACCTGCAAAACCAAAACTGTGAGTATGAATATAGATTCAAGAGGATGAGTTTGGCTGCAAATTTGAGGATCCTGGAGACTCGATCATCCTTCTATGATGGTGAGCCTATGCCTTGGAAGATGGACAACAAGCCCACACCATCAACAACTCCACCACCTTCTTCATCAACAAAGGAGACATAATCATATGGGTATGGGCACTCCCCTTCGCAACTGCCAAGCTTGGGGGAGGTGCCCCGGTATCGTATCACCATCACACTCCTATCTTTACCATGTTTCTTAGTTCGATCCTTTTAGTAATATCTTGATCTAGTAGAATAAAAGTTTTAGTATGATCTAGTTTTGAGTTTTGCTTTATGATCCTTCATGTAATCGAGTCCGTGAGCTATATAATAAAGATTAGTGTTGAGTCAAGGGCTTGATTATCTTTCTATGATCTTGAGTGAATAAAAGAAAAGAGAAAAGAATAAAAAGAAACAAAGAGATCATATTGATCTTATGGAAAGTAATGACTTCACATAGAAAGAGTATGATGATTAAAAATTGTTGAGAGTTGATAAACATAGTTTTGGTCATCGTTGCAATTAATTGTTGGGGAACGTAGTAATTTCAAAAAAATTCCTACGCACATGCAAGATCATGGTGATGCATAGCAACGAGGAGAGTGTTGTCCACGTACCCTCGTAGACCGACAGCGGAAGCGTTATCACAACGCGGTTGATGTAGTCGTACGTCTTCACGATCCGACCGATCAAGTACCGAACGCACGACACCTCCGAGTTCAGCACACGTTCAGCTCGATGACGTCCCTCGAACTCCGATCCAGCCGAGTGTTGAGGGAGAGTTTCGTCAGCACGACGGCGTGGTGACGATGTTGATGTTCCACCGACGCAGGGCTTCGCCTAAGCTCCGCAACGGTATTATCGAGGTGTAATATGGTGGAGGGGGGCACCGCACACGGCTAAAATATTGTATATCAAGTGTGTCTTAAGAGGTGCCCCCCTGCCCCCGTATATAAAGGAGCAAGGAGGAGAGGGCCGGCCAAGGGGAGGTGGCGCGCCCAAGGGGGGTGGGAGTAGGACTCATCCTTTCCTTGTGGGAGTAGGAGAAGGGAAGGGGGAAGGAGAAAGAAGGAAGGGGGCGCCCCCCCTCCCTAGTCCAATTCGGACTAGCCCATGGGGAGGGGTGCAGCCACCCTTTGGGGCCTTTCTCTCCTTTCCCGTATGGCCCATTAAGGCCCAATACGAATTCCCGTAACTCTCCGGTACTCCGAAAAATACCCGAATCACTCAGAACCTTTCCGAAGTCCGAATATAGTCGTCCAATATATCGATCTTTACGACTCGGCCATTTCGAGACTCCTCGTCAAGTCCCCGATCTCATCCGGGACTCCGAACTCCTTCGGTACATCAACATACATAAACTCATAATAAAACTGTCATCGTAACGTTAAGCGTGCGGACCCTACGGGTTCGAGAACTATGTAGACATGACCGAGACACCTCTCCGGTCAATAACCAATAGCGGAACCTGGATGCTCATATTGGCTCCCACATATTCTACGAAGATCTTTATCGGTCAAACCGCATAACAACATATGTTGTTCCCTTTGTCATCGGTATGTTACTTGCCCGAGATTCGATCGTCGGTATCTTGATACCTAGTTCAATCTCGTTACCGGCAAGTCTCTTTACTCGTTCCGTAATACATCATCCCGCAACTAACTCATTAGTCACAATGCTTGCAAGGCTTATAGTGATGTGCATTACCGAGTGGGCCCAGAGATACCTCTCCGACAATCGGAGTGACAAATCCTAATCTCGAAATACGCCAACCCAACAAGTACCTTTGGAGACACCTGTAGAGCACCTTTATAATTACCCATTTACGTTGTGACGTTTGGTAGCACACAAAGTGTTCCTCCGGTAAACGGGAGTTGCATAATCTCATAGTCATAGGAACATGTATAAGTCATGAAGAAAGCAATAGCAACATACTAAACGATCGGGTGCTAAGCTAACGATGTTGGAAATATGCCCTAGAGGCAATAATAAATTGGTTATTATTATATTTCCTTGTCCATGATAATCGTTTATTATCCATGCTAGAATTGTATTGATAGGAAACTCAGATACATGTGTGGATAAATAGACAACACCATGTCCCTAGTAAGCCTCTAGTTGACTAGCTCGTTGATCAATAGATGGTTACAGTTTCCTGACCATGGACATTGGATGTCGTTGATAACGGGATCACATCATTAGGAGAATGATGTGATGGACAAGACCCAATCCTAAGCCTAGCACAAGATCGTGTAGTTCGTTTGCTCAGAGCTTTTCTAATGTAAAGTATCATTTCCTTAGACCATGAGATTGTGCAACTCCCGGATACCGTAGGAATGCTTTGGGTGCACCAAACGTCACAACGTAACTGGGTGGCTATAAAGGTGCACTACAGGTATCTCCGAAAGTGTCTGTTGGGTTGGCACGAATCGAGACTGGGATTTGTCACTCCGTGTAAACGGAGAGGTATCTCTGGGCCCACTCTGTAGGACATCATCATAATGTGCACAATGTGACCAAGGAGTTGATCACGGGATGATGTGAGTTACGGAACGAGTAAAGAGACTTGCCGGTAACGAGATTGAACAAGGTATAGGGATACCGACGATCGAATCTCGGGCAAGTAACATACCGGTAGACAAAGGGAATTGTATACGGGATTGATTGAATCCTCGACATCGTGGTTCATCCGATGAGATCATCGAGGAGCATGTGGGAGCCAACATGGGTATCCAGATCCCGCTGTTGGTTATTGACCGGAGAGTCGTCTCGGTCATGTCTGCATGTCTCCCGAACCCGTAGGGTCTACACACTTAAGGTTCGGTGACGCTAGGGTTGTAGAGATATTAGTATGCGGTAACCCGAAAGTTGTTTGGAGTCCCGGATGAGATCCTGAACGTCACGAGGAGTTCCGGAATGGTCCGGAGGTAAAGATTTATATATGGGAAGTGTTATTTTGGTCGCCGGAAAAGTTTCGCACTTTATCGGTATTGTACCGGGAGTGCCGAAAGGGGTCCGGGGGTCCACCAGCCCCGGGGGGGCACATGGGCTGTGGGGGGTGCGCCTTGGCCTATATGGGCCAAGGGAACCAGCCCCAAGAGGCCCATGCGCCAAGAGATAAGATAAAGGGAGAGTCCTAAAGGGGGAAGGCACCTGCGAGGTGCCTTGGGGAGGATGGACTCCTCCCTGGCCGCACCCTTCCTTGGAGGAAGGGCCAAGGCTGCGCCCCCCCCTCTCCCTTGGCCCTATATATAGTGGGGGGGAGGGAGGGCAGCAGCAATCCAAGCCCTGGCGCCTCCCTCTCCCTCCCGTCATGAGCTTTCGAGAGAAAAGATTATTCAAAATTTTTATGCTCGGCTTCCTGATAACAATCGCACCATGCTCGATACTTCTTGTGTTGGCTCATTTATGATGAAGACTATTGAGACAGCTGCATTCACGTTAAATAGGGCACCATCTAAATCCGTTGAGACGACGCCTTATGAACTGTGGTTTGGCAAGAAACCAAAGTTGTCGTTTCTTAAAGTTTGGGGCTGCGATGCTTATGTGAAAAAACTTCAACCTGATAAGCTCGAACCCAAATCGGAGAAATGTGTCTTCATAGGATACCCAAAGGAGACTGTTGGGTACACCTTCTATCACAGATCCGAAGGCAAAACATTTGTTGCTAAGAATGGATTCTTTCTAGAGAAGGAGTTTCTCTCGAAAGAAGTGGGTGGGAGGAAAGTAAAACTTGATGAGGTAACTGTACCTGTTCCCTTATTGGAAAGTAGTTCATCACAGAAACCGGTTCCTGTGACACCTACACCAATTAGTGAGGAAGCTAATGATGATGATCATGAAACTTTAGATCAAGTTACTACCAAACCTCGTAGGTCAACTAGAGTAAGATCCACACCAGAGTGGTACGGTAATCCTGTTCTGGAGGTCATGTTACTTGACCATGACGAACCTACGAACTATGAAGAAGCGATGATGAGCCCAGATTCCGCAAAATGGCTTGAGGCCATGAAATCTGAGATGGGATCCATGTATGAGAACAAAGTGTGGACTTTGGTTGACTTGCCCGATGATCGGCAAGCCATCGAGGATAAATGGATCTTCAAGAAGAAGACTGACGCTGACGATAATATTACTGTCTACAAAGCTCGACTTGTTGCGAAAGGTTTTCGACAAGTTCAAGGGGTTGACTACGATGAGACCTTCTCACCCGTAGCGATGCTTAAGTCTGTCCGAATCATGTTAGCAATGGCCGCATTTTATGATTTTGAAATTTGGCAAATGGATGTCAAAACTGCATTCCTGAATGGATTTCTAGAAGAAGAGTTGTATATGATGCAACCAGAAGGTTTTGTCGATCCAAAAGGTACTAACAAAGTGTGCAAGCTCCAGCGATCCATTTATGGACTGGTGCAAGCCTCTCGGAGTTGGAATAAACGTTTTGATAGTGTGATCAAATCATATGGTTTTATACAGACTTTTGGAGAAGCCTGTATTTACAAGAAAGTGAGTGGGAGCTTTGTAGCATTTCTAATATTATATGTGGATGACATATTGTTGATTGGAAATGATATAGAATTTCTGGATAGCATAAAAGGATACTTGAATAAGAGTTTTTCGATGAAAGACCTCGGTGAAGCTGCTTATATATTGGGCATCAAGATCTATAGAGATAGATCAAGACGCTTAATTGGACTTTCACAAAGCACTTACCTTGACAAAGTTTTGAAGAAGTTCAAAATGGATCAGGCAAAGAAATGATTCTTACCTGTGTTACAAGGTGTGAAGTTTAGTAAGACTCAATGCCCGACCACTACAAAAGATAGAGAGAAAATGAAAAGTGTTCCCTATGCTTCAGCCATAGGCTCTATCATGTATGCAATGTTGTGTACCAGACCTGATGTGTGCCTTGCTATTAGTTTAGCAGGAAGGTACCAAAGTAATCCAGGAGTGGATCACTGGACAGCGGTCAAGAACATCTTGAAATACCTGAAAAGGACTAAGGATATGTTTCTCGTTTATGGAGGTGACAAAGAGCTCGTCGTAAATGGTTACGTCGATGCAAGCTTTGAAACTGATCCGGATGATTCTAAAGCGCAAACCGGATACATGTTTATATTGAACGGTGGAGCTATAAGTTGGAGCAGTTCTAAACAAAGCGTCGTGACGGGATCTACGTGTGAAGCGGAGTACATAGCTGCTTCGGAAGCAGCAAATGAAGGAGTCTGGATGAAGGAGTTCATATCTGATCTAGGTGTCATACCTAGTGCATCGGGTCCAATGAAAATCTTTTGTGACAATACTGGTGCAATTGCCTTGGCAAAGGGATCCAGATTTCACAAGAGAACCAAACACATCAAGGGACGCTTCAATTCCATCCACGATCAAGTCTAGGTGGGAGACATAGAGATTTGCAAGATACATACGGATCTGAATGTTGCAGACCCGTTGACTAAGCCTCTCTCACGAGCAAAACATGATCAACACCAAGGCTCCATGGGTGTTAGAATCTTTACTGTGTAATCTAGATTATTGACTCTAGTGCAAGTGGGAGACTGAAGGAAATATGCCCTAGAGGCAATAATAAAGTTATTATTTATTTCCTTATTTCATGATAAAAATTTATTATTCATGCTAGAATTGTATTAACCGGAAACATAATACATGTGTGAATACATAGACAAACAAAGTATCACTAGTATGCCTCTACTTGACTAGCTCGTTAATCAAAGATGGTTATGTTTCCTAACCATAGACATGAGTTGTCATTTGATAAACGGGATCACATCATTAGGAGAATGATGTGATTGACTTGACCCATTTCATTAGCTTACCACTTGATCGTTTTAGTTTACTGCTATTGCTTTCTTCATGACTTATACATGTTCCTATGACTATGAGACTACGCAACTCCCGATTACCGGAGGAACACTGTGTGTGCTACCAAACATCGCAGTGTAACTGGGTGATTATAAATGTGCTCTACAGGTGTCTCTGAAGGTACTTGTTGAGTTGGCATAGATCGAGATTAGGATTTGTCACTCCGATTGTCGGAGAGGTATCTCTGGGCCCTCTCGGTAATGCACATCACTATAAGCATTGCAGGCATTGTAACTAATGAGTTAGTTACGGGATGATGCATTACGGAACGAGTAAAGAGACTTGCCGGTAACGAGATTGAACTAGGTATTGAGATACCGACGATCAAATCTCGGGCAAGTAACATACCGATGACAAAGGGAACAACGTATGTTGTTATGCGGTTTGACCGATAAAGATCTTCGTAGAATATGTGGGATCCAATATGAGCATCCAGGTTCCGCTATTGGTTATTGACCGGAGACGTGTCTCGGTCATGTCTACATAGTTCTCGAACCCGTAGGGTCCGCATGCTTAAAGTTCTGTGACGATCGGTATTACGAGTTTATGTGTTTTGATGTACCAAAGGTAGTTCGGAGTCCCGGATGTGATCACGGACATGAAGAGGAGTCTCGAAATGGTCGAGACGTAAAGATCGATATATTGGACGACTATGGTTGGACACCGGAAGTGTTTCGGGAGGTTTCAGACATTTACCGGAGTACCGGGGGGTTACCGGAACCCCCTGGGGAGTATATTGGGCCTAATGGGCCCTAGTGGGAGAAGAGGAGGGGCGACCAGGGCCGCCGCACGCCCCTCCCCCTCTAGCTAGTCCGAATTGGACAAGGAGGGGGGCCCTTTCCTTCTCTCCCTCTCTCCCTTCCTTCTCCTCTCCTACTCCTACTTGGAAGTGGGGAGCCCTACTCCCGGTGGGAGTAGGACTCCTCATGGGGCGTGCCATAGGAGGCCGGCCCCCTCCCCCTCCTCCACTCCTTTATATACGGGGAGGGAGGCACCCCTTGGAGACACAACAATTGATCATTGATCTCTTAGCCATGTGCGGTGCCCCCTCCACCATAATCCACCTCGGTCATATCGTAGTGGTGCTTAGGCGAAGCCCTGCGTCGGTAACTTCATCGACATCGTCATCACGCCGTCGTGCTGACGAAACTCTCCTTCGAACTCTACTGGATCGTGAGTTCGCGAGACGTCACCGAGCTGAACGTGTGCTGAACACGGAGGTGCCGTACGTTCGGTGCTGAGGATCGGTCGATCGTGAAGACGTACGACTACATCAACCGCGTTGTCATAACGCTTCCGCTTTCAGTCTACGAGGGTACGTAGACACACTCTTCCCTCTCGTTGCTATGCATCACCATGATCTTGCGTGTGCGTAGGATCTTTTTTTTTTTAAATTACTACGTTCCCCAACAGCTGCAATGGGCTCGGCAACGTCTCCCTCAACCCTAACCCTATTGAAAACCCACCGGAAGCACATTTCCAAGGTTCCCCCTCCCTGCCGCCATCGAAGCGGCCGACAGAGGAAGAGGGAACCAACGGCGGCGTCGGCGGCACTCAAAGAAAATGCAGTCGCCTCCTTTCACCTGTGCATGAGATCCGATCTCTTTTCGGTCGTTATGAGTCCCTGCATGGCAAGGTAACGTTGACTAGTCAAAATCAATGCTATCGTCTCCAATTCCAATCCCAAAAGAAAAATCAGTTCGATACGAGGCATGTAGGCCTCATTCCGCCGCTGCTCACCCTTCCTTACCCCGACGGCTCCATCTCTTCCTAACTCGCCCACGAGTGAGGAGACCACTTGGATGGCGCTTGATCAAGGCGCGTCGTCCATGTCGGGAACGACAGCATGTGTACTTGTGGCCTCTCCCTTGGTCCCTCCTATCTCCAATGACTGAAGGGCGGCACGGCCTAGCACGAGAGCTCCTATATTGCGCGCTACACGCTGAGCGGCCACCAAACGCACGCCCCCTCGCCCCCCAGGGCATGGCTCCCATGTTTTTTGTTTTTTCATTCTTTTTGTTTTTTTCTTCTTGAAAAAAGTTTGGAATTTCAGAAAAGGCCCATAATTCTAAAATAGAATAAAAATTTATAAGAATATTTAAGAATTCAAAAAATGTTCACAATTTTAGAAAATGAACAATTTCTGAATTTTACTGAATATTTTCTTGTATGTTGATCAAAACATTTTGAAATTTCTACGAACATTTTTTAAATTTTGATGAATATTTTTGTATTTAATGAATGTTTTCTGAATTCAATGAACTTTATTTGAATTGGATGAATTTGTTTCCAAATTTATGAACATTTTTTAATTTGCTACACAAATTTTGTATTCAATGAAAAATATTTGAATTTGATTTTTAATTGATGAACATTTTTTGAATTTGACAAACAAAAAATGTTTGCGAATTGGAATAATGTTCAAAACTTGGAAAAATATATTTGTGGATTCGAAAATTATTCCTGAATTGCAAAAATTGTTCACGAATTAAAAAAAGTTTAAGAAATCATGAAATGATAGTGATTTTGAAGAATGTTTGAGTAATCATAATTCTTTCACAAATTAAAAAAATGTTCATGATTTGAGAAATGTTAGCGTATTCAAAACATGTTCATGTATTTGAATTATTTTTCAAAATTCAAATAATGTTAATGACGTTTTGAACATGGAATCATAAAATCTAAAAATGTTTGCGAATTTTGAAAATTGTTCCCAAATTTCCAAAGAATTTTCATCAGTTCAAAATTGTTTATGAATTCCAAAATTCGTCAAAAACAAAATAATGTTTGTGAAATTTTAAAATTATTCTAGGATTTCAATAAATCTTCTCCGATCCAAAATATATTGACAAGTTTATTTTTTTGTGTTTTTTTTGAAAAAGTTCATAAATTTGGAAAATAGTCATAATTGTAATAAATCTTCGTGGCTTTTATAAAGTTTTTGAAAATTTGAAAATTGTTGACGAATTGGAAAAATATTCATGATTTCAAAAACATTCCAAATTTGCAAGATGTTTACATAAATGAGAAAGAAAAAGAAATAAAAAATATATAAGAAACGAAAAATGAAAATGAAAAAAGGGAAAGAAACATAAAAGAAAAATGAAAAATGAAAAGGAAAGAAAATGAAAACTGGAAGAAAAATTGAAGGAAAACGATAAAACTGGTTCATGGAAGGTTCAACTTCCCCCCTTTTTTTGTGAAACGGTTCAACTTTCTAAAAACCAGTATGAGGGCAGAACCCGGAATGGGCCGGCCTAATTCTCCGGCCGCGTTGGGGGGCTCGGGTCAGCCGGCCCGGCACCCCCCTGCTCGCCCGATCAGGCCCAGTTCCCAGCATTTTAGTGGATAGGGAGAATGCTCGGTGCAAAACTGCTGCCGATAGCTCACCCTGAAAGAAAAGGCAGCGGCGGCTGCGATTCTGGATAGGAGCGGCGGCGCGGTTGAGCAAAGGCGTCGGCGCTCGTGGTGCAGCCCCCCCTCCCCCCACCCCCACCCCCATCTCTCCGCGACGGCGCGGTTGAGCAATGGTTCTCCCTCTGTACTTCTGTGCTGGTCTCTGACCCCCTATTCCTCCCTGCAGCTAGCACGAGCGAGTCGACGACAGTAAAAAGCAGCGGCGTCATGGGCGATTTTACCTTGGTCACGACTAGGGGATTTTATAGGTGCTCGGGCACCTCGGCGTCCGTGAGGTCGAGGCCGCGTGGCGCGTACGCCTGCCATGGGGGCTATCCTCGATTCGGCATGGCTCCAGCTCGCTCTTCGCCCCAAAGAAGCCCGGCGTCACCGGAGGTGAGGAAGCCTTCAGTTTCTTTACGGTGATTTTCCCATCCAAAATTTCATTGTTTAGAGTTTATAGGTCACCAGTTTCATTGTTATTAACTGAATGGAAACATGTCTCTATCAGCACAGCTTTCTGGTGTTTACTTCCTTTAGAGTTTAGATATGTACTAAAAGGGCTAGTATGCGTTTCTGCGCCGTTTTATCCCTAGCATTTCAGACTGAAGTTATTCCTCCATGGCTAAGTTTAAGTCTCTTTTATACCTGTTGATACGAAAAATTCAGGACAAAATTGCCGAGGCTGTAAATAGGGCAAACAAATAGAAAAATAATATCAAAATTGTATGTTATAGGAAGCAAAACATATTATGAAACTACACCTGGTGAACAGACTTTAATTATGGCTCGACGAAATACTTCTTAATTATTGAAAAAATCTTATACACTTAGAAAATAGGCTTTCGCCCCACTTTATAGATAAAGCCACATGGCTGAATACGATATAAGGTGTTGAGCTAAACCTCTTAGAAAGTTGATCAAAGATAACTAGACTACACAAGACTAACAGCACAAACACAGCACCAGCGGTGCATTGTTGAGCCGCGCCAGCTTGTCGTCGAGCAAAAGCATGGGAGTGGCAGAACCACCCCAAGGAGAGCCCACAACGCCTGATGAAAAATGACCTCATGACTCCTTGATGAACCACCGGACCTTGCCGCCAAGTCCCACCTCATTGTCGTCGGAGAGGGCCACTACCCTCTCGCTCCGGATCGGGGAGCACCAGCCCTGTCGGCGACCAAAGGGGACCTAAGACCTCGACACTACGATGTGTATATGACATGAGGCAAATGAGAGTGGCCACCATCGGGGCCGAGGAGGCCTCAAGAGACGATTCCAACTAGACCAAGAACGCCGTCATGGCCGGAGGAGACCTGCACTCACCAACGACGTCGCAGGAGGGTTACGACGCAAATGCGCCGCCATCACCAAGTCTGCCGATACGGACAAGGGTTTTCACCCATAGTGTTGACATGGGGAGGTAGGAGAACCATGACCACCTTCCCCGAGGGCTTGTTTAGTTAGGCAAGGTTTGGAGGTTTGAAAGGGATTGAAGGGGTCAATATCCCCCTCAAACCTCCCCAATCCCCTTCAAATCCTTTGGTGAGGGGATTAATCGAACAAGGTCCGAAGGGGGGAACGGACACCCGCAATGTCGCTGGCGCCGACGTCGAAGCGCTGAGCTTTCGCTCAGTACCTCCCTCATACATTGTTGTGGGACCTTGACCATCGAGCTCACCCCAAGGAGAGGCCCACCAACGCCATGATGGATTTGGGCCTTCAGATCTGGATCAGGGTCCAGCTTCCACCGCCAGCAGCAACCTCGCCACGAGGCTAGCCAGAGAGCCGCCTGTGCGTCCCACCTTCCAAGACTAATGCCCCGGCATCCAAGACCCTGCACGACCTTCTGTTGTCAAGTCCTTCATCCACCGAAGGACACCCCTGCCTCATTGCCAAGACCAGATTTGGGCAAGAGAGTCGGCGTTGTCGGTAACCTGCCAGATCGGACAAGCGCCGACCGCCGTAGGAGGGACAAGAAGGCTCCTCCTTCCGCATCCTAGGGCACCCATGCCTCATTGCCAAGGCCGAATTTTTTGTGGGCAAGCGGCCACGCTAGCGACCCCCGACCAACCCCGCTAGATCTGAGGAGCGTTGACCGCTGGAGGAGGGATGTGAAGGCGCCTCCTTCCACGTCCCAGGGCACCTTGGCCACCCTCTATGGCCGGAACTGGGGGAAACTAGCTTTAAATCAAAGGCATTACACTAGCTTTAAATTAATAAAGCCCCAAACAGTAGATACCAAGTGCCGATAGCTTTACCCAAAAAGGCTTTTGCCCCGCTTTATATATAAAGCAAACCACCAAGCCACAACAATGGAGAAGAGTTCACGACACACACACACACAACACGAAGTAGCATAGACACACAGGTTCAAAAGAGGGGGTTCTGCTGAGGGCACAGCTCAACAAGACCTAAATGAAAAAACACAAATGGCGAAGCAACGTCTACCAAGTGGCTAATCCGGCTATGGAGGTGGCGGAGGAAGTGGCGGCGCCAAGCGGAGAGCCATCGCGCGCAGGTCGGTGATGAGAGTGTCGATGGCGTCTCGGTCCTGCGGGCTGCTAAGCGTCCGCCAAAGCTGCATATAGCCACATATTTTGAAGATCGCGTCAGTAGCACATCGGAGAGGCACACGCTGAATCACTAGCTTATTCCGAATCATCCAAAGCGTCCAGGCGAGCACCCCAGTGCCCAGCCACCTAATGTGGCGGAGCCGTAGCAGTGAGGCGATGAGTTTCGTGAATAGGTCAGGGAAATTAGTGTGGCACCAACTTCCACCGACCGCCTCCTGAAAGCAGATCCACAAGAAACGCGCGGTGCTGCAGGTGAAGAAGATGTGGTTGGAGTCCTCTATCGTCGCACACAATGGGCACATTCCATCACCCAGGCCATTCCGCTTAAGTACCTCCACCCCTGAAGGTACCCAGCCGCGGATCCATTGCCAGAGGAAGATCCTGATCTTCAAGGGCAGTCTAATCTTCCAGATCGCCGCGAGGGGCTCTGGGCCCGGAACTGCCATGATAGCCTGGTAAAGCGATTTCGTGGAGAACCGACCTGAAGGCTCCAGGCGCCAAGAGATGCGGTCGACCTGTTGGTCAACATCCGGTTCATGGAGCGTAATACACTCAAGGAGCTCGTGCGAAGCATCAAGCTCCTGGGGGCCAAACGGCCGACGGAAAGCAAGGTGCCCTAAGTCAATAAGGGCCACCTCGACGGGGATCTTAGGCTCTACCGCGGTGGAGAACAGGTCCGGGAAATGCGCCGCGAAGGCAAGGTCACCTGCCCATCTGTTGAACCAGAATAGGGTCGAGGCGCTAGAGCCTACCGCGATGGAGGTCTCGATATGAAGGACCAGGAGCAGTTGGATGACGGACTGCCAGAACTGGGAGCCATCGGAGCGTTGGCAGAAGGCGAGGGGCTGTCCACGGAGATATTTGTTCCGAATTATGTCCGGCCACAGACCTCCCTCCCCGTTCGCGATGCGCCATAGCCAGCGTGTGAGTAGGGCGATGTTCATGCGTTTGGAGGACATGATCCCGAGCCCGCCCTGGTCGTGCGGCTTACAGATCTCGGGTCAACGGACCATTTTGGTGGTACTTTTGCTTATCGCCCTCCCCCGCCCAGAAGAAACACGCTTGAAACTTGGCTATCTCATGATGAAGGGTCTCATGAAGGTTGTAGAAGCTCATGATGAACAGCAACAAGCTAGATAGCGAGGAATTAATGAGTACTGTTCGGGCCACCTTGGACAGCCACCTACCCTGCCAGGGTTCGACTCGGTGTTGTAGCTTAGTCACCGTCGGGAGCAGCTCCGCCACTGTCAGCCGAGAGTCACTAATGGGTATCCCTAGATAGGATGTGGGGAAGGAACCCAACTGGCAATTAAGGCAGTCAGCAATACTTTGGCATTCGTCCGGGCCGTAGCCGAGAACCATGACCGCGCTCTTGTCGAAGTTAATCTTGAGACTCGACATCTGCTGGAAGCAGAGGAGGAGGAATTTCAGATTTGTGATGTCAACCGCGGAGCCTTCCACCATGTTAATGGTGTCATCGGCATATTGTAGGAGGGAGACCCCACCCCCTCCTACAAGGTGAGGGACTATGCTGTGGATGTGCCCCGCGGCCTTGGCCTTGTCTAGGATGGTGGCGAGAGCGTTGACCACCATATTAAATAGAAAGGGGGAGAAGGGGTCGCCTTGCCTAACCCCACATTGGGTGGGGAAGAAGGGGCCGATCTCCCCATTGATGTTAATCGCGGTACGACCGGATGATACCATCTGCATGACCTGGGTAACCCACCGATCATCAAACCTCCCGAAGGAAGGGCCAATGTACCGTGTCATAGGCTTTATGGAAGTCGATTTTCAGGAAGACCGCCTTCTGGTTTTTGGCGCGCACCTCATGAAGGACTTCATGGAAGACCAAAACCCCATCTAGAATATATCGGCCTTGGATGAAGGCCGACTGATTGGGATGGGTGACACGGTAGGCCAGCGAGGTCACCCTATTGGCGTACCCCTTCGCCAGGATGCGGAAGATCACGTTAATCACCGTGATCGGGTGAAACTGGCGGATGTCCGAGGCCCCAGGTACCTTGGGGATGATGGTGATGATTCCGTAGTTAAGCCGGGTTATGTCAATGGAGCCCACGTAGAACTCCTCGAAGAGAGCCATCACTTCATTTTTTATGACACTCCAGAATGTCTAGAAGAACTTAACCGGAAGGCCGTCAGGGCCCGGGGCAGATGTAGGATTCATGCCCTTGACAGCCAACCAGACTTCCTCCTCAGAAAACGAAGCCGTGAGGGCCGCGTTCTCGGCCACCGTGATGCGTTAGTGTTCGGTCCAAATATCGGGGGCCAGGGCCAAACCTCCCCGAGGGGAGGCTGAGAAAAGGACTATAGAACCATCAACATGCGCGCAAATGTCAGACGGTCTTTGAAGGAGGGTCTCACCGTCCCATAGGAGCGGGATGGTGTTTCGTCGCCTCCTACCATGGGTGATGGCCTCGAAATAGGCCGTATTCGCGTCGCCCTTGAGAACCTAGCTTTCAGGCAACCAACAAAGCAAGCAATCAAAAACAAAAAAGGAAAAAGAAATAAACGCGAACTTCGAGGCCATGGTCTTCCCTGCGATTAGACCAGAGAAGAAGCTAGGTCTTGAAGCAAGGCATGCCATTGGAGAAAGAACAGGCCTTCGTCAGCTCCTGGTTGGCCAGACACCGTCACAATGCCTTCGTCTCTGTTGACACTACCTCCGTAGAAGGCCCCCTGCCCTCTTGCCCTAGATCGAAGGGTGCCACACCATCGGAAGGAAGAGCATCCCACCCGAGAGCACAGCATGAGCACTTATGGATGGCTTGCCAAGGGAGAGAACATTGAGGACGACCACCTCACACAAATATTTCGTTGTTAAATTCATTTGATAAGCGAAGTAACTAATATTGATTCAACTTGCCATTACCCCTTGCTGAAGCCTAGTGTATTTATGTCCATTTTAAGGGCATCCTTCCTAGGAATTCAAAGGAAATTTGTAGGATTAGAATCCTTATGAATTTTTTTTTTCAAGGCTTGTTTGATTTGTAGGTTGAAAATCCTTGTGAATATTTCTTATGGTTAACTTCGAACTCATTTCCAAGGAAATTTTTATCGAGTTCAACCTTTTGGAAACTTTTCTATGTCTATTACAACTTCGGCACACACATTATCCCTCTGAAATATTCTGTGTTTTTCCGGTGCTACAACTAAACAACTTGTAATTCTTATTCATGTGCTTTAAATTCCTGTAGGAAAGGACATATCATCACATCCAACTCCTGCAATTTTCCTATTCTTGCGAACCAAAGAAGCCCTAAAGGAGGCCATACAGTTAAATTTAGTTTGTCCAAAGTACAAAGGGATTTTCCGTAAGCAAAACAATCTTCTTGCCTGCCACTTTCTTCCATTTTGTATATTATATTTTTTGTGAAGTGTGCGACGAACAATATCTAATTTACTCATGCTTTCGATTGCAGAATTTCACATTAGTCTAATTCTTTGGAATATAAGCTTATTGTTTGAGGTATGTATATGTCTGTTGTAGGGATGCCTGCAAAAAATTGGACGAGGTACTGACGTGGAAATATTTGGTTTAAAGATTGCCAACTACAGAATGCACAGGGCATTCAATTTTGAGTGTTTTGCTTCCAGCGGGGGTGGATTTGGGACTGATTTTACAAATAAGAAAAGAGTAGGTTCCCTCAGTCTTTAATTTTTCCCTCCCCTACTTCTGCGTAGCCACAGTGTGTTCCATCTTTGACTAATATAATTATTAAAAAATACGGGACTGCATTACTTTCTTGCCCTATATATTAGAGGTTCTTGAAATTATGAAATTCTCTTTACTGGGGTCCTACATCTTATTCATTCTATGTTAAGAAGTTTGATTCCTTAATGGTCTACTTTGCCTTTGCATTATCACCAGATTAAAAGCAGGAAGAGGGCAAAGGATGTTGTGCAGGACCCAAGGTATTCAAACTTGCTGCAACTGATTTCTTTCGTCACATTATGAACTAACTCTGTCCTTGTTGCCACTTATGGTTGTGGTTGTCATCACATTTTTTCCATACCATGTACCTCTTGTATTATGTAACATCTAAGTACATCTCAAAATTCTAATGGAAAGTTTGATTTTACCTGTGTCCAAAATGGGAGCTTTTAGGGAAATTAGAGGTATTTAACTCTTAGGAATATGTCCTCATTTGAAACGTTATTTGATAATCTTTGAAGCTCAACTGTTTTGTCAGCCATTATACAGAATTTAATATGCAGATTAAAGTGTTAAATATATCTTAATTGTGAAACTGTTCGGCTACATACCACAATATTGCTTACATGGGGTCGGCCTCTTGCCAACAACTTCGCTCTGTTTATCATATCTGTTCTACCTACGGGCTATAGCTCATTTGTTATGCTTACGTGTTAGATCTGGTTCTCAATACAATTTAATTTGTAGATTCCAGAACAACCTATTCAGTAAATTGTATGTAAAAATATCCTGGTAATTCAAGGCCATGATGTATGAAGTTGTGGTGCATGCAGCTAAACTCCAGAAGTTTGGGTTCTTTCTCTCTTCTTTTTGGGCTTCAGATGTGCCTTGTTATCTTCTATGTTGACAGAATCTGCAACTCAAACTAAAGACTTCAATATTTTTTCTTATTCATATCGTTCTATACTTCATAGTGATATTTAGTTTAACTTAGTTATGATTCTTTTTGGTTATTCATATTATTATCAACAACTTTCTTTTGATGCAGCAAGGTAGCATCTGCAGACTCAAAGAACCAGGAACAGTGTGAGTGCACTTCAATCTTTAGTTAATTTGTAATTATTGTGTGGCAAGTATGTTACCAAGATTGCCAAGTGTGCTTGTCTAGCAACTTGAGATATGTGTTGTTTTTTTCTCACCACATGCTCTCGCTGCCTTACTTTTTCATTTACTTGTGGGCCACTGGGCCCATACTTTGTTTCCTGGAGTTAGTATCAAATAATCAACATACAATTCCACGAAAAAAGCAAGCATTGTCTCACAAAAAAAAAAACCCGAAAAAAGCAAGCATCTCCCAGTGCAACGTAGTTATTGATGCCAAGAAAGGTAAGTGAGAGTTAGCATCGGATGGCCTTAATGCTGTGGTTGGCCTTATGGAATATTTGTATCTTTCTGTGTTTTCTTGTGCTGGATTTTTCCCCCTAACGCGCATCAATATATTAAGAAGAAAGGGAGTCTAAGCAGAAACATACACACCTGTTAGGGTAGGGTTTAATACATGGCCTTCACTGAGGAAAACAAAAAGGAAATGACCAGCAGCCTATACAAACAGAGGCTATGGCCAGATGCTAGTGCTACTGCGGCCTTTAGCCCCTGCCATACACCACAACTTGGCCTCATCCCTTATATCTTGCATCATGACACTGAAATTATGAGAGGCCCCCTTAAAGACACATCCATTCCTATACTTCCATAATCACCAAGCGACCAAAATTACTAATGAGCCGAAGCCTTTGACGTATTGCTTGACAACTTGCCACGAAGCTTGACGCCGCCACCTGGTAAAAAGAAAAACAACATCCGGCCTTGGTGTTTTTTGCCACAATCCAATTGAGGACAACACCAGAGAGCCACACGCTCCTTGAGAATTTAATGTGGTAAGCAAGTCTTGCACATTCTCGTCCTCCTGATCACAAAGTGGGCATCATTCGTCCATGTGACACATGTGGTAAGCAATCCAAACAATTCAAAAGAAAAGTAGGCATCATTCGTGGTGATCAAGGCCCTGATGGGACAAATGGTGGGTCAGCACTTCAACATCGTTTCAGTGAGGCCAGCCCAAATATTGTTTTTGCAGCAAGGCGGGACCCAAGCCCTCCAAATATCCTCGGCTCAAATTCCACAGCCCCCACAAAGAAACAACGATAATTTTTTGGCTGGAATTTGCATAAGTTCTTGGAGGAGTTTGCTGATATCTTCTATTTTGTAAATGGTGTTCTTTTTTGTGCTACCACTGTTTCTTTATATTGGTGAAATGGCATTGCCAGCTTTAAACCACCAATCTCTATACCTCCCCCACTATCAATATAAGTTCGGTCATTATATATATATATATATATATATATATATATATATATATATATAATTTTATGCATTTAGCCTTTGATGTTTGTTAGATATGGTTTTATTGCCACTTCACCCACCGCTGACACTTCTCAATACTTGGACATTTACGTTTTCAGGGGCACCAGAGTTAGGAATTGGAAGAGAAAACAAATCTGGTAAAACGGTCATGGATAAGAAATTTCTGGAAAAAGTTGAAGCCGTTCGAAGGTACTCAACAGTTACCTCATGCTATAGTGAGTGAAAAGAAAATCCATTGTTCAACTGCTACTGCTTGAAAGTTTGTGAGCAAGTTATTCGATACACGAGATACCGAGACTCGATATGATATGGAAGCAAGAGGTTCATAGTTAAACTTCTGTTTGGCCAATGTGATGAAAAATATAAAAAATGTAGAAGAATGTGCTGCGTTTCCCACTTTTCCAACCCACACCTGATTTGGCCAGTGTCTTTTTAGCATGCCGCGTTCTTGCACGACTGCCAGGATGTAGACTATAGTTTTACAGCTGTCCCATCTCTGCCTACAAGCCCAAATGACCACTATCATTTTGTGTCACTGGAAATTTAGGTTGAAACTGTTGTCCGTTGTGGCCTTACATCATGTCATTCTGCTGGAAATCTGACAGAGTGGACCCACCTGTCATTGTTAGAGCCTTTATGGCTGGGCTTGTGCTTGAGCCAGGGGTTTTTGCAGCTCCCCGAGCCTCCCTAAATCACCCACTGCCTTTCTGCTGTGGGAGAGGTGAGGGCGCTGTTGTTGATTTCCGCCACCGCCCTCGCGTCCATCTGGCGGCAGCTCGCAGGAGTGGGTGAAACACAGAGGATTGAGAGTGAGAGGGCAGAGAGTGGGCGATTTGAAGAGGCTCGGGCGAGCTAGCTCAAGCCGAGCCAGAAGGACTCTGACAATGAGATGGAGACCCATTCAATGAGATTTCAGTTAAAGGACTAGGCAGTGTACTTTTTTTTTTGCTAAAGGTTAGCCTTGGGGTGTTAAGTGTTCAAATCCCTCGTAGCTATAGTTTTTTGTTACACCCTCCCTCGAAGGTGTGTTTTGCTTCCTTCTTTCTTACAGAATGGAGGAGCTTTGCTTCCTCTCTTAGATCCTGCTTGATGTGTGTGCCTTGACTGCCTTCTTTGGCTCCCCTCTTGTATAGCGCCCCCCCCCCCCCCCTGCTGGTTCCCACTATGTACAGTCTCTCTTGTATATATTTCTTCTTTTAATAAATTTTTACTGTCGTGACCTCCCCTACAGTTTCAGTTCAAAAAGGAGTGTTTTGCTGCAATTCACTCTTCTTTGAATCTAATGTTTTTATTTATGTTCTAAGCTTGGGGCTTCTGTTGTTATTATGTTTTTTTACAGGTCTGCACTTGATAAAAAGAAAGTTGAAGAGACCAAAAATTATCAAGCTATTGATTATGATGCTCCAATTGAATCAGATAAGAGCACACTTGGCTTTGGTACAAGGGTCAGTATACATGTACATCTTTACGTGTTTTCACTATTTGGTAGCTTCCATATCATGTACAGCGGAATTTCTCTGGCAGGTTGGAATTGGCATAGCTGTTGTGGTTTTTGGACTAGTCTTCACTTTTGGGGATTTCCTCCCTTCTGGAAGGTGCTTAACATCTACTACACTAGTGGACCACATTTGTTACTTCAGGAAGTAGCAAGTGACTATGGTTTGTGGTTTTGGACTACTGTTAAGAGTTTCTCTTGGAAGCTTTTGAAGTACTGAATGTGTTATATTAGGTATATTTTTAGTCGGTCTGGTTTAGCTTAGTCCAATCTGTTCAACATACATTGTACGTGTGGATCGCACTTAGCAGGTATGTGTAGAGTGTAATTACGGACAATTAGTTACTTTAGGAGTCTGATGGGCCAGCACATTTTTATGCACTAGAATATTACTATCAAATACTTAATTTATACTATTTTTGTGTTTGAAATATCTAGTAACAAATCTATTGTACTATTAATTGGTGACAATTTTGGAAATACAATTACACCTTACATCATTTTTCTCTTACATCTGATGCTGGTAATTAAAGTGATTCATGTGTGAACAAAGCTGTAGGTCATAAGAGAAAAATAATTTTGCAGTTAAAAGTTGACTTTTCATTGTATGCCTATGTACATAATCATTTTCTTACGAGGAACTATACTCCCCTTGTTACAGTGTTAGCCCTAGCAATGAAAGCACTGTGGTTAACAAACAGCTTTCAGAGGAGGAAAGAACAAACTATAAGGTACCCCCCCCCCCCCCCCCCCAACCCCACCCATCCACCCAGAAAGTATTGCTGACTTTTAAATATATGAACTACTCCAGTTACAGTGTATGTGTAGTATTACCCACAAAATTGTTCATAAAGGGTTTTGCTTTTGAAAAATAAAACCATGTCCATGTCACCCTTATAATGTTTTATAGCCATGTGATTTTCTCTCGCAAGATGTAGCTCAATAAAAAGGAAGCATAAGCAATCAGTCTAGACAGCAGGCGTACTGCGTAGCGGTCATGGCCATCATCTAAGTATTCAGAATTGTAGTAAAAACAAATGCCATGCTTAGAAACAGTTGTGGAATGTGCTTGCTTATGAGCTGTATACTTGTATTGATTTGTATTGTACCTCTGATGTTTCATTTCGACACAAAGGGTCAAAGAATTATTTCAGCCGCAATACCAAAAATATCTAAGGAAATGTTTTCAGTTCAGTTTGGTACTTTGTTATTGTATTAAGATATTGTCAATTGTCTTGATTAGAGGGCACTTGAAGGGTACGAAGAAACACTGACGAAGTCGCCTAACGATCCTACCGCTCTTGAGGTGAACTGTTATTTCCTTCTTTATTTTACTTGGGTTATGCATCCTGTCCTAGAACTTTCTGCTCTTACTGTGTGATTTCTGTCCACATTGGTACTTCATTTGTTATTTATTGATGCAACTTGCATAACAAGACTCCTCGTTATAATTGTCCATGAATTATAATTGCTTAGTCAGTAAAAGTTTAATTGGCCACCGGCGATTACTGGTGTGTCTTGATGTTATGTGGGGGCAAGAATACAAGAGGAGTGGCCACCCAAGGTGCGCCCTGTTCAGGCTGCAGCAGATGGGGCGCCCATGCATCACCCCCCCCCCCCCCCCCCCCCCCCCCCAGTTTGAGAAAAACAAATCTCATCTCTTTCTCTCTCCCATAAATCCTACCACCCTCCTCCATAGCCTCACCGCTCCCTCTCCACCTCAATCTCTGCTGCCGCAATCACCATGGGCGATCTTGTGGATCATGATCTGAGTGTCAAGTATGGTGAGCAGCAGAAGCATCGCAATGCTGTCTTCGACAACGCACAGCCCAGTATCTTCAGTTTGCTCGACACGATCAAGGTCGAGGCTTGGTCATGGGCAAAGGCAGGGGCGGTGGGTCTTGGTGCACTACTTCCGGCGATTGCTCCTTAGGCGCGTGGAGTTGTAAATTGGAGTATTAGTCCGGTCCTGGGCTTGTACAAAACTTAGTCTCTATCGATGCATCGAGATGCAAGTTTTTGCGTTTTCTTGAACAAAAGATCTGTATTCTATATTTGAGGGTGTCCGCATCTATACAAGGAGACCCTGGCTGCTGTTGAATAAAGCAGACGAGAAGTTACCCTAATTTCTCCCGTCTCTTCTCTGTCCTCTAATCCCAGCGGCACCACCCTCCTCCGTAGATGCAGTATACGCAGCAATACATCCAGCCCAGCTGCACCTCAATCTCTCCTAACCACGGGACACCTTTTTGTTTTGTTTTGAGAAACCTCGTTGCGAGGGCAGATGGTTCCTGCATTTTATCAAGAAGAAGAGAGATGATCCCCAAAACCTAACATTCTCGGTTAATCAGGGAAAACTGAGTGAAGACCCAAAAAAAGAGAAGAGAAAAAAACGGAAAAAAGACACTAGAGCTTGGGGATAGGGACAAAGACAAATGGAACATCAAGGGACATTGTCTGAGCCAGACACCAGAGCACCAAGGCCCAAAGCAATAGGGCGAGGCTCAAGTGCAACCAAACTGACCACCGCTTGCCGGAGAGAACTCATCCATATCGAATGATGCCTCTGCCACAACATGGGAGCATCAAGGTCCATCTTTCACTTCCTGGCAATGCTCGCCAAAGTGCTCAACGCCGCGATCACTTGTGGTGAAAGCGGTTTTTTGTACATGACCACGGGACACCTGGCATGCCACCTTTGGTTGGGATAAATTTTGGCAGTTTCAGGCCAGTCATATGCTAGACTCCATCATATTTACTCCACTTATCTTCTAGTAGCACTACCTCGCAAGCTGGTGCTTGTGTGGGTGAATTGTACGTATGACCCTTTTTTGGAATGCAATTGTACTATTTTCTTTATCTTGTTGAGATTGATGTGTCAGAAAGAAAATTTTGAGAATAATACATGCATATAAATACTTGAAACATTGTGGAAATATTTAATTGAATTTGAAAACTGCCAATTTTGTTCTATGACATACCTGTTTACTTTTCACATGGCCTCACAGGGTGCAGCAGTATCGTTGGTTGAACTAGGTGAATATCAGAAGGCCTCAGATCTACTTGAGAAGCTAGTTAAGGTACCCTTATTTGGTGCAGCTTGTATTTGCTATTTGGAGTTTTTGTCTTTTTTAGGAAATGGAAGCTTTATTACCCCAGGCCTCTTCATCACAGATACAACCTCAATTATTACATCATTTATGACAAAGTCACCAAAAAATAGCCTAATCAAAGAGCCACATAGACCACACAGATCATCATCACAAATCTAATAAAAAGGTGTGACATGCCACATATATCATCAGACTAAGAAGCCTATCACTGGTGGGCGCCATTCATGTTGGAAGACGCGCTCGTACCATACTGACCGAGTCCTTTGCATGGACTTCGTCCACTTCGGTGTGCTCCCATTGCGCCCACAGCGTGCGCACATCGTGCACCCATTTGCGTCTGTTGCTCAGTCAGTTGTATAGCGAACTGTTGTAACCAAGCCATGTACTTGTATTTATACCATGCCATGAATAGAATTACGAAGAGTTCCTCGATTCTTCTATGGTATTTGAACAGAACAGGGAATGAACTCCCTGGTAAGCCACTCGAGCTTCTTGGCGCCAAGCTCCATCGACTCCTTGTGTTGCACTTTCTGTAACAACGTCCAGGACCACAGCCAACTGGTAGATGAGAGCAACACATGCATACAAGATTGAACTCATCTTTTTGTCAAGCATAACATCATTTCTACTTCCTTTTTCACAAATAAAAGATCATTTCTACGTAGCTAAATGGGCCAAAAAACCGCTGCAGCCTGACCATAATAAGCGTAACGACTAACGACTTATCTACCCCCTGCAGCCACCTCGGAAATATTTGCAGGTTCTGTCTAGCTTGTGAACTTCTTATCTAGCAGAAATGCACATTTTACTTGATGTAGGTAATCCCCGACAAAGCAGAAGCATACCGCTTGTTAGGTGAAGTAAAGTTTGAGCTCAAGGATTATGATGGGAGTTCTTCATCATACAGGAACTCTCTATCTGTAAGCAAGTATTGATGCATATTTATATTTATACAAAATATATGTTGTCGTTGACTAGTTATCACGATACAGGTTTTTTAACTCTAATACTTTGTGATACAGTCATCTGACAGCATTGATTTTGACGTTCTCCGTGGGCTGACAAATTCATTAGTTGCTGCTAAGAAGCCCGATCAGGTCTGTAAATAAAATTATGATCAAGACATACCTTGACATATAACTTACTTGAAGTTAAACTCTAATTTTGCCCAGTTTGTACAAATCAAAATATCTGCCATATTTTCACAATTAACCGACCTTAATTTCTGATAGGCAGTCGAAGTAATTCTATCTTGCCGTCGCAAGTTGAGTGAAAAGCGTCAAACCAGGCAACCTGATTTGGAGGCTGCAAATGAGAATGGTGCTCAGGAGTCTCGAGATATTGATCCTATCCAAGTATGTTGTTTCTCTCATCACAGGATCAGCTGTTACTAATATTTTTGTAAATTACTTGGTTTTTAGCAGAGTTAGTGAAGCTTTCTGCTTAAAAAATTGACAGCATACATGTTGAACTGTGATTCATAATGGGATAGCTAGTGTGCTGAATACAGCCAGAGGGCGTGCTGTGAGGAATTTGATAGGCATAGACTTAAAAGGCGCGGTTCCTGGCCAAAGCCGTCAGTATGACAAAACTCCACGCGGCTTTACCTGGGCAGGGTGCAAGGAGGCTAACATCGGCAACTCTCTGGTCAATTGGAGCTGCGTCTGCTGCCTTCTCGAGCTAGGCGGCCTAGGCATCCTTGACCTCGACAGAATGGGCATGTATCTGCGCCCTACATCTACATGGCTTTGGTTCAGCAAAACCGGCCCATCCAAGCCTTGGAACGAGCTTGCTACTCAAACCTCATCCTCAGAGCATGCCCTGTTCCACACCTCTACCTACACCAAGCTGGGTAATAGTTAGTCCTGCTGGTTTTGGTCTGAATGATGGCTCGACGGACATGCGGTGTCAAAAATTGCACCTGACATCCTTGCCAAGGTCCCTAAGCGTCAACCGAAGTCTGCACCATAGCACAGGCGCCCCATAACGGGACTTGGATCGATGACATCCGTGGTGGCCTTTTGCTGCCAGAACTGCAACCGTTCGTGCTGCTCTGGTGGGCTATGGCCGCAACCGACCTTTCCGACGAGCCAGATTGCCTTATCTGGCGCTGGACAGTCTGGGGTCTACTCCGCCTGATTGCTACAGGGCGACCTTTCACGGTTCCATCTGCTGTCATGCTTGAAAACTAACTTGGAGGTCTTGGGCTCCATGGAAGGTTAAAATTTTCTTCTGGCTGGCTGGTATGAACTGCTGCTGGACAGTGCAGCATCTCGCTCTCAAAGACTTGCCGCACAAACCAGCCTGCTTATTCCGCGGCCAAACCTTGGAGACAATGCAGTACCTTTTGGCTGACTGCCTGTTTTCCAGAGTGATCTGGCATGAGGTTCTCTCCTCGATTTGTGCCACCTTCGGAGGCCTCGTCCCTGGTGAAACCCTCGTTGACCAGTGGCTTGAAGCTAAGCAGATGACATCGAAAGAGAGGCACAAGGGCCTTGCTAGTACTGTGCTGCTCACGTCCTTGATGATCTGGAAGCACAGAAATGCCTGCACCTTCGCAATGCGCACCCAAATTCTCGTGTCCTCAGCAATATCATTCATGAGGGTTGTGAGTGGGTTAGAGCAGGAGCCACCCAGTTGACAGCGTGCCGGCCTGAGGGCTGGGATGTTCATCGATTTCCCGAGCAGTGTTTTCATTTTCCTTTTTGCTCTGCCCGTTTGGGTGTGTAATTAACTTTGTTCCCACCTATTAAATACATCGAAATGCATAGCTTTTGTGTTTTCTCGGAAAAAAAAGTTTTGGTATATATGCCAACATGTATGTGTAATTGTGTATAAGTGTATTAGTGTGATTCTATCAAGTTCCTCAATTCCAAATTTCCAACCCATATACATGCGCTTCTCGATACCTTGCCACCCTCAGAGGCCAACTCAGCTTTCTCGTGGCGACACAGAGACTGGCCCATGATTTCCTGTGCCTTGTTCCCCCAAACACGCGAGCCCACACACCAACTAAATCTACCGATGTGGCGATGCATTGAGCCAGTGTCCTCGACAACCCAGACCTGCTGCTATCCGTTCCTCTCAAGGTGCACCTACTCTCCTCTGGCCACTCTCAGGTCGGTTGGTTTGTTGTTGTCACAAAAGAAAATAAAACTCCACATGTCCCACGCTTGAAATCCTGGCGCGGCTACTGTAGCACTGTTTGTTAGGACAATGTACTCTGAGTTGCTGATTGTTAATATGGGAGTTTAGACAAAACTCAAAGTGCTCAGTTATTTTCATGTGCTATCGCAGGTTGACCTGCTTCTCGGAAAGGCCTATTCTGATTGGGGCCATATCAGTGATGCTGTTACTGTTTATGATAACTTAATCGCTGAACATCCTGAAGACTTCCGTGGTTATTTGGCGAAGGTATTGATAAGATGCATATACTTTGCGCTTTAGCTAGGAATTTCCAATTTGGAACTTTGAATTGTGCTTTTTAGGACAACATAAAGAGTGAACATCAGCTATGTCCTTAATTTTTCAGTAGATTCGACATGCCAATTCATTATACACAATATTAGCAAAATAAATAAGGGGGCATATCTAGCCATGGACAGGGGTGCATGGAAGTTGGCTATCCACGTGCCAGAACCATGACTAGGTTTCGAGATCTTATGTATTTCAACTCTAGCCTACCCAACTTGTTTGGGACTGAAAGACTTTATTATTGTTGTTGTTGTTGGATATATTTAGAACATACCATGATTCAGCTATTTATTTTACTACTAAGCAAAGTCACTACTTTGAATAGTTGTGGACTCTCAGTAGTCTAATCTTGACCAGTTATTTGTTTCTACTGTCAAGTGACGGTATACATTTTGATTTCACTTTCACAGGGAGCTATACTGAAGCAAAATGGTAAGGCAGGTGATGCAGAAAGAATGTTTATTCAGGTATTGTCTTCGTTTGTGATATCTCCTTTCAAGAACATGTTTCATTTTTGTTTGTGACATCACATACCAACGGTTTCAATATCTACTGGCCTCAAAATTAATTACTACAAATCAGTTATGGTACCTAATAACACCCAGAAGGATAGAGTTGAGTTGAGTACTTCACCAACACCTTAAATTGCAGAAGAGGGGATTTCCATTCCACCTATTTGGGGGCTACCTCTAAGGGCTGGCCAAGCCATCTGTAGAACACTTCTTGCCTATGTCTGAATATGCTATTTTAGACATATATAGGTCCATCGGTATCGATGGGTAGGCATATTGCCGTGCCCTTGCACCATGTATACCATATAACAGGCCCTACGGCCGGGCCTAGGTATGCAAAGCCTGTGGGCCCCTATTCAAGCATGGCAAGCCTATCTGGAGAAGAAGTAACGGAGAGCCCCATCCGGGAAGGACTCTCAGTCTACCACCACCTCTCCAGTCATACATAGAGAGGCCAAGACTTGCAAGAGACCAAGTTTTAGAAACCCCATGACTAAGCAAGATCTACTTTCGTTGTAATCAAGCCACCAAAGTTCTCAACTGTCGATTGCAAATTAATATGCTATTTAAACATACCAGTAACAAGAAATGGTTAGACACCCGCCTTGAGTGACATAGTTTTCCATCCGAGGAATAATCAAGAGAATCCAGTGTCTTCCATCTTCGGGATGCCATATGCGACTTAATTTACTCCCTTCCATGCAGGCCAAATTCTTCGCCCCAGAGGCAGCAAAGGCACTTGTTGATATTTATGCACAGAGATAGTCCACGAGAGGTAAAGGAGGAAAAAACTTCCGTTTGAGGTACCAACACATTCCTTTTGTTGAAAATGAGGTTGTCCTACTATGTTAATATCTAGACTTAGTGCAACAAAGGGGTCAAAATCATAGATGTATGGCATATCAGGTGGACTTAAGCTGTCGTGGACTGTTAGCACTCAGTAGGACATTACAGGCGAGGGCAGCAGTCCATGCTAAGCTTGTAGAAGATCAAGCAGACCAAATGAAGGCAGGGAAAATCAATAGAAGAGCAAGAGTTCAAAGGGAAGGAAAAGAGTTTGAAAAGGTTTTGGACAAAGTCTTATAGGACACACAATTCAATTCGTTAAGTCGAAAGTTCAGTTTGTCGCTGCTATTCTGATAATGTTCTAAAAGGACAAAAGTTGCGAAATAGTGGTTACTCTGCTTGAGAAATACTCCCTTCCATCAAGTATGATGTCCCATTGAAACACCGATATGTAAAAAGGGTTCAACCTATTGAGGTTTCCGTAATTCGCCACCGCTGAAGGTATCCTATGTCCAAGTAAATTGGGTACCTAAAAACTACTCTCACCCCTGAAGCCACATAAGATTAACTGATTAACTGGGTTTGCAAGGAGAACCGGGAATTGAAGAGCTCCCACAACTACACGGATATACCGGCATAGTATAATCCAATCGCGGGCTTTCATTTTCTGATTCCCTTTTTCATTCTTAACCTGGTTGACTAACTCACTTGCAATGTTGTACTCGTATTAGGCAATCAGTCTTCATTAGAAGACAGATTGTTGGTGACACATTTTTCATAGCTTGGTTGTCATTGTTTCAGCTCGTTTGTATGGTATGGAAGTAAAGCAAATCATGTTTTTGCGGTATTGCTAGAAGGAAAAGGAAAACAGGGCAGGGCCGCAGGACCCCGCTTCGTTTCCAAGTATGGTCAGAGACATTTGGCTCTCGAGGCCACGTGATACCTTTTTTCAGACAATTCAAAACCAAGTTTATTTAGAAGTTGCAAAAAAATACGTACAAAAAGTATGTGTGTTTGGCTCTGGAGGTCACATTTTTGCATAGCTTATCTAAAAAACGGCTCAACTCCAAAGCAAACATTATTCACAATCACATCTCCTACAATAACGACTGCCCAAAGTGTGGCCATGGCCTAGAAGACGTAGAGCATATATTCATTCGATGATCTCTTAACCGCAAACTGTGGCAACACATTGGCATTAATCTGGGATCGGACATTCAATCTATGTGGCATTCGATCCTACTCATCATCCTTCGGAAGATCTGAAACTCTGAATAATGGGTTTGAGATCCTCTGTAGAAGCCTACACGGTGTTATAGTGTAGATCACAAATGGGATCGAGTCTACATGACAGCGATCGTACTGCCCCATGTGCTATTGTAGAGAATCGTAACCCTGAATACCGAGGTCCTCCGGAACGAAGACATCCACAACTTTACCGAAAAAGGGTTTCCCCCCGCTTTGTATACAAAGCAACCAACCGAACCATACAGGAATAGGTGCTGGGGCGGAAGCAGCACAGTTACGCCCAAAAGAAACGACAGAGAAAGAGAAAAAAACAAATGCCGACAACGGCGGATCAATAAAAACGAAGAAGCCTCGCGATCGCTGCGCCCACCGGGATCTTCCACTAGGCTCCAAGACTCCGAAGCGCCGGCACCTATCAACACCTCCAAGAAGGATCGCGACGATGACGACGCTGCTGCCAAGGGTTTCCTCCGATACACGACGAGGCGAGAGGAAGGGTAGCCCCCGACGCCCTCCCGGAAGGTCAGGTGGCACCCACAGGCGCCACCGCGCCGGTGTCGGCCACGCCGACAGGGGTTTCCCCCGATCCCAACCTGCACCTCGGGCGCTCCGGATCCAGCCACCAAACCAACCACCACCCTGCGCCAACGCGGTCATGAGGCCCCCACGCCGTCTCACCACAGCACCGCGAAGTGAGGACAGCGCGGCGAAGGATCAGAGCCGGGACTAGGGCATCAGCACCGTCGGCACACGGGAGGGCCCCACCTCCACCGTCAGCGACGGTAGCCGTCCGGACGCAATAGCAGGAGCACACCAGGCCCGTGGGCCAACAGGCCCGGCCGAGCCCTCGTGGGCCCGTAAAGCTCCCGCCTTCGCGCTGCTGCCGGCACGCCATCGGCGCCGACGCCCCATATCCGAGCCGCTCCTCCTCCTCACCGCGCCGCAGACAACGAGGGCACGCCGGAGGGCCGGCCCGCTAGGACCTAGATGGGGCCCGCCGGGCCCAGATCTGGGCCGGGGGCGCGACGTCGGCCACCCAGCACCACCACGCCGCCCCGCCGCCAAGGAGCAGCGCCGCCACCGTCCGTCGCCGGCCACCCCGCTGGGTCACCGGACCGCCGCCAAGCCGGGCGACACCGCCGCCGCCCCCTGCCCCGGGCCAGGAGGGCGCGCGCGCGGGGAGAGGAGATCCTGCCGCCGCCGGCACCCCCGGGCCGGAGCCGAGGGCGCCCGCCGGCGACGGCAGGGGAGAGGAAGAGGGGACGGAGCCGAGAGCAGGAGCGCGGGGGCCGCCTCTCGAGGAGGCGGCGCGAGGGCGGAAGGAGGGGCAGGGGTGACGGCGGTGAGGGTTTCGGGGGCGGGAGCAGGTCGCGGGACGCTCGCTCGTCCGGGATCGACTCAACTCACATCCACAACTTTCACACCATGAGACTAATCATCGATGATTAAAATCTTTGAAAAGCAACGCCACCATCTCACCACTCCACGCCGTGCCGTGTCATGTGTTGACTGAAGAAACAAATGGCCTGTTTGGTGTCTACGTCAATTGTATGCCTCTATAGTCTGGTTGAGTAGAAACAGGCTCTAGATCATGTTGTGCACCCCATTTGATAGCTTACATTGCATATAGTCACTTTTGTGTCTGCTGTTTGGACGCTTGCACGTGTGCATTGGTATGATCAATGCACCGATCATAGCAATGTGCATTGCTTTGGTAATGCACTGACCATACCAATGCACACCCCTTTGATCAATGGACTAATCATACACAGTGTAGGCACACATAGCAACCCTAATAATCAATCAGTATACACATATGCACTACCTGTCTGGGAATTCAATTTGGCTCCCCAGTGAACATGTCCCGCGACCAATTTCTTTTTCTTCAAATGTCAAAAAAAATATGACAATTTTTTTTGTGATCTTTGTCTCATACAAATGCTACCTGTAAATTTTGAGGCAAAAAGGTTAAGCATTTTGCCCTGCGCAAAAAAAATTGAATACCAAATGTCACCCCAATTTTGTTTTTTTTTCACCAACGAAACACCGTTGCTTCGTTCAGCATGAAAATTGTCAAGCATGCTTGCGACACCAACATGATCATCTAAAAAAAATAAAAAATTTTAAAAACATTTACTGTTTACCTTGGAGCATGTGCTCACGGGAGCCAAAACGCTGTTCCTACATTGCTAGCAGCCCACACATCTACACATATGCACACTGCTAGCAATCAGGCCATAGATAACAACGCACAAACGGTGCTAAGATGTAATCTAGTCCAATCAGTTCAACAGTTGTCGCTTGAATCAGTGCAGAGTCTAAGTGAATCAATGCAGAATCTAATGAATCCGGACCAGCAAACCGCCTAAAAAAACCTAACCGCGAAAATCAAATCAAATCTGCAAAATCGGAGAAGCACTTACTTACAACGGATGGCGCCGGAGGTGGAGAGGGAGCAGATGGGACCGGGGTATGGGAAGAAACCCTCGTGGGGAAGTCAAAATCCCCACCCCGCCAAGGCCGATGTGCCGACAACCGTAACCCCCATCCTGTTGCCGTAGTGTACGTACCGGCCACCGATGGGTAGTCGATACACACCAAGCGCGGCCTAGTGCAAATGGGGGAAGGGGGGTTTGAACATCCGGGGTAACTCATTGCAGTTGTAGATTCCCGCGGTCAGGGAGGCGAACCAGTGGTCGGGATTGAGACCGCCGACGTGGGAAGGAATGGTGCGGAGCATCGCCGGCCATCGGTGAGACCGAAGGGACGGTGAGAGAGAAATGTGTGAATGGTGTTTGGGCGATGAGGGGAAAGGGGAATGCGAGTAACGGCTTGGCCGAAACATCTCGCACATCTCCCGTGCTTCCCAATGCGTGCATGGAAAAGAAACGTGTGCCTCATATGAGCTTAGCTCTGACAAAACGGTTGATTCAGCCGTTCCTCCTTAGCCAGGCACAGGGCAACTATAAAACGCGTGCATGTCAAAAAATTGATGTATCAGCCTATCAAACAGACAAAAATACATCTAAGGGGCTGGCAGATAGTGACGCGGGCTACCAAACACGTCAAAAGCTCGGCGTGTCGCGAACCAAGTTGTGGTTGGATAGTTAGGAGGACAGTGATATCCCCAGCCCACCAGGGTTCAAGTTCTAGACTTGACGCCGGCCGGTGTTCACATGTTTCTAGATTTATTTCGGGTCTTCCAGTGATGTGCGTTCAGTGGGAGAAGACATTCCCATCGACTATGAAGGCGTATGTGGCGACTTCGTCAATCTCAAAATGATGTGACGGCTCAGTCTCTCGGAGATTCTCATAGGGACATGTGCATGTGTGCATGCATAGGGATGAGTGTATGTGCATGCATGGCGTGTGTGTATGTATCGTGTTAAGAGCATCTCCAATGCAAATTTGGAGATATAAAACAAAAGATGTAAAAATTTACATCTCCAAAAAGTGCATTTTACATCTCAAAAAGGAGCCAACTCCAAATTCCAATAGATGATGTATATTGAAGATGTAAAAGTAGTGCTCTAACAGGTGATGCATATTTGAAGATGTAAAACTACTACTTGAAGCGGCGGTGACCGAGCTTCAGTGGCATGGAGGAGGTTTGGTCGCGGATCGTCCGGCGGCGGCCGAGCCTTGAGACTGTTGGGCGACGCGGCTGCAGATCGAGCGTCAGCGGCCGAGCGTGGAGTCGAGAGGAGGAGCGGGCGGGGCAGCGACGGTGCTCGAATCGAGCGGCGGCCGAGCTTGAAATGCGGCGGGAAGGGGCGGCCGAGCTTTGAGACCGCAGGGCGGCGCGGCGGCGGATCAAGCGCCAACGGCCGAGCGTGGAGTCGAGAGGAGGAGCGGGTGGGGCAGCGATGGTGCTCTAATCGGGCGGCCGCCGAGCTTGAAATGCGTCGGGAAGGGGCGACCGAGCTTCAAATCGGGTAGCGGGGGTTGGAACTGAGGCGGGGCAGTGCGGCGGAGCTCGAATCAGGCAGTGGCGCGATGGTGGCGGCGCGGCGGAAAAGCGGCCGTTGCGACCGATTTGCAGGCTGCATCCGACCGAAATGCGGCGGAGCGCTGGCGGATCCGGCGGGAGTGGGGAAGCCGGATCTGTTGGCGGCGCGGCCATGGATCGAGGTAGGCGGCCGGTCGGGTAAGGGGAGGGGAATTTCAAGGTAGTTGCAGCCTGGTAAACACTTAGGCTAACGGGAGTTTGCACAAGAGTATTTATGAAGGGATTAGTCATGGGAAGTAGATTTTTACTCCCATTTTCTTGTTTGGTATATGATGGAAATTAGCGTGGGATAAAACTCTGCTCACGAATTAACAGGGTACCCCTGGAAAGAAATAGGTGGGAATTGGCTTCCTCAACTCCCATTCCCCTTCCTACTTAAACTCCTATTCCCTCTAATCAAACAGTGGACTTTTAATCTCCTCACCCCTCAACTCCCATTCTCCATCTCGAATTCCCCCGAACCAAACCCGCTGTTGGGGTTCGCGCGTGGCTAGCCGTTTACATATGGGATTACATCTGAGGCGGTTGTAGATGTAAATTTGCATCACAAGGTGTTGTATTTTACACCTCCAGAAGGTGAAGATGTAATTTTTTTTTGCATCTACATCATCTGTTGGAGAGAGGTTTTGAGGTCCCGAAGATACAAAAGTTTGTTATGTTTCATCTACACCATCTATCGTCTAGTATTAAAGATGCTCTTAAAGCTTAAATAAAGTTTCTAGTTCCCCTAAAAAAAGAGATGCTCTTAAAGAAAAAACTCAGCGTGCCGTGCGTGGTGCGCGTGAGCCCCATCGCGGATCACATGGCCGCACTATCGCGCCCAACGGCGTGACAAGCCACAGTTTTTGACGATCCCGCTGGCTGCCTCGTGCCGCCGCGCCACCACGGGACCGCGGTCTGCTTCTTGCGTGCGTGCGTCGTCACCGTACGTGACCGGCTGACGCGGGACGGATCGGATTCCGATCCGGTGCTACCTGCCTGCACTGCGTCCGGCGTAAATGCCGATTGGCCGGATCGCCCGTGTGTCTGCAAGTTGTTAGGCCATGCCCGTGGCGTTTCTCTCGCGTCCCCGTCAACTTCGAGCCTTCCAGTACTCCCGTGCATGCACGCACGAGGTGATGGGGCTAGTCTTTACTTCGCTGTGCGATGTGATGTCTGTTTGTCCTATTCGTACTCCCTACTGTTTGTGGTGTTTTCTTGTTGCAAAAAAGGGAAAATAATCTACACAATTCTCAAATATTGGAAATGCAATTTTCAAAAAAAAAGGTCCAAATATAATTCACATTTTTGGGGGTGCGAGCTGCATGACATTGTCGTCCAGAGGGCTGGCGAGATCGATAGCGCCGGTTGCGCCAGTCGGATCAGGGGGAGGGTGCGGGAGGAGGACTACATCGGGTGGAGCTGTGGGAGGAGCAGCAGAACGGTGGAAGCATGCTCGGGGTGGACAGCGAGGTGGAGCGGCGGACGGGGATAGCGGATAGACATCGACAAAGTGGAGAGGCGGTAGGAGCATGGTGTGTGATGCGTCTGTGTTGCTCGTGTAGGAATAGAGGAGAGGAGAGAGAGAAGAATGGACATGGTGGTGGGTGGCCCGGGACGGGCACCTTTACTGAGTCGGTGTCCATCTGATCCCGAGTTCAAATGGTCTTTTATAAAAAAAAGATTTTAAGAAAATTAATTTTGTTTTTTCTCTCCCAGAGCAGTAGGAATGTTTTTTCTTTATGGAAATTTGCACATATGTAGAACACTTAAAAATGTTTGTTGCCAAATAAATCAGTTTTGTTTTTGACTTATTGTTCACGAGGGTGCATTTGAGCTCGAAAGCAGAAACTCCACGTCATAAGGTCCTTGTTGGATACTCACTCTTTCCACATTATAAGTCAAACTTTCTAAAGTTCGACCAAGTTTATAGAAAACAATACGAACATTCATAATACCAAATCAATATAATTAGATCCATCATGAAAATATTTTCATATTATATTTGTTTGGTATTGTGATTGTCAACAAATTTTAATATAAATTTGGTCAAACTTTATAGAGTTTGATTTAAGACAAACCTAATATATAAAAAACGAAGGGAGTCATTTATTTTGAAAACCATCCAGAGTGTGGGATATCTTCTTTCGATAACTAAAACAATTCTTCGCTAACTGACCTTGCCTATGGCCAATTATGTAATACCTAAAGTGCAATTTGTAGACTTTGTAAAAAATGTTTGTTTGAACTTTTAACATTCAAGATACCAGATCGCTAACTGTGAATTTCATGCTTCTGTAGCCTCCAGGAAAATTGGTATTGAGAATTTGAGATGATTATGTGAAGTGCAATTAGGGGAAGAAGGGAAATTATTTATTCTCATAGGTCTTCAACATATCTATAATTTTTAAAGTAATCATGCTATATTTATATCATTTTTAATGTTTTGGCACAATATTTATTTGGACTAACCTATTAATCCAGTGCCAAAGGCCAGTTTTCTGTTTTCTAGTGTTTTTTATATGTAAAAAATTCACGGAGCTGGAACGAGTTGAAAGTTTTTGTGAAATTTTTATGGAAAATATCTTATATGTGGTCGAAGAAATTAGCGCACGGCAGGGCACGAGGGCCCCACAGCCACTTGTGGCGCGGCCAGGCCCCAAGCTGCTTGGGGTGGCCGCGTGGAGGCTCTGGAGGTCAGTTGCCGCTCTTCTTTCGCTGCAAGAAAGATAATTTCTGGAAGAAAAAAAATCCCCTTAAAATTTCAGCTCAATCGGAGTTATGGACCTCCGGATATTTAAGAAACGACGCTTGGCCACAGAAACAGTTCAAAATAGAGAAGAAAAATGGAGGAGAGATCCAATTTTGAAGGGGATCTCGCTCCTCCGAGAGGCATGGTAGCCATGCACCAGTGAGGGGAACCTTTCGCCATCAAGGGGGGCCCATGTAAGAAGAAGACGGAAGGGGAGCCTCTCTTTCCCTACCTTTCGGTGATGACGGAGTGCCGCTGGGGGATCTATCATCACCGACATCTCCATCATGTTCCTCACTTCTATTCAGCGGTCCACTCTCCCGCAACCCGTTGTAATCTTTTACTTGAACATGGTGTTGCAAGCTATTGATTATTATTATGATGATTTCTTGCGTCTTCTTTATGTCCGAGTAGATTATTGTTGTCCTATGGGTTAATTGATGAATTGCTATAATTGGTTTGAGTTGTATGTGTTGGGGAACGTAGCAATAATTCAAACTTTTCCTACGTGTCACCAAGATCAATCTAGGAGATGCTAGCAACGAGAGAGAGGGAGTGCATCTTCATACCCTTGAAGATCGCTAAGCGGAAGCGTTATAAGAACGCGGTTGATGGAGTCGTACTCGCGGCGATTCAAATCGCGGAAGATCCGATCTAGCGCCGAACGGACGGCGCCTCCGCGTTCAACACACGTACAGCCCAGGGACGTCTCCTTCTTCTTGATCCAGCAAGGAGAGAGAGGAGAAGTTGAGGGAGAACTCCAGCAGCACGACGGCGTGGTGGCGACGGAGCTCGTGGTTCTCCGGCAGAGCTTCGCCAAGCACTACGGAGAAGGAGGAGATGTATGAGGAGGAAGGGGGCTGCGCCAAGGAAGGGTGTGGCTGCCCTCCTACCCCCTCACTATATATAGGGGGAAGGGGAGAGGGGGGCGGCCCCTCTAGATGGATCTAGAGGAGGAGGAGGCGGCCAGGGAAAACCCTAGATGGGTTTGGCCGCCCCCACCCCCTAGGAAACTTGCCCCCCAAGCCGGGAGGGGCGGCTGCCCTAGGGGTGGCGCCCCCACTTCTCCTGGTTACGTGAGAGGGGTTGGGAGGGGCGCACAGCCCCTTAGTGGGCTGGTTTGCCCCTTCCCCTTGGCCCATAAGGCCCCCCAACGCTTGCCGGGGCCTCTGAAACCCTTTTCGGACATGCTGGCCATAGCCTGGTACCCAAAGGAACAATTCCGGACTCCAATACCCTTCGTCCAATATACCGATCTTCACCTCCGGACCATTCCGGAGCTCCTCGTCATGTCCGGGATCTCATCCGGGACTCCGAACAACCTTCGGTAACCACATACCATTTCCCATAACAACTATAGCGTCACCGAACCTTAAGTGTGTAGACCCTACGGGTTCGGGAACCATGCAGACATGACCGAGACACCTCTCCGGCGAATAACCAACAGCGGGATCTGGATACCCATGTTGGCTCCCACATGTTCCACGATGATCTCATCGGATGAACCACGATGTCGGGGATTCAATCAATCCCGTATACAATTCCCTTTGTCCATCGGTATGTTACTTGCCCGAGATTCGATCGTCGGTATCCCAATACCTCGTTCAATCTCGTTACCGGCAAGTCTCTTTACTCGTTCCGTAACGCATGATCCCGTGGCTAACTCCTTAGTCACATTGAGCTCATTATGATGATGCATTACCGAGTGTGCCCAGAGATACCTCTCCGTCATACGGAGTGACAAATCCCAGTCTCGATTCGTGCCAACCCAACAGACACTTTCGGAGATACCTGTAGTGCACCTTTATAGCCACCCAGTTACGTTGTGACGTTTGGTACACCCAAAGCATTCCTACGGTATCCGGGAGTTGCACAATCTCATGTTCTAAGGAAACGATACTTGACATTAGAAAAGCTCTTAGCAAACGAACTACACGATCTTGTGCTATGCTTAGGATTGGGTCTTGTCCATCACATCATTCTCCTATGATGTGATCCCGTTATCAATGACATCCAATGTCCATGGTCAGGAAACCATAACCATCTATTGATCAACGAGCTAGTCAACTAGAGGCTTACTAGGGACATGTTGTGGTCTATGTATTCACACATGTATTACGGTTTCCAGTTAACACAATTATAGCATGAACAATAGACAATTATCATGAACAAGGAAATACAATAATAACCATTTTATTATTGCCTCTAGGGCATATTTCCAACAGTATGTGGCTATTTTACTGTCTTTTGGTGCCCATCATAAGAATACACGTGTGGAACACACCTTAGGGTTAGTAGTATGTTGATAGGACTATGCATATGGCGGCATGAGTGACCGAAACCTCGCCTCATCACCATGAAAATTGATACATATGGGGCAATATATCTTAATTCTATGGTTGGGTTTACCTAAATGAACTTGTTAGTAGTTGCGGATGCTTGCTAATAGTTCCAATCATAAAAACATATGACTTCAAGCACAAATAGTATGTTAGCAGAGGCCTCTCCCACATATACCTGCAATGATGATATGTTCACTAACTTAGCTAATTTCATACGGAAAATTCCACACACCATACCACCACTATTTCACACACTCGCTATTTGTATTATATTGTATATATTCAAAAATTCAATTCGGCTCCCGGGCCCAAAATAATTTTTTGAAATGTCAAAAAAATCAAGACAAATTTTTATGTGTTCTTAGTCACATCGAAATGCTATGTGCAAATTTTGAGGCAAAAAGGTTGAGCATTTTGTCCTGTGCAAAAAAAAACAAACAAATTAAACACCAAATGTTACCTCAAATTTGTCTTTTCACTTACAAACACTGCTGCTCCGTTTTGCATAAAAATTGTCAAGCATGCTTGTGACACTAACACGAACATTCACAAAAATAATTCAATTTTTTAAAAACATTTATTAATTTTTTCTTATTACTGTTCACCCAGGAGCATGTGCTCCTGGGAGCCAAAACGCCCCTCCTGTATATATAGTGTACTATTACTCCCTCCGTTTGGAATTACTTGTCTCGGAAATGGATGTATCTAGAACTAAAATACGTCTAGATATATCCATTTTTACGACAAGTAATTCCGAACGGAGGGAGTACTTAGGAAGCACCTAACTTTTATATTCAAGTTCTTTAGTATCTAGCAAACCTATCCTTTCTTACCCACAACATGAGTTTTATTTCTTATTTCTAGGTAAAGCAAACGTTCAGCGTACATAGAGTTATATGCAATAAAAATATAGTTTTTTTCAAATAAGGACCCCGATATAGTTTTGGTATATAACTCATATTTTTTTGGTTGTGAAATAGCGGATATAGAAATACATGGGATGCCCTTATATTTGGGAGGGGGTGGGTCGTGAAATAGCTTTTCCCTAAACTAGATGAAAATTATACTTTTGAGGAAGAAAAAAAATAAAGAAACATTATAGTCAAGGATCATTTCCGATTGAAGGACGCCAATAGGGAGGAAAAATGGCCTCCTTGGTGTCCCTGTAGCGAACCATTGTGCGCTTTGGAGGCTCTTGTGAGTGAACAATGACGACCCGGGAGGCACCCACACACGAACGCCTCTTCCCCCCTCTTAACACCTTCTTTCCTTAATTTTTTTGCTATGTTAACAGTGAGAGTTTCTATAGAGAGGGCCGTTTCGACTATGGTGAGCATATGCTCCTAGTTGAACAGTAAATTTTAAAAAATAGTAAATAAAATTTAAAAATTCCGATTTTTAGTGGATGTTCGTATTAGCCTGACAAGCGTGCTTGACAATCTTCATGCGAAATAGAACAACAACGCTCCCCCCCCCCCCCCCCCCCCCCCCCGCGCGCAAAAACTGTAACTTTTGGCGTTCAATTTGTTTTTTCTTTCGCACAGGTCATAATGCTCAAGCTTTTTCACTAAAAAAGTTGCAGGTAGCATTTTGATGTGACAATGAATACATCTATTTTTTTCTTCTTTTTTTGACATTTGTAAAATACATGTTTGGCGGGCACGAGCAAATGTTCCCAAGAGCCGAATTGGAGTTCTGATTGCTATGCTGTAGTATAGAAGAATTGCCATGCTACATGAAGAAATGTGCTTACCTATCCAGGAATTGCGATGCTAGCAAAAGAGGATTGCCATGCCATGGCAAAAAGAATTGCCATCCCGAGAGAAGTTGCCACACACGTGCATGAATTGCTATGATACAACGGTGAGAATTGCCATGCTATAGTAAGAAACTTTCATACTGCAACAACAGAGAAAAATGCCACACATGTCTCATTAAAAACATTAGAGGGAGCCGCCATGATACACATAGAAATTGTGATGCTTATATAGAAGAATGCTACTTGTTCAAGATTTGCATCGTTGGTTTAGGGGTTGGTTGGAGCAAACGTTTTGCAGCATTCGCTCAGGAAGAGCGGATAGCGAATTGGTGCTCACAAGAGTTGCCACACTCATGTGTTGAGATTCGTGCGAGGAGATCGGACGCAGAAGATGGCGTTCGCTCAGAAAACTCTTCTCAGAGCATGTTCGCTCCATAACATTCCCGATAAAATTTACGGAATTGCCTCATATACGATGAAAGCTCGTCCGATTTGGTACGATAGTGCAATCCACCGTGAACCCACCTTGAGCAAGCGTTGATCAACGGTGGCCCTGCTACTTCGTACAGAAATCATACAAATACTGTCGTATGTGTAGCAACGCTCTAAAATTTATAGATAACACTTTTTGTAAGGGTGTTTTTTTCTTGGAAGGTCCCACATGTAAGAATAATTTGCCCAATGAAAAAGGAAACCGAGGCTATTTTTGTCCGGCCGGTAAGAGCACGCGAGGAGGGGGGCTGGGGGCGGATTTATTGCTCGATATTTCGCGATTTCTCCTGCGGCCAGCAGATCTGTTCCGATCCGACCCCCGAGGGCAGGTAACTCCCGTCCCCCTCCCTCCCTCCCCCAGTTTTACTCCCAGATCGATTTTTCTTTCCACGCAACAAATCCGCCTCCGCTTTCCCCATTTTCCCTGCGTATTTTATTGAGTCTCGATTTCCTCGATTAGTTTTTTGAGCGCAGAGGTGGTTCACCTTCACGTACAACCGCCGCCAACCGCGCGCGCGCGCTGCCCGGAGCGACGACGCGCGGCGCGGGCCGGCCGAGGGGAGCGCGTCGGATTCGTGGGGGACGGGCCTAGGGTTTCGCCGCGAGATGGACGGCCGGGATCAGCAGCAGCAGCAGACGCCGACGCCGCTGCCGCTGCCGCCGCCGCCGCAGCAACAGACGCCGACGCAGGCGCCGCAGCAGCCGCAGACGCAGGCGCCGCGCGTGAGCTCGCCGCCGCCGGTGGCCCCCGGCGTCATGATGCCGCAGCACGCCTACGGCGCGATGCCGCCGGGCTCCGCCAGCGTCATGCACGGGATGCCGCTCGCCTTCAACCCCATGGCGTCGCCCGGCGCCTCGCCGGCGGCAATGAAGCCCGCGGACATGCCGCCGCTCGCCATGTACCGGCCCGATTCCACCCCGCCGGGCATGCCGCAGCCCGTCGGCGGCGGCGGCGGCGCCCGGGTGGTCAGCGTCAGCGGCAGCGGCAGCGGCGGGGAGCTCGTGAAGAAGAAGAGGGGGCGGCCGAGGAAGTACGGGCCGGACGGGACCATGGGCTCGGCGGTGAAGGCCGAGGCGGGAGGGCAGTCTGGTGGCGCGGGCTCCAACTCGAATCCTGACGGGAAGCGCAGAGGACGGCCCCCGGGATCTGGCAAAAAGAAACAGCTCGATGCCTTAGGTAATTTTGGCCGCACCCGCGTTGGTTCACATCTGAATTCAGAAAGATCAGTGTTTACTCAGCAGCAGCTTGTGCTGAATAAAAGCATGCAGTACTGTATGCCTTTCTACATGTTTGCCACCATTAACTTTGTAAGGATTTCTCCACATTGTAAAGGAATTAAATAGGACGCAATAGTGCAGGCATTTAAACAATGTGGGAAGTACACCTCTGCTTTATGTTAGTTATGCACAGAGCACTCATATAATATAGAAGCGAGCTCAGGTCTTCGGTTGCCTTACTTTTTTAGGAATATTCTTCTATGGGTTATTATTATTATTTTGCTCATTTTTCTATCATGTCACAAACTGTGTTTACTTTTGTGTTTTTGCAAGATAAAAGGGTGGTAAATATTCTGCCAATTCAATTAATTAAAATTATCCTTCCGGGCAATATAGGAGTATCATGTTAATTGCAGTTTATCACGTTTGATTATAATTCGATGGCCTTCTTTGGACATTTTTTTGTGCTGACTATGATATTGTGTTTACTGAATTGTAGGTTCAGCTGGGACATCATTTACTCCTCACATAATAACTGTCAAGCCTAATGAGGTACTCCCTCGGTTTTTATTTACTCTGCATATTAGAGTTGGCTGAAGTCAAACTTTATAAAGTTTGACCAAGTTTATAGAAAACAATATAAACATTTACCATAACAAATTTATATGATGTGAAAGTGCATTCAATAATAAATCTAATGGTATTGATTTGTTATTGTATATGTTAATATTTTTATTTATAAACTTTGTCAAAGTTTACAAAGCTTGACTTTGACGAAAGCTAATACGCGGACTAAATAAAAATGGAGGGAGTACTTGAAAAATGCTCCGTCCTCTCTGATGTCTATCGCGTGCTCTGGTTGTTCCTAAGTTGCTTTTGGACATTAGTTGTGCGGTCGTAGATTGCCCTGCTGGCTACCACTCTTGGTTGAGAACAGAACCTGTCAGCATTATATTATTCATGAGCATACTACTTTACGTTGAAATTAATCACTTCCATGGAAGAGCTAAGAACAGAGTGTATATTATGTGGCTCCTGGTACAAACAGCAAGAAGTAAATCATAGCACTGAGTGGACCCTTGAGCATCTTTTGAATATTTTATCCTCTTTACTTCTGTTTTCTTGCTACAACTGTTTTCGGTCTTCCCATGGATCCATGCCATTACTGCATATTTATTACATAGTATCCAACTTGAACTTGCTGCTGATCCACAGGATGAATGGCACAATTCTTAAAGGATGGTCTTACAAAACTACTAGTAGGAGAGTATGAGTAATAAATAACTGTCGGTTCTATCTTAGGCTGGATTCCATTCTCCTGGCGTTACTTGGATACCTGTCATTATTCTGCAGTACCAATCTACATCCTCCTTTAATAGATATTTGCTGAAGTTATTCCTTGCCTGTCCCTGGATTTCAGACTATCTACCTCACCGTGGGCGTTTATGCTTTAAATCATCTTGCTTGCAGGATGTTGCTTCGAAAATAATGTCTTTTTCACAACAAGGCCCACGTACTACATGTATAATCTCAGCAAACGGTGCGCTGTGCACAGCAACACTCCGTCAACCAGCAACCTCTGGTGGCATAGTGACATATGAGGTACGTCAAGGCCCAACTTGCTAAGATCTCAGAGGCATTGTTTGCTTTTTGCTTCTTGTTATTTTTGTGAAGTGGTAATGTTCAGGTTCAAAGACCTGCATAGCATCACAGCTGTCAACGGACCTATGATTTGGACGTGTTCTAGCATATAATTCTGTAGCCTGCACTCTGCTGGCCTATTGTTGACTGAATGTTTGCTTATTATTTAGGAGTAACAAATTAAGCCTATACGGTCGTTTTACTGAATGTTCATATTTCTGCTACATTCTGTTTCCGTTACTTCCTTGTGTTGCTAGTACTGTCTGCTAACAGTCTTTGTGAGCCAAATATGGAGTTTGTTTATCTTGTCTGTTCTTGTGAAAATAGTCTCTGATGATAGAACTGAAATGTCTAATATGCAGTTTAAGTTTACATCCCAGTTTGTCAAGTTACATGAAAACATGTCAGAAAATTTAATCTGTTTTCATTCTCCCATGATAAATGTCTAATATGCAAATCACTAACTATTCATGTTAAAGGCACCAGGTTTTCTAGACCCTGTGATAGTTTATTGGTTCCTTCATGTGGTCAGACTACAGAGTCACACCACATTACTTAATACTGTTGTAATGCAATGTCAGTTTTGTGTGATACAAAGTCATCAGTATGTAAAAATACATTCATTACCTATATACTGTTATGTGTCACAGGGCCACTTTGATATTCTCTCTCTGTCGGGCTCATTTCTGCTGGCAGAGGATGGTGACACTCGTAGCAGGACAGGTGGTCTGAGTGTTGCTCTGGCTGGAAGCGATGGGCGTATTGTAGGAGGCTGTGTTGCAGGAATGCTTATGGCTGCAACGCCTGTCCAGGTTTGTTGACGTTCTTTGCACTTTGTTGTCAACTGGCATCTTTGCATCCAAATTAGGCCATCGGTGACAGGTGACCATGTTGTGTTTCAGGTTGTGGTGGGCAGCTTCATCGCTGAAGGTAACAAAAAGCCCAAGGAAGAACAACCGAAACGCGAGCCCACATCTGTGCCGATGTTAACATCTGCGCCGATGCAGACTGCTGCTGGCTTTGGTGCGGCCTCAGCTGCTGCTACTCCATCAGATGGAACATCGAGCGACCACTCTGACGACCCAGGGAGCCCCATGGGGCCCAATGGCAGCACGTTCAACAATGCAGGCCATCCGACTCACGCTTCATATGCTCCGGTGGGCTGGTCCATTTCCGGGAACCAAGGCCGCTACGACCCTGACATGAAGATGGTGACCGACTAATGGCCTCCGGTTTACAGCAGCTTCATTTTTTAGTATTTGACCTAGTAGAGTGTAGGGTTTCCTGCACCGGCGCCAGTGAGTGATTGTCGGCCAATAATCCGGTGTGCTAGAGGTAGTCGGAGAGCCTTCCGTGGAAGGCCTGAGGAGCAATAATAAGTAGCATCGTCTTGCCCCTGTTATTGTTGCTTTTAGTTTGTACCGTATCTCTTATCTGCCTTCGCAGTTAGTAGCTTATGCTTGGAGTTGTTATATCCTAATCAACGGTTTCTATTACCCATGAATTTGTATTTCAGTCTAGTATGTGCATGCACCAGTTTTGAATGCCATATATTTGTGTTATCATTGTCTAGCTTATTTATTCAGAGGGCTGGAGGGACATATGCTCCGGGAATTACTGGGTATAAAAGAAATTCAACATCCATTTTGGACGGGTCATTCTTACGACGGATGGCTTTATTACCGTGGTATTCAGATTCCATAGTCAAGCCATTATTCACTAGTTACTCTTCTAAATCTCTCCTCTATATATAAGCCTTCCACCCCATCAGTACCCTGACGTAATTCGTCACGCCCATGATTCCATGGTTCCAATCTGTAGCAACTGCGGCCGTTTGTTCAGAGTAATAGCAGAATGGCAGAAGGTACATTCTATGATAGCTCACTAGCTCGGCATACAGGCACGCACGCACGCACACACTTATATTCAGTTTATTCTGCCACGATCACTCCTTCCCTCGCCTTTCCCTGGCACGACCCCCATTAACGAGTTATTCTCCAGCACGCTATAATGTGCTATTTTCTTTCACTAATGGAAATTCCAATAATAAGCATAACAAAGCAGCGGATGAACTTTTGGACGCTGATGATCTGCTTGTTGGCGGCGGTGAGGACGAGGCAGATGCAGGGCATGTCCACCACCTTCATTTCAGCGCGGGTTTCCGGGCGTACGTAGGGGGCCTCCTTGATACTCTTGCTGCAGATGAGCAGGGGCGGAGCTGGAGCTAATCTTACCCTGATGCACCACTTAACCATGAAGAAAAATTTCAAGCGTGGATGCATTAAATAAAGGTCGGTCATAGCTTGTAATACGGATTACCAAACATAATAGAAGTCGATTTATAAAATAAAATGCAACAGCCAAATTGCTTAAATATAATGCTAAAAAAATGACAAAATTACTTGAAAAGGTCTAGCATTCTCAAAATAAAACACATCATCACATATCATGGTTCATTAACCTACAATATAAAAACTAGAATCAAAATTTCAAGTAGAACATAATAAAATGCCCAAATCAAAGTACTTAAATTTGCTATTTTTTTAAAAATTACCTTTAGTATAATCTATTCCTCCGAGACATGAAATACTCAACCACATGATCATTGATGACCTTTCATGTTTCTTCTTTCTCCAGATAACACAGATAACATCATCACTTAATATTCTATCAATTTCCTTTTGCCTGGATCATATTGAATCTCCGCCTCCCAATTCATGTCTTCTGGAGCATCTTGTGATGGTGCATTTCTTTTTAGAAGAAACTGTCCATTATCTGCACTTAACAAATAAGATATCAAAAATTATGAAGCCAATGAAGTATATCTAATTACAAGTTAAAACAATAGCTAATGCCTGACGTTTTGCCCAAACACATACTCCCTCTGTCAAGAAATATCAGAGTATTTCGATCACTAAAATAGTGATCTAAATGATCTTATATTTTCTTTATGGAGGGAGTACAATTAAATCTAATTAAATACGATTTAATCCACTAGGCACAATTTCATACATACAACTGTTGTAACCCAAAAATATTTAGGACAAACAACACAGAGAAGGGTTAAATTCGAACCAAAAGATACTGTAATCTAGACAAAAATAAATAAATATACATTGCTATTTTGCTAAGGGAGAGGAAGAGAAAATTATGACGTGCCACGTGGTCGCAAGGGAGGCACGTGGTCTCTGCAGCATTAAGCGTCCTTCGGATCGATGAGGAACAGATCCGTGCTGCAGTAGGCCAAAGGGCCCAGTTTCCTTCCCTCAACTGGTTTTTTGTGTGTGTTTCCTTCTTTTTTCAGTTTCCATTTGTATTTATTAAATTTTAGGAATATTTATAAAAATTCGGCACATATTTTTGGAATGAAATAATATTTTTCTAATATGTGAACAGTTTTTTTCTTTCAAATTTTGGAACTTTTTAAAATTTAGAATATTTCTAGAATTTTAGAAACAATTTTACAAATTAGTAAACATTATTTGGATTTTTGTAAAATTTTCGAAATATGAGAAAAAATCAAATTCATGAAAGTTTTTGTAATTTGGAGAATTTTAAAAATTCTGAACATTTATGAAATAGGGAGAATTTTTTAAATTCATTAACGTTTTTTAAATCCAGGAACAATTTTCCAAATTTTTAATATTTTTTAAAATTCCTTTTTTGTAAATATGAGAACAATTTTTCAAATTCACGAACATTTTTGAACTCTGGAAAAATATTTCAAATTGTGAGAATTTTTTAAAATTCTTGATCATTCTTAAAAATTCGGTGAAAATGCAAAAAATTGAAGGAAAAAATAAATAGAAAATAAAAAGGGAAAAAAAAGAAAGGAAAAACATAGGCTCCTGGTACATGGCTCGACCCAAAGTGCGCGCTGGGGCTGGAGGGGTTGGAGGTTATCCTCCGACCCACGCAATCACATTGACTAGTAGGTCTTGGATGGTGATGTAAGAACCAGAATTTAAGATAATGTGATGAGTATATGTCAACGCATGTATGGTTCTTTTTTACATCATCGCTCATGTACGATTTGATATCACCTACGGCTGGTTGAATTAGACATACCCCAGGCTGGGCTAGATTTTGGGCCAGGTTTAACAAAGCCCAGGTGAAAATACCAAGCCCTGAGCCTAATTCAAAACGGCTAACCAATGTTTTGTTTGGTTAAGTTTAATCATTTTGGGGATACATAAATATATTACTATAACTATTATTTACACAAAATATTAGTTTTAGCCATTCTAAAGCTCGCCAAGATAGGATTCAAGTGAAAGCTGAGCCCGTGCTTCCGCCTGTCGTGTTTCTCGGGCATCCATTTCTCGTGTTCGCAGCTCATTGACCACCTCGCGGCGGCCGATGGCGGCGGCATGTTGTCGATGATCTGGGCCGAACCGGATAATGAACCGATTGTGTGGTGGAACGGGTGGAGAAACCGGCTATAGAAGAAAAAAAATAGTCGAAGTGGAGCACCACATGTGCCCTGACACGTGGGACCATCTTGACTGAATGTGCACAAATTAAAGGTAAAATATGGCACACGTTTATATTTAATAAATGAGCTAAAATGAATGAAAATACATTATATTGGCTAATTCGAATTCATCTGTACAATTCATAAAATTGTTGAAGTCTGAAATTTCAGTCTCTTCACTAGTAGAAAACGGAGCTTTATCACCGGTTCGTAAGGGCCTTTAGTGCCGGTTCTGCAACCGGCACTAAAGAGTGGAGACTAAAGGCCCCTCCCCTTTAGTACCGGTTCGGCACGAACCGCCACTAAAGGCCAACCGGTATTAAAGGTTTTTTTTTGAATTTTTTTTGAAAATTCTGGAGAAAAGATTTGATTTTTTCTTCGATTTTCTGAATTATTTGATGATTTAGTCTCTAATCACTCCTCTTAACTACTCAAGTGTGGATCACTCATTCCAAATCGTCTAACTTCCCGGTCAGTCACCCATCCTCTCACTCCCCCAGCCTGAGCACGCTTAACTTCGGAGTTCTATTCCCTCTACTTTCCAAGTCTGCACTTGTTGTTTTCCTGACAAATGTAAGCTGTCAATCCTATTAACCCTCAGCAGTTTAGCTTGAGCATTAGGTCACACATTTCACCGTTTGAGTTTGAAACTATTATTCTAAAAAACAGTAATTATTTAGTAACACTAATATTTCTTGAATAAGTTTGACCATAGTTTGACCATAGTTTGACCAGATTTGACCAAAATTCAAAAAATTGAAATAATTATTTAGTAACACTAATATTCTTGAATAATTATGTAGTAACATTAATACTTCTTGAATAAGTAGTTTGACCATAGTTTAACCAGATTTAACCAAAAAAACTGAAATTTTTACATATCTTTTTTTCCTTTTGGAATTTGAGAATTCTAAAAAATTGCAAACAGGCCGTAGGCTGTCAAAATCGGATGCGGATTTTCGTGCTGAATTTTTTGATATATTATACGTTTTTTTTCTGACATCGTATGCAAAAGTTATAGCCGTTTTACATTTTTCCCTACACTTTTTGCAAAACATGTCCAAATTGAAGTTTTCAAATTTTCCTAACTAGTAGATGTAGTAATATAACTACCTCTAGAACGATTTTATTTTTTAAAGTTTTTATCATTTTCTAACATCCCATCAATGTAGTATTTTGTGCTGTTGAGTTACGTTTTTTTAGACGAGTCACCAATGGGATTGTAAACTCGGTGATACCGAAGCAGCTTTTGGAACCTAAACTAGTGAACTCGGTCAGACCGAGTCACAGTTCGGTGGCACCAAGACTGCTAGGGTTTCATAGAGAATCAAACTCGGTCGCACCGATTTATAGTTTTTGGTCAGACCAAAAGTGCAAGTGCAATGGCCTAGGCCAAATCGGTGAGACCGATTTCTAGAACTCGGTCGGTCCGAGATGAGTTCGGCGGAGACCTAACCCTAAATTTTCAAATCAAATCTAACCTAAAGGATGTTTTCAGTGGATAGAGTGTTTGCATACGTGGTGATGATCACGACAGAACAATGTGCTACGAATCAGAGGTAAAAGAATAGCACAAAGGATCGAAATCGTACCCTAGTTCGGCGGATTTCGCTACGGCGGCAACGGAGGGGCGGAATTCCGTTGACGGCGATGGAAACCAGCGGCGGGAGGTCGCTGGCAGCGAGAAGACGATCCGGAGACCCAAGGCGGCAGAGCAGGACACGCGCGGGCTGAGAGGTCTTGAAGAAATTTCCAAAATCTCACCCGTGGGTTTATATATCCCGACCCTGTCGGTGTGACCGAGTGGAACAACTCGGTGGCACCGAGATGCAGAATCGCAAGCGGTTACTGCAACTCGGTGTGACCGAAAAGTTCAAATCGGTTGCACCGAGATTGAAAACCTAGATCAACTTAGTGATCTCGGTGTGACCGAAATGGATGACTCGGTCATACCGAAATACACAAAGAGGTTTTGGAAGTTTAAGTATATGACGAATCAGGGACTCCAAGTGCTCCTCACACAGTGTGGTTCGAATCTGACTTGATCAAACTTTGTGATGTAGCATGAATAGAGTTTGAGACGAGAAAAGCATAGATAGCTAGAGGGAGTTCTTAGGCATTCTTGTCCATCCATTTGGCAAAAGAGAAAAAGCCAAACAATCAAAGCAACAAATGGATGTCCTCGAATGAGTAAAATATGCATCCAACATGCTCACACAGTAAAATGACAAATGAAATATGTGACAAAGCATGCACAATCACTCTAGCATCTATCAAGCAATTTGGCGATGACTAGGTCATCTATATATGAGTATATTGACTTAGGAGTCAAATGAGAACATTTGATCATAGGTCATACTCATCGTTTAAGCACAAGTGGGGTTGCCACTTTTACATAAAGCATTGTTGTGCTCACATCATTAGAGTTGCTTTAGCTCAATTGATTAGAGTAAAGCTCCCCCTAGATGTGATATCCCCCCCTAAGAGGGATGAACTAACCTTGGGTTTTGTCGATGATGACTTCATGTACGTGTTGAAGATGTGGGTGCTCAATATTGATGTAGATCATTCGGAGCAATCCTTTGGAGTGAGTTGCACTTTCAATACCTACACGGGTTAGTCCCACAAGGAACAAACAAGGATATCCATAGACATAGAGTGATATTCACATGAGATGATGTCCATGAATGCATTAGGTTACCTTGTCCCTTGTCTTACCAACAAGAGGGTTTGTGACTCCTTGAACTAGTGCAAGATATGGAAGTTGTTTGCACTTGTCCTTGCCAAGATGATAAGAGTGAAGTATGTTGGCGGAGTCACCCTCAAGAACTCTCTAGTTCTTCTTCTTCTGGATCCACACCATCTTGATGGGAATCCATGGAGTTGTAGTCGTACTTGATGAAGTGGAACTTGATGTAGTCTTGGGAACCCACTTGACCAAGGCCTTAGGTGCTTCTTCAAATGCATCAATCTCCTCTTGAAGCTTCTCCTAGCCTTTTAGCTTGTGGTCTTGTGGTGGAAGATCATCATGAGCTTGTGTTCCTTGGAAAGAAGTAGGATCATACTTCTCTTGTTGAGGAACAAACTTCATCTTGGGGTATTGATCTTCTTCCCACTCAACTCCATTGGCATTGAACTTTTGTTCAAAACCAACACCTTGATTCTTCCAGTGTCTTCCTTGCTTGCGTACAATTTCCTCAAATTGCTAACTTCCGGCAAGACTCTTGTAAACACCTTTCTCTATAATTCCCTTCAATAAGCTATTTTCTTGCTCAAGTGTAACTTGGCGAAGAGAATCATTAGTGGAATCAAGAGAACTACTAGAAGCAACATCATTGGATTTAGCATGATTGTTGTTACTACTTGAGGAAGAATCTTTCTTGTTCTTGTTGCTAGATTTAACTTGTGGCATGTAAGTAGACAAGAGTAAACGCTTGGCAATGTAAGAAGAACTTTTCTTGCAAAGATCATTATTGATTGATTTTAAGAACTCATGCTCTTGCTCAAGGTTGATCTTTTCAAAGCATAGCTTCTCATGAGTCTTTAAAAGTTCTCGATGATCTTCCAAGGTAGTTTCATGAGCTAACTTAAGAGTGTTTAGTTCTTTAGTTAGATGCTCAATCTCCTTCTTATCATCGTCATTTGTTTTATCTTGATTATCATGATTAATAGCAAGTTCATCATATTTTTCATAACTAGAGTTGTCAACAAGTAAATTATCATCTCCTAGCAAATCATCTTCATCACTATTAAAATCAACATACTCGGGGTGTGATACCTTTGTACCTTTAGCCATGAAGCATCTTCCAATTCCTTCATTTGGTGAGTCAAATATGTCGTAGGAGTTGGTTGAAACAAGTGCTAGACCAGCAACACCTTTATCTTGAGTATATTCGGAGTCGGAGTGATAACTTCTTTCGGAGTGATGGTCGGAGTCGGAGCCAGATACCCATTCACCAACATGAGCTTGATGTCTTCTTTTTGTGTAGCTCTTTGATGATTTGTCCTTCCTCTCCGAATCCTTGCTTCTTCGAGAGGGTCTTCGTTCATAACGATCATCTCTACTCCTTCTCTCTCTTGGTGGTGATTCTTCTCTTCTACTTCTTCTTCTGGAAGAATCTTCTCTTCTTTTGTAGGGAGTCGTACACTCATTTGAGTAGTGTCCGGGTCTTCCAGAGTTGTAGCAATTTCTTTCACGACTTGAAGATCTCTTGTCATTGTAGGACCTTGACTTGGAGCTTCTTTCCTTGCTTCTACTCTTGTAGAATTTGTTGAAGTTCTTCACCATTAGGCTCAATTCTTCATTGAAGGTTTGTTTCTCACTTGATGATGTGGGAGGTTCACATGAGGCTTTGTAAGCACCACTTGACTTGTTGTGGAGCTCTTCCTTATCCTTAAGTGACATCTCATGAGCAACAATTCTTCCAATGACTTCCGTTGGCTTGATATCTTTGTAATTGGGCATCATTTGGACCAACGTGCACACGGTATCATATTTTCCATCCAGGGCTCTTAGGATCTTCTTGATGATGAATCTATCGGTCATCTCTTCACTTCCTAAGCCGGCAATCTCATTTGTGATGAGAGCAAGCCTAGAGTACATTTCCGTGACACCTTCACCATCCTTCATTTTGAACTTGTCAAGTTGACTTTGAAGCACATCCAATTTGGATTCCTTGAAGGAGTCGGTACCTTTGTGCATATCAATCAAAGTATCCCAAATTTCCTTTGCATTCTCAAGACGGTTGATTTTGTTGAATTCTTGGGGCACAATCCGTTGAAGAGAATATCACAAGCTTGAGCATTGTATTGCAGCATCTTCAACTCTTCCGCGGTACCTTCACGGTTCGGTTCTCTCCCATCAAAGAATTCACCTTGCAAGCCAATACACACAATAGCCCAAACGGCGGGGTTATGTCCAAGAATATGCATCTTCATCTTATGCTTCCAACTAGCAAAATTAGTACCATCAAAGTAAGGACCTCTACGGTGGTAATTTCCCTCACTAGACGCCATACTCTCCTAGGTTGTGAAACCAAGGCTATGATTACCAAAAGCAATGGAAATCAAAGAAAATGGAGACCAAAGCTGATACCACTTGTAGGATCGAAAGTATGTCTAGAGGGGGGTGATTAGACTACTTGACCAAGTAAAAATCTAGCCTTTTCCCAATTTTAAGTCTTGGCAGATTTTAGCAACTTAGCACAAATCAAGTAATCAACCTACACATGCAATTCTAAGAGTATAGCAGCGGAATGTAAAACAATTGCATATGAAGGTAAAGGGAGGAGTTTGGAGGGAGCAAACGCAATGTAGACATGGAAATTTTTTATCCGTGGTTCCGATAGGTGGTGCTATCGTACATCCACGTTGATGGAGACTTCAACCCATGAAGGGTCACGGTTTCGCGAGTCCACGGAGGGCTCCACCCACGAAGGGTCCACGAAGAAGCAACCTTGTCTATCCCACCATGGCCATCGCCCACGAAGGACTTGCCTCACTAGGGTAGATCTTCACGAAGTAGGTGATTTCCTTGCCCGTACAAACTCCTTGGTTCAACTCCACAATCTTGACGGAGGCTCCCAAGTGACACCTAGCCAATCTAGGAGACATCACTCTCCAAAAGGTAATAGATGGTGTGTTGATGATGAACTCCTTGCTCTTGTGCTTCAAATGATAGTCTCCCCAACACTCAACTCTCTCTCATAGGATTGGATTTGGTAGAAAGATGATTTGAGTGGAAAGCAACTTGGGGAAGGCTAGAGATCAAGATTTATGTGGTTGGAATGGAATATCTTGACCTCAACACAAGTGTAGGTGGTTCTCTCTCAGAAAATGTATGTTGGAAGTGTAGGCATGTTCTGATGGCTCTCTCCACGAATGAAGAGTGGGTGGAGGGGTATATATAGCCCCCACACAAAATCTAACCGTTACACAAAAATCACCAAACCCGGTGGGACCGAATTATAAAACTCGGTCATACCGATTTAGTTCAAAATGTGAACGTTAGGATTTTCGGTGGGACCGACATGTCAACTCGGTGGGACCGATTCCATTAGGGTTAGGGCATAACGTAATCTCGGTGAGACCGATTACACAAACTTGGTGGGACCGATTTTGGTAATAAGCAAACAGAGAGTTGGTCAAGCAAACTCGGTGGGACCGATTCTCTCATCTCGGTTAGACCAAAACATTACAAAGGGGAAACAGAGAGTGTGCATTGCAATCTCGGTGGGACCGATCGCTCATCTTGGTTGGACCGAAACGTTACGAAGGGAAACAGAGAGGTTGCAGTCCCATCTCGGTGAGACCGAGATCCCTATCGGTGAGACTGAAGTGACTAGGGTTTGTGGCAGTGGCTATGTCAAGTGAACTCGGTGTCGCCGGATAGAAAGTTTCGGTGGGTCCGAGTTTGACTTTTGGTTTGGGACATATGTGGATATGAGAAAGTAGTTGAGGGTTTTTGGAGCATATCACTAAGCACTTTGAGCAAGTAACTCATTAAGAAACACCTCACCCCCTTTTAATAGTATGGCTTTTCCTATGGACTCAATGTGATCTTGGATCACTAAAAGTAAAATGTAGAGTCTTGTGCTTTGAGCTTGAGCCAATCTTTTGTCCTTAGCATTTTGAGGGGTCCACTTTCTAATCCATGCCATGCCAATCATTGAGCTTTCCTGAAATATTTATCTTAAAATAGCATTAGCTCAATGAGCTATATGTTGTTAGGAATTACCAAAACCACCCAGGGATAGTTGCACTTTCAATCTCCCCCTTTTTGGTAATTGATGACAACATATAGATCAGAGCTTCGACAAATGATAATAAGATTGAAAAACATTGTCGCTTTGAGAAGTATGTGATAAGCAAGAGCTCCCCCTAAATTTGCGCATTATTTAAAATTTGCTTTTGAATGCAAATGCACAATCGATTAGGATCATGGGTTACTCTTCCATGTCACATACATCTTGGTGGAGCGCTCAAAACTATAGAAATTAAAAGCATGCACTCATCACCAAGCAAGTGAACGATCATATATAAGATATAAAAGATAGTATCAACCAAACAAGCATTAAGGTAGCAAATGATCAACCACATGATCATACAAGTATATCACAAGGACATAAAGTATCTCACACAAGCACACAATCAAAAAGTTCATCCAAAGGCAAAGAAGCAAAACACTATCTCGAAGCCTATGATCTATACATATTTCTCCCCCTTTGGCAACAAGTTACCAAAAAGTTCAAATATGCATAGTGCTATGCGTCTCTCAGGCTTGGTCTTCGGGAGGTGGTGTAGAGAGAACTCCAAGGACGAAGGCATCCATTGATGTAGTTGGAGCTGGTGGAATAGCTGCTGGAGGTGGCACTGGAGTAGTAGCTGCTTGTGCTGATGCTGTAGCTCTAGAATCTCTCACTAGCACTGCAGCAGACCTCTGTCCTCTAGGCACTCGCTCAAATGCATCAGTAGTTGCCTTGCCTCTCCTCTCTTCTGCTTCCTCCTGAAGCTGCTCAACTGCTGTCCTCCTCCTTACAGCATAAGGATCAGGCTATCTCCACAATCTCAGTCCAGCATCCTTTCTGATACGCATGTCTTCAGCTACTGGATGAGCATCAGTGTGGTTAGGAATCTTGGGCTTCAACTTTCTCAAAACAAGTGAATCATCATTTTCTTCTTCAGCTTCAGGCACTGGGCCTTGTTCTTTTCCTGAGCAGGTATACTTCTGGTGTTCCTCTTGGGTTTTGGAGGCTTCTGAGCTTGAGCTTTGGGAGCAGACTTGGGCTTTGATGGAGCAGCCCCTGTCTTTATAGCATCTCCCATAAGCTTCTGAGCTTTGGGTGCTGGTGTAGCATCCTCTTCCTCTTCCTCTTCTTCAGAGAGATCTCTCATCATGGAGGACCTCCCAATAACTCTGGCAATGGTCTTCTTGACCCTTTCCTTCCTCTTCTTGCCTTCACCACCTTCTTTGGGTTCAAGAGTGAACTCCATTGTCTCTTGAGTAGAGGCTCTGGCCTTAGACATAGGAATTCTCCTTGCTGGTGCCTTCTTATTCAGCCCTGGCTTACTTGCAGCAGCTGTGCCATACTCCTTTTTCAGTACCTTCTTTTTGGAGCTTACTTCTTCCTCAGTGGCAACATAATCCTCATCCTCAGATTCCGAGGTTCTCTTCTTTCTAGATCTGGTGGCTGCCTTTGGCAAGTTGCTGGGAGTGCTCCTGCTGCCATCATCAGAAGTGCTTGAGGGATCTGAACGCTCACTCATCTGCACCTGTTCCTCAGACCTGTTCTGACTGTCACTTTGATCAGACATTTATGCAAACTTACTGACAGCAGACCCTGTGAATAGATATAGATGAGGTAGAGTGGATGAGCATCACAAAGTGCAGAGTTTTTGCAAAACAGATGACTTAAAAACTTAGTTTTAGTTCTTCACAGAAAGCATTTCGGATCTACCGATTTGTAAACTCGGTGATACCGAAGCAACTTTTGGAACCTAAACTAGTGAACTTGGTCAGACCGAGTCACAGTTCGGTGGCACCGAGACTGCTAGGGTTTCACAGAGAATCGAACTCGGTTGCACCGATTTGCAGTTTTCGGTCAGACCAAAAGTGCAAGTGCAATGGCCTAGGCCAAATTGGTGAGACCGATTTCTACAACTTGGTCGGTCCGAGATGAGTTCGGCGGAGACATAACCCTAAATTTTCAAATCAAATCTAACCTAAAGGATGTTTTCAGTGGATGGAGTGTTTGCATACGTTTTTTTTGACAGAAAGACTGTAAGGGAACCCCTTACAGTATAATTGGTGGAACAAACCCAAATTGCAAGTACCATGCCTTGAACCTGGGTGGGTGGGAAGGCATCAGCCCCTTCCCACCACTAGGCTGGAGTGTTTGCATACGTGGTGATGATCATGGCAGAACAATGTGCTACGAATCAGAGGTAAAAGAATAGCACAAAGAATCGAACTCGTACCCTAGTTCGGCGGAGTTCGCTACGACGGCAACGGAGGGGCAGAATTCCGTTGACGGCGATGGAAACCAGCGGCGGGAGGTTGCTTGCAGCGAGAAGACGATCCGGAGACCCGAGGCGGCAGAGCAGGACACGGACGGGCTGAGAGGTCTTGAAGAAATTTCCAAAATCTCACCCGTGGGTTTATATATCCCGTCCATGTCGGTGTGACCGAGTGGAACAACTCGGTGGCACCGAGATGCAGAATCGCAAGCGGTTACTGCAACTCGGTTTGACCGAAAAGTTCAAATCGGTTGCACCGAGATTGAAAACCTAGATCAACTTAGTGATCTCGGTGTGACCGAAATGGATGACTCGGTCATACCGAAATACACAAAGAGGTTTTGGAAGTTTAAGTCTATGACGAATCGGGGACTCCAAGTGCTCCTCACACAGAGTGGTTCGAATCTGACTTGATCAAACTTTGTGATGTATCATGAATAGAGTTTGAGACGAGAAAAGCATAGATAGCTAGAGGGAGTTCTTAGGCATTCTTGTCCATCCATTTGGCAAAAGAGAAAAAGCCAAACAATCAAAGCAAAAAATGGATGTCCTCGAATGAGTAAAATATGCATCCAACATGCTCACACAGTAAAATGGCAAATGAAATATGTGACAAAGCATGCACAATCACTCTAGCATCTATCAAGCAATTTGGCGATGACTAGGTCATCTATATATGAGTATATTGACTTAGGAGTCAAATGAGAACATTTGATCATAGGTCATACTCATTGTTTAAGCACAAGTGGGGTTGCCACTTTTACATAAAGCATTGTTGTGCTCACATCATTAGAGTTGCTTTAGCTCAATTGATTAGAGTAAAGCTCCCCCTAGATGTGATATCCCCCCTAAGAGGGATGAACTAACCTTGGGTTTTGTCGATGATGACTTCATGTACGTGTTGAAGATGTGGGTGCTCAATGTTGATGTAGATCATTCGGAGCAATCCTTTGGAGTGAGTTGCACTTTCAATACCTACACGGGTTAGTCCCACAAGGAACAAACAAGGATATCCATAGACATAGAGTGATATTCACATGAGATGATGTCCATGAATGCATTAGGTTACCTTGTCCCTTGTCTTACCAACAAGAGGGTTTGTGACTCCTTGAACTAGTGCAAGATATGGAAGTTGTTTGCACTTGTCCTTGCCAAGATGATAAGAGTGAAGTATGTTGGCGGAGTCACCCTCAAGAACTCTCTAGTTCTTCTTCTTCTGGATCCACACCATCTTGATGGGAATCCTTGGAGTTGTAGTCATACTTGATGAAGTGGAACTTGATGTAGTCTTGGGAACCCACTTGACCAAGGCCTTAGGTGCTTCTTCAAATGCATCAATCTCCTCTTGAAGTTTCTCCTTGCCTTTTAGCTTGTAGTCTTGTGGTGGAAGATCATCTTGAGCTTGTGTTCCTTGGAAAGAAGTAGGATCATACTTCTCTTGTTGAGGAACAAACTTCGTCTTGGGGTATTGATCTTCTTCCCACTCAACGCCATTGGCATTGAACTTTTGTTGAAAACCAACACCTTGATTCTTCCGGTGTCTTCCTTGCTTGCGTACAATTTCCTCAAATTGCTAACTTCCGGCAAGACTCTTGTAAACACCTTTCTCTATAATTCCCTTCAATAAGCTATTTTCTTGCTCAAGTGTAACTTGGCTAAGAGAATTATCAGTGGAATCAAGAGAACTACTAGAAGCAACATCATTGGATTTAGCATGATTGTTGTTACTACTGGAGGAAGAATCTTTCTTTTTCTTGTTGCTAGATTTAACTTGTGGCATGTAAGTAGACAAGAGTAAACGCTTGGAAATGTAAGAAGAACTTTTCTTGTGAAGATCATTATTGATTGCTTTTAAGAACTCATGCTCTTGCTCAAGGTTGAGCTTTTCAAAGCGTAGCTTCTCATGAGTCTTTAAAAGTTCTCGATGATCTTCCAAGGTAGTTTCATGAGCTAACTTAAGAGTGTTTAGTTCTTTAGTTAGACGCTCAATCTCCTTCTTATCATCGTCATTCGTTTTATCTTGATTCTCATGATTAATAGCAAGTTCATCATAGTTTTCATAACTAGAGTTGTCAACAAGTAAATTATCATCTCCTAGCAAATCATCTTCATCACTATTAAAATCAACATACTCGGGGTGTGATAACTTTGGACCTTTAGCCATGAAGCATCTTCATATTCCTTCATTTGGTGAGTCAAATATGTCGTAGGAGTTGGTTGACACAAGTGCTAGACCGGCAACACCTTCATCTTGAGTATATTTGGAGTCAGAGTGATAACTTCTTTTGGAGTGATGGTCGGAGTCGGAGCGAGATACCCATTCACCAACATGAGCTTGATGTCTTCTTTTTGTGTAGCTCTTTGATGATTTGTCCTTCCTCTCCGAATCCTTGCTTCTCCGAGAGGGTCTTCGTTCATAACGAGCATCTCTACTCCTTCTCTCTCTTGGTGGTGATTCTTCTCTTCTACTTCTTCTTCTGGGAGAATCTTCTCTTCTTTTGTAGGGAGCCATACACTCATTTGAGTAGTGTCCGGGTCTTCCACAATTGTAGAAATTTCGTTCACGACTTGAAGATCTCTTGTCATTGTAGGACCTTGACTTGGAGCTTCTTTCCTTGCTTCTACTCTTGTAGAATTTGTTGAAGTTCTTCATCATTAGGCTCAATTCTTCATTGAAGGTTTGTTTCTCACTTGATGATGTGGGAGGTTCACATGAGGCTTTGTAAGCACCACTTGACTTGTTGTGGAGCTTTGCCTTATCCTTAAGTGACATCTCATGAGCAACAATTCTTCCAATGACTTCCATTGGCTTGAGATCTTTGTAATTGGGCATCATTTGGATCAACGTGCACACGGTATCATATTTTCCATCCAGGGCTCTTAGGATCTTCTTGATGATGAATCTATCGGTCATCTCTTCACTTCCTAAGCCGGCAATCTCATTTGTGATGAGAGCAAGCCTAGAGTACATTTCAGTGACACCTTCACCATCCTTCATTTTGAACTTGTCAAGTTGACTTTGAAGCACATCCAATTTGGATTCCTTGACGGAGTCGGTACGTTTGTGCATATCAATCAAAGTATCCCAAATTTCCTTTGCATTCTCAAGACGGTTGATTTTGTTGAATTCTTCGGGGCACAATCCGTTGAAGAGAATATCACAAGCTTGAGCATTGTATTGCAGCATCTTCAACTCTTCCGCAGTAGCTTCACGGTTCGGTTCTCTCCCATCAAATAATTCACCTTGCAAGCCAATACACACAATAGCCCAAACGGCGGGGTTATGTCCAAGAATATGCATCTTCATCTTATGCTTCCAAGTAGCAAAATTAGTACCATCAAAGTAAGGACCTCTACGGTGGTAATTTCCCTCACTAGACGTCATACTCTCCTAGGTTGTGAAACCAAGGCTATGATTACCAAAAGCAATGGAAATCAAAGCAAATGGAGACCAAAGCTGATACCACTTGTAGGATCGAAAGTATGTCTAGAGGGGGGTGATTAGACTACTTGACCAAGTAAAAATCTAGCCTTTTCCCAGTTTTAAGTCTTGGCAGATTTTAGCAACTTAGCACAAATCAAGTAATCAACCTACACATGCAATTCTAAGAGTATAGCAGCGGAATGTAAAACAATTGCATATGAAGGTAAAGGGAGGAGTTTGGAGGGAGCAAACACAATGTAGACATGGAAAATTTTATCCGTGGTTCTGATAGGTGGTGCTATCGTACATCCACGTTGATGGAGACTTCAACCCACGAAGGGTAACAGTTGCGCGAGTCCACGGAGGGCTCCACCCACGAAGGGTCCACGAAGAAGCAACCTTGTCTATCCCACCATGGCCATCGCCCACGAAGGACTTGCCTCACTAGGGTAGATCTTCACGAAGTAGGTGATCTCCTTGCCCGTACAAACTCCTTGGTTCAACTCCACAAACTTGACGGAGGCTCCCAAGTGACACCTAGCCAATCTAGGAGACATCACTCTCCAAAAGGTAATAGATGGTGTGTTGATGATGAACTCCTTGCTCTTGTGCTTCAAATGATAGTCTCCCCAACACTCAACTCTCTCTCATAGGATTGGATTTGGTAGAAAGATGATTTGAGTGGAAAGCAACTTGGGGAAGGCTAGAGATCAAGATTTATGTGGTTGGAATGGAATATCTTGACCTCAACACAAGTGTAGGTGGTTCTTTCTCAGAAAATGTATGTTGGAAGTGTAGGCATGTTCTGATGGCTCTCTCCACGAATGAAGAGTGGGTGGAGGGGTATATATAGCCCCCACACAAAATCTAACCGTTACGCAAAAATCACCAAACTCGGTGGGACCGAATTATAAAACTCGGTCAGACCGATTTAGTTCAAAATGTGAACGTTAGGATTTTCGGTGGGACCGACATGTCAACTTGGTGGGACCGATTCCATTAGGGTTAGGGCATAACGTAATCTCGATGAGACCGATTACACAAACTCGGTGGGACCAATTTTGGTAATAAGCAAACAGAGAGTTGGTCAGGCAAACTCGGTGGGACCGATTCTCTCATCTCGGTTAGAGCGAAATGTTACAAAGGGGAAACAGAGAGTTTGCATTGCAATCTCGGTGGGACCGATCGCTCATCTCGGTTGGACCGAAACGTTACGAAGGGAAACAGAGAGGTTGCAGTCCCATCTTGGTGAGACCGACAGTACAAAAAAAATACACTTCCGTGATGATATGTGTTTGTCACAGTAGGTCGCGTTTTTTGTCATGCATGTACATCCATGACGATTTTATGACAGAATCAAGATAGTCATACCTGTGTTGTCGTAGAAGTGTTCCATGACATTACCAAAATTATCATCATGGAAGTGTCCACTTCCATGACGATAAATCGCGCGTCACAGAAGTGCTTTCGTCAAGGGTGACCGACACGTGGCATCCACCGTAACGGAACGCCGTTAAGCTATCGGGTCGGGTTTTGGATCCGATAACCCGTTAACAGCCCCGACCAATGGGGATTTTCCACGTGTAAAATCATCATTGGCTGGAGGAAACACGTGTCGGCTCACCGTTGGGACAGATGTCATCCGCTCATTGGACCGAAGGCGCCTATGATACGGCGACACGTGGCATGGCCCAACAGAGGCCCATTCCTGTGAAAAGGCCGGCCCGTTTGACTTGGTCAAAAGGAGGCGGGCCGGCCCACGAAAAGCCTGTTAATGGCCTGTTCGCATATAGCCCATTTACAGCCCGCTAACCCAGGGCCCGTTACGCCCTATCTGAATTAGTCCCAGTAGCGTCATCTGGGCCGTCCAATATGATTCAGCCCGTTTTAACTTCTAGCCCATGTGTGGCCCATGACTTCTTTCGGCCCATATGAGGACCTTTGTAACTCTTGGCCCATTAAATGCCCGTGGTGAAACTGGCCCGTAATGAATAGTGTATCACTTTATACCCATTAACGGCCCATTATTCCATTAGGCCGTTTCCAGCCCAAGTTATCTTTCGGCCTTCTCAGGGCCCATTGATTCTTGGGCTCATTTGCAGCATTCGGTTACATACGGCCCGTTACTGTCATTTTCTGCTTGTGGGCCAAATTCAGCCCGTCGTTACAGTCGGCCCGTTTGCGGACCGTTAATACGTTGGGCCGTTTTCATGTAAAAAAACCCGTTGGGCTATTTTCATAGAGTTATCAAATACGGCCTATTAACGGCCCGTTATGGTCCACGAATAGTACGGCCCATGATTGGCGAAATGATGATACGCCCCGTAGAAGGCCCATGGATCCTACGGCCCGTATGAGGCCCATGGATAGTACGGCCCGTAGAAGGCCCATGGATCGTACGACCCGTAGAAGGCCCATGGACCCTACGGCCCGTAGAAGGCCCATGGACCCTATGGCCCGTATAGAAGGCCGATGGATCCTACGGCCGGAACGAAGGCCCATGGATCATACGGCCTGCAGGAGGCCCATGGTTACAACAGTCCGTGTGTTGCCATGATTATTTTGGCCTAGTTACCAAAAATAGGCTATTGTGGCCACTAGAAAAAAACAGAAAAAGAACTGCAGTGACTACAAGCAAACAACTAAACAAGACAATAAGGAAATAAATAAGCAAGCAATTAACGCTAGCCTATTACCGCTATTACACATATTACATCCACTGGGCATCAAAGTTCGCCACCAGTGCAAATATAGGGAACAAAGCAGCACATTACATACACTGGCCGTCAAAATTGGCCACCAGTGCAAATAAACGCGGCAGCAAAACAAGAGCATAACTGAAACAACTTCAGAAGAGCTCAAGAAACGTTATCCTGGGTATCCACCATGCTGGCAATAAGCTTAGCAAGCTGATTAGCTTTGTCCTGTTTGGCGCTAAAATCCTCCAACGCTTGCTGTTGCACCAGAAAGTATGCATCTGAATGCTCCAGGGACTTCCGCAGTCCTTCCGCTTCTTGTCGCAGCACAGCTGATCGATGTCTTTCAGCTTGTAGTTGAGACTCAAGAAACCGAACTGATTCAGACAGTGAGTTTGAATAGCTTGTGCAAGCGGTAGTGGCCAGTAACTCGAACACTAAACCAAGACAGGACTTTGGGGTTGTCTCGCTGTCTTCAAGATAGTCTTCCTTAGCTGTTTTATCAGCTTTGTTGGAGACCAACAAGGATGTGTCACTATCCTGAACCTTATCTGCATTACTTCCTTTACCATTGCTTAATAAGGCACTCTTCCCCAATATTCTGTCAGCATTCTAAAAGAAGAAACAAGCAGACACATAACAAGTTTAGCATGTACTAGTATATGAAACTCATTTCGGTGAACCAGTTCATTAGTAAGGTGGACAGGATTAAACTACCAAGTCTTCTATTGCCAAGTACTAGTACATAATAAAAGCATCAAACAAACATATATCTATGTCCTATGGTCACTGCATTGTCTTGCCAAATCAAAATAGAGACACGGTTCAAATCATATCAGTTCAAGACAAAGCAGCAGTGAAAGAATACAAAGCGTGGGAAACTACACGGCACAACAAGATTTCAGATGGGTACCACGGGTCTACATGTACAACAACACTATTGGCTCTGTTGTGATGCTAGTAATGTGCATGATATGAAAGTCAACTGTATACACAATTGAAATTGAAATCAACAGAGCTATTGATAAGAGCAAACCTGTTAAAGAAACATGCGTGAACATACCTGCTGTGCCATTGGAGTTTCGATTGGATCCTTCAATTTAAAAATAAGTTTGTATGAGTAAATACAGTGATACAAGAGCAAAGCAATCATAGTTAAAAAAGGCGCGCCTAAGCGAGCGCTTAAGCGCGCCTAGGCTCTAGGCGTTGGCAAAACGCATTGCGCATAACTACGCATAATCTGTGCATAACTGCGCATAAGCATGCGCTTTGGTCAGTAAAGCGCAAGGCGGTGGCAAAACGCACAATTAACGCCTAGCGCTTTTTTGAACTATGATAGCAATGGAATCTTAAATTAGAACAGTTGTTCTTCAGGTTTAGGCACTTGTTCTACATGAACAGAGTACAGTAAGACGCAAGAATATAATACTTAAAAATAGAAAATGAGCTCATAGACCTTACCACATTCTTGGTTCGGGACCAGTACAGAACAAGGCGTTCCCAGTCATCGTCCAGTAAATGTGTCTCAGGAGAACGTAAGGGAATTTGATGAGTTTCTTTGCCGGTGAAGTACGTTTTCTTCAGGTAATTCCGATACTGCCACCAAGCATTCTTGAAGATAGCAGAGGTATTAGCACAGGTTACCTCATCCTGAGTTTCCAAATCGGTCCTTCTCTATAGAGAAAAATGGGAAAATTTGCTGTATTATAACCATCATGGAGGTAGGATGTATGGGACGAAGCAAAGTAATTGCCATGAATAACATTACTTACACATAACTCCTGGACAAACACCTGCAACTGGCATTTTCCTTCATCTTCAGTATAATATTTCCAAGATGGGAAGATACGCACATACGATTTAACAACATCAAATGCGATAGATGCTAAACTACGACTAGCTGGTTGTGCTTCCTCCACAGGAATAGGCGTACTAACTGGTGGAGTTGGGGTTCGCCGTGATAGTACTGGCCCTTTGGGCACTGGAGCTGCCTTACTAACTGCTCTTGTTTGGGAGCTCTGTGGTGGAGATGGTGCTGTGTCAACAGGAACTGGGTTACTATCGGCTGGGGTTGGGGTTAGATTGGGTGAAGCTGGTTCTCTGTCCATCGCAGTAGGGGTACAATCTGCGAGAGTTTGGGTTATGTGTGGTAGGGCTGGTTCTTGTGCATGTACAACCGGGGTGCTATCTCCACCAAGAGGTAGCACTGTTTTATTTGAAGACCGTGTTTTTAGTCCGCTAGATACTGGCATCACCCGCTCCAATTCAAATGGCTGATAAACAGGAAACATAGTTGAATGTACAGACATTGTATGAGAGACAGATGCAATAGATAGTGTGGAAAAAGAGGGCATGAAATAGTTGACATGTATATTGTTTAACTAAAACGGATAGCATGACATAATTTCACATATATGATGTCTATCTAAACTGGATAGCATAGCATAACATAATTCAAAGATATGATGAATAACTAAACAGGATCGCATGACATAATTCACCTACATGTTATCTAAGTAATCAGGATCGCATCATTTAATTCACATATGTGATTTATATGCTAAACAGAGGGCATTCGATATGATGTCTGAACTAAGAACATGGTGTTGAATATTGTGTATATGATGTCTAAACTATGCAATGCAAGACACCGTATGCATGATATGAGCAGTATAACCGTGCCAAGTTAGAGCATACACCTCAGTGGGGGAATAGGACTGGTCATCTGTCTCTGAATCCATCTCTGAGGAGCTATCGGGACCCAACAAGAGATCTGCTTCGACAGGTAGCACTGTCTGCTCTGAAGGCCTTGTTTTCACTCCAGATTTTTCCATCTCCCACCCAAATGGCTGATTCACAGGAAGAGTAGTTTAATGTACAAACATTGTCGACAAATGGAAATGTAATGAAGAAAAGGATGGGCAAGATATCATTCAAATATATGATGCCTGGTTAAACAGGATGGCATTGCACATTTCACATATATTATGGCTGGCTAAAAGACATGAGACTGCATAATTCCCATATATGATATAGAAACTAAACAGGTGGCATTACAGAACATGTCTAAACTAAGCAGATGACATATATGATGTCAAAAGTAGGCACTGCAAGGCAACATATGCATGATATGACTAACATCATCATGCCAAGGTAGAGCAAACACCTTGGGGGTAAATAGGAGTGGTCAGCGGCGTCTGAATCCGCCTCAGAACAGATATCTTCCTCTGGATTACAATCTGGAGAGGGGTGGGGAGGGTTTGCCATTGAACCCACCATGGAGCGATGTCTGCATGACATTGTATTGCCGCGCAAAACTCTTCTCTTTTTCTCTACATGTTCAGCATGACTGTGTACAATATCTGACATGCATACGAAAAAAATATGGTGAGATTATGTAAGGAGAGCATGCAGAAATTTAGAGTGATGGTAACAACCAGTGGATCGACGTTTTTCCGTTGAACCAAAATAGCCCTAATGGATCGACGTGAATGTATAGTAATAAGTGATGCAACAAGTGTACAACCTCTTTGCCGTAGCCGTGTCGACCTCAGCATCATTGGGTTGGTCGCTGAAGCAGTTGAGGCAGAGGTGGCTGTCGGAGGTGTGGAGGAAGATCTGAGGAATCTGTAGACGGCGTCCAGGGCACTGCTCTGTTGTGATGGATCGTTCTGTCGTTGGAGCAGCTCCGGTGAGCCGTAAGACGTCAAGGCTGAAGCAGCACAAGACAGACATCGTCAATCTCAAGTGGGATTCTAATAGCATCTCCAATAGATGATGTAAAATGGATGTAAAATTAACATCACCAAAAACCACCTGACTACAACAGATGAGGTAAAAACTGTTGACTCTGAACTTAACTGTCGAAACTGAAATTTACTGTGGAATCTGAATGCTACTGTCGAAACTGAACGCAATGGTAGCAGAGAGGCACTTGACATGTAGTTTAGGGAGGGCCTGCAGTTCATCTTCAACCTGCACCCCCCTGAGCCGCCAGCCACCACCGGCCGAACCGCCGGCCCCAGCGCCGCCTCGCCGCCCCGAAACAACTCGCCACCGCCGCCCCGGCCAACCCTCTAGGCCCCCTCGCCCCCACCCTGAACCCTAAGATAGATAGTGGGGTACCTCTCCGGCGAGCCCCCGTCCCCGCTGCGGGTGGTTCTTCCTTAACTCCGGCGAGCCCCCCCAACCCCTGAAAATCGACTGACCCAAAAGTCGATTCAGTCGACTGAAGTGTGGCTTAATCGGAGCAGAGCAGCAGCACGAGTGAGGGGGAGAGCAGCAGCAGCAGCTGGGCGAGCGAGCGATCGAGCGAGAGCCGGAGCAGCAGCAGCAGCGCGAGCGAGCGAGCGAGCGAGAGCCGGAGCAGCAGCAGCAGATCCGGCTGGTATGGACGCCGCCGCCGAAGGGGCCTCGCACTGGGGGAGAGCCGCCATGGAGATGTCGCCCGCGGCGCCGGCTTCAAGGTAGCCGCTCCATGGGGGTGCGGGATGGAGCACCGTCGGCGCCGGGAGGTCGAGTTAAGGAGAAGGTGCGATGCGATGAGTGTACAACCTCTTTGGTGGCGCCAAGTAGGCCTCGGCTTCGTCCTAGAGTCGGTGAGGATGCTGCGGTTCCGGTGGAGCAGGTTAAGGCGGCGCTGTGGGGATGGAGCAGCCGCGATAGATGAGGCGATAGTCGGAGCAGCTCCTTGGAGGTGGAGGACGGGGCGGCTGAACTGGCGGGATGGCGAGATGGACGACGGATCCTCATCCGGGGAGGTGGACGAGGGACGTCGAGCTGTTGCGGTGGACGACGTCGTCGGGGAAGAGGCTCCGGCTGGGCAGCGGTGACGTGGCGGACGGAGGAGGGTGGGGTTTCGCGGCTGGAGCGGAGAGGTTATGGCGGCCTGGGATTTCGAATGGCGAAAAGGGGGCGATGGGAGGGGGTGAAGCATGACTTAGGGATGCACTTGTCCAAAATGTAGGGTGTGTTACAAAAGTACCCCCCCACCGATTTGAACTAGCGGCCCTTTCGGCTCAGGGTTAGAAGGGGGATTTCGCGTGTCGGGATTTGGCAGCTGGAGGGAGTTTTCGCGCGCGTTGTAATTTCGGGATAGCAAGGCGCGGGTTGTGAAGGCGCCAGTTTTGGGAGCACGATATCTGAATTTTTGGGATATAACAAGACGCGGGTTGAATTTTAGGGACAAGCCTAACGTGTAGTAATATTGTACTTGTACGTACGAAATCAATTCTCACTTCCCTCAACCAAAAAGAAAACGAAAAAAATAAAACTATTCACACCACACAAAGAGAGAGTCTTGCCCCGTTTTACTATACAAATGCTATTCAAAGCTACTCCCTCCTTCCATCTATATAGGGCCTAATGCGTTTTTCGATGCTAACTTTGACCAAATATTAGAGCAATGATATATGACATGCAACTTACACAAAGCACACCGTTAAATTCGTCTGTGAAAGGTTCTTTCAATGATATAATTTTCACATTGTGCATGTCATGTACTATTAATCTTGTCAATAGTCAAAGGCGGTCTTAAAAATCTCATTACGCCCTATATAGATGGAAGGAGGGAGTATGAATCCATGTTATGTCCGATTAAATTTTTTCGCTTGCTGTATAATGCATGTAACCTACTCATACCAACATTTTAGTGCATTCCAAATGTCTATACTACCGCTGCAATTCGAACTAAATTTGAATTCGTTTCTCTATTTCAATAAGAATCTACAATCATGATTGTTGCCAACTTCAACCATCATAGTTTCCTTGCTATCCGCCAGATATAAATCGGACGGCCTATAATGCAGGATGGCAGGCACACCATCATCAACAACTCCGTTTTTTATAAGAGTAGAGATAAAATATATTAAATGTAGTATAACATGTTCATAACCACACCATGTGTATCACCGTTATATATATTCACACATGCGTCGGTTTGAAACACTATGATAAATTCTTCAAATATCCGAATTCGCTTTTTATAATGAAGTATATATGATCTCTATTCGTCTTTTACACCCACACAACCCTCTTATCTTTGTAGCTAGCGCTAACTTTCTCTTGTGCATGCACACGCCCGCATCCCTCTCACCCTCCCTCAGCATTCTCTAGCTCCATCGCGCAAATTCGTCTTTTCACTTTAGGTCGTTCACCCACGGTGTGTGTAGGCCCCCCAGCTCCTTCTTTACGGCACACATCGATCGATATGCCTCTCTAGCCAGGTGTGCCTAGCACAAACACAAGCTTCCCCTCTTCTCTTGTCACCGTCCATGCCTCACTCCCACCACTCTTTTCATCGTTCTCGTACTCGCACACTCCTCCCCCTCGATATAGTATGCCTCTCGTACCACCTCCTACATGCATCCCTCTCTCTCTATCCTTCTCCTCGTGCCTCATTTGCTTCTAACACACACATGCATGTATACCGATCGATCTCCCAACATATACCTAGATCGACTTTAACTACCCCCCCATCGATCGACGTACCTCACAAGTTATGTCTCTCCTTTCTCTAACAAAGGGCGATTGATCTTCCTATGTAGTTACGTCTGCTTACCACAGCCACATCGTCCCCCCTCATCATTCGTGCATGCCTCCTGACCCGTCTCTCACACGCACGTGCACAGACAACAAGCAGCCATCTCCTCTCTTATTGATATTGCGGGCGTGCCCTCCGTTTGTCTAGCAAGCCTATCCCACCATTTGTTAGAAGCAACTCCACTACCACCCCCTCCAACACTCTAGCTCTGTCTCTCTCCCAACCTTATTCCTCTCCTGCACATATGCATGGATGCCGATCGATCTCCCTTAATACATGAGGCAGATCGATCTCCTTAATACATGAGGTAGGCCTCTCTCCTCCTCCACACATATACCAGCCATTGTACCTCTATAGTTAATTGGGCCTCCCTCTTCCCCCACCACACACCGATAGTCGAGCGCTGCAGGTAGGTATCCATGCCACAGAGACAAACTGCACATGTCCCATCTCACGTTCCAGTAGGCCAGCCACTCTATATCTTTGACGTGGGCACACACAAATTCGATGGCACTCTTTATCGATCGCGCGCGCACACACACACATCATCCCTCTCTTCGATTCTATGGACACCTCAAGCCGATGATACCTCCACTCTCTTCTCGTGGATCGCCCCCTCTATATATATGTTATATCCAGGACTCTATTTCACACACATTGCATATGTTACATTTTTTGATTGACCCCCCCCCCAAAAAACTCTCAAGAACCCACACACTATATCTCTCTAGGTTTGTATCTCTCTCACACAACCCCACGTAGGTGGTGTACGTATACAAGAAGAGAATAGGTGCACCGTGCACGTACTCACGCTTCGTGCCCAGCCACACCCGCGCGGGTACACGGTGGAGCTCATTTCTTTACGAAATGGCAGCCCACGTGCTAATTTGAACGCCTGTAGCGGTTGTTTACCTAGGGAGGTCGTGTACCACGCGTGCACGAAACAAAGTTCGACTTGACGCGTTGCCGCGTTATTTTTAAATAAAGTTATAGCGCTCAATGGCACGTACACAGAATATAAACGATTTTTATGGAGAAAAAGGTAGTCCGCTCACTATATACAATGGAGCCTGCCTGCCTGGTTTGTCGCTCTTCAGAGTATCTCACACAAGGCTGCGGTGGCCTCTCTCTCTCTCACCGTTGGTCACTGATCCGGCCGCATCCCGTCCGCCGGGGGAAAGGGAGTGCGGTGGCCTCTCTCTCTCTCACCGTTGGTCACTGATCCGGCCGCATCCCGTCCGCCGGGGGAAAGGGAGGAAGTGCATCGTTTCTCCGTTTGACGGCGCCGAGGCAGCACGTCCCGATCTGCGGTACACGCCGTTCTCTCTGACCAAGCTCCGGCGCGGCAGGGCCTACGCCACCTGCTCGCAGATTCCGCCCGCCGCCGCTCACCTAGTTACATCCCGACGACCTCCAGGTATCCCCTCCGGCCTTGCTCCACTGCCCGTCTTCCCACGTCGCTGCATGTGGATCTTCCATAGTTCTTTGCCCAAAACGTAGCTCGTCCGGCGTACTTTCCATATTGCATTCTCGTCCTCACACCGTTTTAGACAAACACAACCGTGTTGTTATCTTCCCTTAGGACAAGGAATATGCTTCTTTTTTGTCGTCGCATGTGTCATCAACTGTTATTGGCCAGTAATTGTTTCCTTTCTACTCGTTGCTATTGCGACCTTTTGGTGAACTGCACAAATCACTTTTTTCTTAAGAGTGTTTTGTGCAGTTGTACTAAAATGTCACACGGGCAACGTCTCTACATTTCAGTGTGACTGCACAAAGGGAGATTGGTTTTGCTCTATCCTCCTCATCCAACTCCGAGCCTAATCTTCTCCAACTAGTTAGTCTTAAGAGAGACTGCAAAGGTGACCGGCTTCTATTTGTGTGTTTATTGTTTCATCAGCAGTCCTCTATTATCGTAATCACACTTAATATCTTTGGAACAGGGACGCTCAGCTCTATTTTAGTGGAACTGCACAAAATGATCGGAATGTTGCATGCTCCAGACAACTACTTTTTTTTTCCCAACATGCCTTGTTGATTTAGACAGAGCTGGGGGGACGTTGCTGCCAATGAAAGCATGGATCAATTTTAATTTAACACCTTCTCACAACTCTGTCTTCAGTTGTGATGTAATTATTAGCTCTGATCTGCTAATAATTGACATGCATTAGCAAGGAAGTTAGTTTTTTATTGTTTCCGAAAGAGCATCGATGGAAAGACACGCGAAAAAAAAGCTGAAAGCTCACACCATTGTACAATTTCATGTCGCTGGAAAATTATTTGTATAGTACGTCAATTATGTAAACAAATGATGGAAGCTCGATAGCATTGCCAGAAGCCTCTTCATCATCCGGGTCCATGTGCCATGCACAAAATTATACTCCTTCGTTCCTAAATATTTGTCTTTTTACAAATTTCAAACGGGCATATTTTAGAGTATAGATTCACTCATTTTGCTTCGTATGTGTACTCCCTCCGTTCCTAAATATTCTATTCGTCTTTCTAGAGATTTCAACAAGTGACTACATACGGAGCAAAATGAGTGAATCTACACTCTAAAATATGTCTATATTTGAGTAGTCACTACATCCGTATGTGCCAGTCCATTTGAAATCTCTAAAAAGACAAATATTTGAGTAGTCACTCGTTGAAATCTCTAGAAAGACAAATACTCCGGAGTATATTTAAGAACCGAGGGGGTAGTGCACAACCGCATGGGAGACTCAGCCCGGTCGTTGCGCCGCATTAATAGTGAGTAATGAGCAGTCAAATCATAAGCCCCACCTTTCCCACTGTAAGTTGCTCTGAAGAAGAAACCATCAATACGCTCTTCTTTGAATCCGCTCATACTACTCCATCCGTCACTGTTCATACAGCATGCTTCAGAAAAAAGAAAAAAAAATCTGTGGGACCAAGGCGACTAGCGATTGGCCTGAAAATTAGCATTGGTAGTTATAGACGGCGTCTATTACTAGAGGGAATAATGCGTACACACATGCATGTAGTGCTTCCACCCCGGGTACGCACATGCATGCACTTACTCCACTCCGTAGTAGTACAGTACATGGAGAGAAAATTGTGGACTTGATTGCGGTTACCACGCCCTAATTAATTAAGCATTAAAGCAAACGCGTCTAAAGTCTCTCTGGTGGTGGAAATGCATTAAGAGAAATGCATCATAATGAAGCGCGCCCTGTAAACTGTGACGGAGGGAGGAGTAGTATGAAGGTGTAAAACCAAACGCGTATGGCCAGTCGGTCAACGCACCTCCTCTTGGCATATCACTGACATGTGGGACAGGAGTGTGAGCAAACCGATCTCAATTGACGGCAAAGAGCCAACCTGCCGTTCCTTGAGAGAGACGAGGAGCGAGAACACACAGACGGGCTCGCACGAAGGCCAAGATATATTCGAGCATGGTTGGTTGATCGATATCATTCATTACATGTTGGGCTGCCGTTTTCCGCCCTTCTCCGGAATAAACGTGTACTTTATCAGAGATAAAAAAGAGTAAGACGCTCCACCATGCGGTTCTAGTAGTAGTACTACTCGTACTACTGCGCTTGGCTCTTCGCCTCTTCGCGAAGTCGAACAATGATTGTACTCCGCATGTTGGGTACTACAGTGTATGCCTCTGACAATCTGACACCGAATGGACTGATGCATGTCCACCGAGGGTAGGTTGCATTAGTCAAAAGGCGTAAGCGAGCTTCACCTTGTCCTGCAAGCTTCTCCTCGTTCTGCGAGTTGACGGGACACACCAAAAAGTAGTGCTAGTCCATACTCCCTCCTTTCCGGTTAATATGGCTTAATCTTTTTTGCTGGTAAATGAGAGAGCTTTATTCATATATAAGCATTCTTAGGACGATCAGCCAAGACACTGGTCACTAGGAAGCGAGGTACCCCGCGAAAAAAGAAGTAGGAAGCGAGGTGTTTCATCAAGCCAGCTCTCGGCCACATTCAAAGTGCAGCAAGCACGGTTCGCACGAAGATGCGCCGCAAGGTTTGCTGACCTGTTTACATGCTGAATAACAAAAAAAGAGGAAATATTACCGAGCGCTACTATTTGTAACAGGATATGAGCCAGAATTAAGCGAGAATTGTGGCGAGTGTTCCATGCAATCAACTTCCATTATCACATGCGAGAACCCTCGAAGAGAACCAAATGTGTTGAAGATTGCTTTATCACATTTTAAAATTATAATAAGAGTGCAGACGCTCCTCCATCTGTTTCCTAGTACTAGTATAGTATGTACCTTTATAGACTATAGTAGTAGTACTAGTAAACTTTGCGCTTGGCTGTTCGCCTATTCGGGAAGTCGAACAATAATAGCACCAGTAGTATAGTGTATGCTTTTGGCAATCTGACACCGAATTAACTGTTGCACGTCCACCGCCTGAGCGAGGGAGAGCTTGCATGAGTCAAAAGTTTCTCCTTGTCCTGCGAGCCACCGCGCGCAAGCTTCTCCCGTCCTGCAACCTTCTCCTTGTTCGGCAAGTTGACGGGACACAGCAAAGTAATGCTAGTCCATACTGCCTCCTCTCCGGTTAATATGGCTTAATTTCAAACGAGATAAATAAACTGTCTGTCACTGTATATTTGTAAAAATACGGTCAGTGGACTTCATAATACGCTCATTGCGCTAAATATATATATTTTTCGGTGTTTATACGGTCACTAGCTCACCCTGACTGAGTATGTGTGTGCATGCACGTGTAGGTTGAGCACTTGAGCGTGACCGTGTGTGTTCCGTCGTGTGCTCGGACATGCATGCATTAGGGCGTCGCGCGCGTTTTTGCGTCCATGTGTACGTGTGACTGTTGCATACACGTAGGGGGAGTACGTGTAGGGGCCACTAAGGAGCAGTCAAATCACACAGTAAGTTAGTCGGAAGAAGCAACCATCATTTCACTCTTGAATGACACATACGCAATATAAAATGGTTGATATGGAGAGAAAAAGAAAACCACTATATACACACTAGCAGGAGCCTAAGCTACAAGCCTGCTTGCTTAGGTTGCTCTCTTCACAAGCATAGAACGACGGGCCTGATCCCGCAGCTGGGGGAAGGGAACAATGTTCAGCATAGACGCGGTCGACATCGGCGAGGGAGAAAACCCACAGTCGGTGCGTCCCAATCGGGGGTCACTGCAGTATGGGCCGATGCTGCGTCCCAACCGCCCTTCTAGCTGCAGCCCGATGTCCCAGGTAGTCCATCTTCCTTTTGGAGCCGGCTTGCTCCACTGCCATAGCTCCATCTCCATGTCGATCTTTCTCTACTTCTACCCGCTTCTACTTGTGATGAGTTTATGTCTCATGAACTAGCGCCAGTACTATTATTCTAATCACACTTCTTCAATATCTTTGCCATCAGGGATGCTCAGGTCGATTTTAGTGGAACTGCACAAAAGCATCATATGATCCGAGGGTGCCAGCCGTCTTTACTTCGACAGGTTCTACCTGGCCAGGAAATTAAATCATGTTTAGGGTTTAGGGTTTAAGTCGTAGTGAACCCATCAGTAGCTTTTCTTTCGTACACGCTCTCACAACTTTTATCTTTAGTTGTGAAGTAAATATTGGCTATGATCTGTGAATCATTGAGATGCATCAGCATGCATGTTAGTTTTCCTTTGTATTTGATGGAATGTTGTAACGGGGCAACCTTGGAATAGGAATGAAAATGGAGTGGAAAGTTTCCGTTTTTCCGGAGAAAAATGGAAACGGAGAGAAACCAACGTTTCGTTTCATTGGATCGCGCCATCGAGCAAAACCAACGTTTAAATCACGTCTGTCGTGTTCGTGTCTCACCTTCCTCCACGGCTCGACCCCACACGGTCGCTCGGCATGCCACTCACTACAAACCGAGTATACGATAACTTTCCCGCCTGCTTGTCGATGGATCGCTCCATGGAGTACTAGCACTACTGGAAGAGATTGACGAGTTGGCGGAGGACATCTAGCTGTAGCACGGACTCCCAAGAACTTTTTACATGCATGTTGTAGCCAGCTATTGCGACCTTTGAACGCGGAGCAGCCGCGTGCACTCGGAAGCGGCGCGGGAGACGCTCTCTTGGCCGGCGCGCCGCTTCAATGCCGGCGCCAGTGAGAGGTCGCGTCCGCTCTGGCCGGGCATGAATGCGGCACTGACCGTTTCGGGCGGGAAGCACGCGCGGGTGATGAAGAGGGTTCGGGTTGGTCAGGACCGGCCGTGGCAGCGGTCCGGACGTGCGCAAACAAGAGATGATGTACGTTAATATTGCTGCGTATATAATTAACAACGTAAATAATGTGCCAGTTGGACAAATATGATTGGAGATGGAGATGGAAATGGAATTTTACATAAACACGGATATGCATGTCTATGTCTATGTGTGTGTGCGCGACGACTCTCGCGACCTGGAAGCGGGGGCGTGTTTTTGATCGAGTTTTCTTTCTTGGTACGTTAGAAAATCAGTTTGTGTAATTCACATCTAGATGTTATTTAAGGATATCACATCTAAGCTCCCACAAGTATATAATGCAGCAACAAGAAACAAAAAAACTAGGAAAAAATAGACCACAAACAGAGTGGACATCAACTTAGATGTGACATAACTATGTCACATCTAGATGTGTCCTAGACAGACCCTTAAAAAAATTGTCCGCCAGTTTTCGTTTCTTTTTTCCGGGAACGCATGTATTCTATTTAAAATCACTGCTATGGAGAGATTTTTTTACTCCATTATAGCCTCTTGTTTGATAGAGTTTCTCGCGTCTCGCTCTCTCACCCTCTCCATATATGTTACATGCTGGAGGCTCAGCGTTCATTTGCTAGGGTTTGCTATATTCACAGTCTCTCACCCTCTCTTCACCAGATCTAAACAAGACTGCGTTGGCCTCTTGTCTCTCTCTCTCCCCCCCTCACAGCTGGTGAAGGAGGCGTCCGTATCCCGTCGCACCGGGAAGGGGAGGAGGTGCAGCGTTCACTCTATCGCCTTCGGCGAGGGAGGCAATCCACTGCCGGCTGCGCTATTCTCTTTCACCCAGCGCCTGTGCGGGAGGGCCACCGACCCCTTCTTCCTCGCTGCCGTATGTAGTGTGGGCAGATCCGGCCTCCCGCCGCACGCCTTGCCACATCCCGACGACCCTAAGGTATAAGTTTCTTTGAAACCGTTGTTGCTCTAGCTGCATGTGGATCTTTTTCGATCTATAGTCGAATCTAGGTCTCGGTTCAAAGAGGAAAGAAGGGTGCGGTGGGCTGGAGCAAGAATCAAGGATGTGGTTCAATGAGGAAAGGAGGGGCGGAAAGTAGTATAGACTGGCTATCCAGCCGCTTTGTAGGTCGAAAAGGGAAAAAGGGGGTAACCCAGTACACACATCTGTAAGGAACCGATCTCTTTGTTGAAAAGGGAAAGAAACTGGGGGGTCGGGTAGTTTGTGCAGGACTAGATTTGCTGCCCTCACATAGGAAGAAGGTTCAAAGAGAACAAATATGGGACCAGCGCATATATGCTGCTTGGCTACATACTCTGCATCACCCATTTATACATGTGGACGCACATGGTGCTGGCATGTCCCATACAACTATTTTGCTGGTTAATCTAAGAATGCCGCGGGAAAATTGAAGCAATGCCACTGTTAAAAGTAAATTACATTTTTTAACGAATGTTGTTTCAAGAGAATGTCTCTGTTAATATGAATCAATGCAACTGTTTTAGAAATGCTACTGTCCTACTTTGTTTTCCATCCAAGATAAGTTAGATGCTTCTTTCTGTCACCGTTTGTTTCATCCTCCTTTATCGACAAGTAATTGTTTCCTTTTTTCCTCTGTTAAAACAGGGCTATCGATTCAACTTGTTGCTATTGCGACATTTTGCTTCGCTACTCGAAACACTTATGTTTTAAGAGTGTTTTGTGCAGTTCAACTTGAATGTCACACCGGTGACTTTGCTTAATTTTGGTGGAACTGCACAAAAGGAGATCGAGATTTGTTTCAGTCTTCGTGGCGAGTTGTTTCAAATCTTGGTCTCAACCACATGATGTGCAGTGTGCTTTGAGATGTTGTGCTACTTGTTTTGGTACTGTTTTAAATAAATGTTGAATTGAAGCTATTGTATTGCTGTCTTTTCCCATTAAGTAGTGAACAAAAATGGGACCAACCCAGACATGATGCTTGTTGCTTTGTTACAACAAATTCAGCATCACCCCCTTTATAAGCCAGTAATTGATGCCACTCTCAGAATTAACTACTGAATCTTATTTCAAAACTGCAACACTTGTTAGGGATTGGCGGGATTACCATTTTTGTGGCCGCATGTTTCATCCTCCTTTATTAGCCAGTAATTGATTCCTTTTTTGCCTCTGTTTAGACAGGGATATCTATTCAACTTGTTTCTATTGCGACATTTTGCTTCGCTACGCGAAACACTTTGCTTGATTTCAGTGCAACTGCACAAAACGAGATTGGATTTCCTATTCGTGTTGGCAGATTCGTATTTTATCTTGTCCGTCTCATGAAAGGTCAGTACAGGCCTTCATCCACATGATTGTGTAGTGTGTTTTGAGATGTTGTGCTACTTGTATTGGTACCGTTTTAAATAAATGTTGAATTGAAGCTATAGTATTGCTGTCTTTTCCCATTAAGTAGTGAACAAAAATGGGACCAACCCAGACATGATGCTTGTTGCTTTGTTACAGCAAACTCTGCATCACCCCCTTTATAAGTAGATGGAAGCACATACTGTTGTTGCGCCCACTCTCCCCTGGAACTGTTTATGCATTTCGTTAATCTAATGCCGCTGGTAAAATTAAGCAATGCCACTCTCAGAATTAATTAACTACTGAATCTTAGTTCAAAACTGCAACACTTGTTAGGAATGGTACTATCCTGCTTTGTAGTTCTTTCTACATGTTTAACCAAGGTATTGTTAAGATAATGTCTCTGTTAAAATGAATCAGTTGCATTGTTTTAGGAATGGTACTTTTCTGCTTTGTCGTTCTTTATACATGTTGAAACAAGGCATTGTTAAGATAATGGCTCAGTCAATATGAATGAATCACACTGATGGAGAATTGCTACTCTCCTGCTTTGTTTCCCATTAAGATAAAGTAGACCAGTAGATGATTTTCTTCTGGGAGTACAAGTCATCAACTGTTATTTCTCAGTAATTGTTTCCCTTATACCTATTGTTGCTTACAGGGATATCAAAATTAAAGCTCGGTTTTATTCCGACTTCGATTTTAGTTGAACTGCATAAAAGGAGCCAATGTGTCCAAGGCAAACTGCTGCATTACTGGGTCCATTTGGTCGTTCCACTTTGCAGAAAGAAGCAGTCACTGTTTGCGCTACATTACAGAAGGAATGACCGAGAAGCTTTACAGAGTATTATTAGACACCGGTGACATGACTAGTCTGCAGAGACCATTGGCAATTTAACAACACGTGGAGTGCCCTGGGAAAAAAGTGCCCAAACAAGTACAAGAAGCTACGACAGGACTCCATGATCATAGGCATTACATATTTTGAATGGGAAAAGCTTGTCAAAGTTTAATCATTGATGTTAGCAAGAAGACGTTAGTTTAATATATTGGAATTGGAAAACCTTGTCAAAATTTGCTCATTGATGTTAGCCAGAAGACATGCATTTGATATTTTTGAGTGGGACGCCCTTGCTGTGAGCAGCGTCGAGTGTTTTTTCCTATTCCTGTGTTCAGTTTAGAAGTAAATAGTTACTCTGCTGAGATATTCCTGTGTTAAGAGTTTGTTCTGAATATTGTCTATGTAATGCCAGGCCTTGTGTTTGATTGCAAAGTTGAGCTTGGAATGTTGTGGCATGCGGCATCACGAGCTGTTCACCGTGCCTCCTGAGAATAATGCTTCGTATTGTTTTGCATGTCGATCTAATGCCAGTGATTTGCTTGTTAAGAAGATCATCCTCTTCTGTTGTTTCCGTGCTTAAGAAGTTCATCGTCTGATGTTTCATTCACAGCCTATACGATAAGTCGGGTAGGTTAGACGTGAAACCATATGATCTTCCGACCAACTCATGATATTAGGCCGTGATTGGATCATCGTTTTCCAACCAAAACCGCTTGTAAAACTGACGCTTGTAAATTAAAGCAGATGGTCTCGGGCGAAGGCACTTGGTTGGTCGATTTCGACTAGTAAAATATCAGAAGTACTTCACACACGATAAAAACGATGAACGACACTTGGACGATTGCTAATCCAGCCGTTAGCTACTGTTTCAGCCTTGCCCATGGATGGCATGATACGCACGTCGTGCATGTATCGTCTGGTAATGTCGTCCATATAGCAGTGCTCGTAAAATATACACTGGTCTCTCAAATTACACGCGTAACCCGCCGGTTTTACTTACAGACCTTGGGCCCTCGGTTTCATTACGCCTGTATTTTACGCGTTGTTTCCGATGACGAGTAAATTACACTTGTATGTTAATACAGGTTTGAAATAAACCAGAGCTCCCAAGCGCGGCCTTACCGTTTCATGTCGTCTCAGTTTCTCGAAGGTGCTCATAGGTGTCCGATGATCCTGGCTTCCTGAATGAGCAGCGGGCGCTCTATCAGACCATCCGTAGGGCCCGCAAGGCCCTCTCCGTTGTCCTTCGAGTTGTTGCGCTCGCCGTGGCGCCGAGCATTGTTAACATCGTCAACGAACACGAGGATTCAGGAGATGACTTTATTTTGACTGGATGACACTAGGGACCCACTAGGGCCATAGCCGTACGTACGCAAGTGCCTCCTTATTATGTACAACTATATTTTTTTTGCTTTCTCCTGGTTTCCTGACATCACGGTCCCACACCATTGTCCACCTATGTAGTCAATATAAACGAGAGAATTGCATAAGGTGTGGCCGATAGCTGGGACCAAGCAGCTCGAGCAGTATTTGTGTTTTTGAGGCGTGAGAACTGCAGAGTTTTTCTTGGCGATGATTTCGTTGTTGTTTAGAGGAGAGCAGGGTATTAACTGGGCGGGCTGTGGCCCATCTAGCCCAGGCCAGATATCCAGCCCAGATACTAATTTTTTCAAGATGAAAATGGCTAGCCCAGCTATACGTCTTTTTGAGGAATACCCAGGCAAGGTCAACTTGTTATTCTCCGCCCCGCTGGGCTGCAAATCTTTCCTAGGAGAGATGCATTAGGCTTAACAGGAAAATGGGCTTTAAAAATAAAAAATGGGATGTAATTATAAAAACTAGTCAGTAACTATAAAAAAATGCACAAACGCGAAATTAGTTTATAAAATATTATTTATGGATTTTGAAAATCTTAAATTTTCATTGTTGCGCGCGCAATGTTTCGTTGGATTTTTACGTAATACAAATCTATTTAATCTGACTAGAAATTTCGAGATAAAAATATTTCGGATCCCATCAAAATGTGGGAAATTTTATTGAATTCTGTCTTCAACTTGTGGGCCTACTAAGTGATGCGTCCCCTAAAAAAATAAGTTGACGCGTATGCAAGGCTTTGTCAACTTATTATAGTCAACACACGGTTCTAGCAGCAGTGGCCGTTGGATGTCTATCCAACGGATGTCGTGCTTCTTCTTCAATCTCGGATATTCTTAGCTTCGGCCGCCCAAAAAATGATTCCTCCCCCTGACATCTGGGGTGCACCGTTTCGGAGGCTGACCTATGGGCCTACTAAGTTGGAGCGTACCAAGGGCTTTGTTAACTTAGTCAATATAAACGATTCTAGCTTGAGTGACCGTACGGTGTCCATCCAACGGCCGTAGTGCTTCTTCAACCTCTGGTCTTCTTGGTCCAGCCGCCCAAAGCAGCGCCGGTCGTGCCGCCTGCTCCTGCCTCCCGTGGCCGGCTGTGCTGCCGCGGAGGCCTCACCGCCCCCATACTACTCCCACCGCTGGCCAGGCCATCCCTCCACTCACCCACACCCCCTGTTATTCTGCGGCGACGGGAGCCTCACACCGCAGCCGAACCAGTGAACCCTTGTACTCCTCTCCGCGCGGGCTTCCACTGCTGCATCTTCCCCGGCTCCGCGTCGTCCCCTTCCTAGGCCTCGCCGTCGTCCACCGCCCTGGTGCTCTCGGCGCGGCGTGGTCAACGTGGTCAACAACCGACTTCCATCGGAAGAGTACTGTACGTGGAGAGGCTCACAGCTGGGTCCACGGCGGCCGCAAGGAAGTGCCTCCTTATTACGCGCAAAATAATTATTCCTCCACCTGACAATGGGGACCCACCGGACGGGCCACCTTATTTCGCGAAAAAACGTTTCCCCCCTGACTGCTGGGACCCACCGGACGGGCCACCGTATTTCGTGAAAAAATGTTCCCCTCGCTGTCAGCTCGGACCCACCGGAAGTGCCTCCTTATTACGCACAAAAAAATGAATACTCCCCCTGCTAGCTGGGACCCACCTTGGTGGGAGGCTGACTTGTGGGCCTACTAAGTTGACGGGGATGGAGGGCTTTGTCAACTTAGTCAATATGAACGATTCTAGCTCCAGTGACCGTACGATGTCCATCCAACGGCCGTAGTGCTTCTTCAACCTCTGGTCTTCTTGCTCCAGCCGCCCAAAGCAGCGCCGGTCGTGCCGCCTGCTCCTGCCTCCCATGGCCGGCTGTGCTGCCGCGGAGGCCTCACCGCCCCTACTTTTCCCACCGCTGGCCAGGCCCTGCGGCGACGGCAGCCTCACACCGCAGCCGAATGAGTGAACCCTCATACTCCTCTCCGCGTGGGCATCCACTGCCGCGTCTTCACTGGCTCTGCGTCGTCCCCTTCCCAGGCCTCGCCGTCGTCCACCGCCCTGGTGCTCTCGGCGCGGCGTGGTCAACGTGGTCAAGGAACGACTTCCATCGGACGTGGATTGTACGTGGAGAGGCTGACAGCTGGGTCCACGGGGCAGCAAGGAAGTGCGTCCTTATTATGTGGAAAATAATGATTCCTCCACCTGACAGCAGGGACCCACCGGACGGGCCACCGTATTTCACGAAAAAAATGTTTCCCCCCTGACTGCTGGGACCCACCAGCTACACCTTCGCACGCAAGGAAGTGCGTCCGGGCAAAAAAAAAAACGATTCGCCCCCCTGACTGCTGGGACCCACCAGCTACATCTTCGCATGCAAGGAAGTGCGTCTGGGCAAAAAAAAACCAAAACGATTCGCCCCCCTGACTGCTGGGACCCACCAGCTACATCTTCGCAGGCAAGGAAGTGCCTGACAGTCGGGACCCACCTGGTCGAAGCGTACGTAGCGTTGTCATTCTGGTCGCGAACGTGTACGTACATATATACTGGTCGATGTAGAGGCGCGCACGTGTCGTAGTAGAGGCGCGTACGTGTCATAGTAGAGGCGCGCACGTAGATGTACACGTACGTACAGCGGCCAGGGTGCAAGAAAGAAAATACGGCCATGTACGTACATACGGGCAGGGTCTCGAACGCCTACTCGCGCATACGTACGGCGAGGGCTCGTGTACATGGCTGGGTCAGAACGGAGAAACAACGTCGTCGTCGTGTTCATGGGGAGGCAACGAAATGCGTCGTGTTCATGGGGAGGGGTGTGGCGTACCGCAAAACGGAGGAAACGGACCTCCTACGGTCGAAACGGGGGTCCTGTTGATCGGGAGGAGTGTGGCGTACCGCAAAACGGAGGAAACGGACCTCCTACGGTCGAAACGGGGGTCCTGTTGATCGGGAGGGGTGTGGCGTACCGCAAAACAGAGGAAACGGACCTCCTACGGTCGAAACGGGGGTCCTGTTGATCGGGAGGGGTGTGGCATACCGCAAAACGGATGAAACGGACCTCCTACGGTCGAAACGGGGGTCCTGTTGATCGGGAGGGGCGTGGCATACCGCAAAACGGACGAAATGGACCTCCTACGGTCGAAAGGGGGGTCCTGTTCATCGGGAGGGGTGTGGCATACCACAAAACGGGACTCCACGGGATACTGTTCATCTCCACCGTCCACCTCCTCCAGCCTCCACGGGCTACCGTCGACCTCCTCCAGCCTCCACGGGCTCCTGTTCATCCAGCCTCCACCGCGCGCTACTCCACCGGCTACTGTTCAACCACCCCTCCACGGGCACCCCTCCACCGTCTACTGTTCATCCAGCCCTCCACACCACGGGGCCCTGTTCAACCACCCCTCCACGGGCACCCCTCCACCGCCTGTTGTTCATCCAGCCCTCCACCACACCATAGGGTCCTGTTCATCCAGAGGCAACGCCACCGCTCACTGTTCATCCACCCCCCCGCAACGCTCACTGTTCATCCAATCGATCGGCTTCAGTTAGCAGCAGTAGCGAAGGAATCGCTCGATCGGGTTCAGTTAACAGCCATCGATCGATCGCTCGGGTTCAGTAACGCGTAGCCTGCAGTGCAATCGCTCGGGTTCAGTTAGAGCCCAACGCCTCGCTCGGGTTCAGTTAGAGCCAACGCCTCGCACACACGCGCGTACGTGTACGAGAGAAACGCGCATCGCTCGGCCCCCGACCTCCCACCGTAACCGGGAACTCCCCGAAATTTTCCTCCCCCTCGCTTCTACCACGGTTTTTTCCATCATGGACGGCCCAAAGAATGTCATGCAGCTGCGTCTCCGGCCCGCCCAGGACGAAAATCCCATTTTCTGTAATGGTTTTTTGTCATAGAAGTAGGAGCCCACCACATCTATGATGATACCGGGTTTTGTCACAATTATCGTCATAGAAGTGTCATATGTATGACAGAAAAAAATTCCGTTCGGCCCAAAATGTCACGGATGTGTCTTTTTTTGTAGTGCGAGATCCCTATCGGTGAGACCGAGGTGACTAGGGTTTGTGGCAGTGGCTATGTCAAGTGAACTCGGTGGCGCCGGATAGAAAGTTTCGGTGGGTCCGAGTTTGACTTTTGGTTTGGGACATATGTGGATATGAGAAAGTAGTTGAGGGTTTTTGGAGCATATCACTAAGCACTTTGAGCAAGTAACTCATTAAGCAACACCTCACCCCCTTTTAATAGTATTGGCTTTTCCTATGGACTCAATGTGATCTTGGATCACTAAAAGTAAAATCTAGAGTCTTGTGCTTTGAGCTTGAGCCAATCTTTTGTCCTTAGCATTTTGAGGGGTCCACTTTCTAATCCATGCCATGCCAATCATTGAGCTTTCCTGAAATATTTATCTTAAAATAGCATTAGCTCAATGAGCTATATGTTAATTGTTAGGAATTACCAAAACCACCCAGGGATAGTTGCACTTTCAATCTCCCCCCTTTTGGTAATTAATGACAACATATAGATCAGAGCTTCGACAAATGATAATAAGATTGAAAAACATTGTCGCTTTGAGAAGTATGTGATAAGTAAGAGTCCCCAAGCAAGTGAATGATCATATATAAGATATAAAAGATAGTATCAACCAAACAAGCATTAAGGTAGCAAATGATCAACCACATGATCATACAAGTATATCACAAGGACATAAAGTATCTCACACAAGCACCCAATCAAAAAGTTCAACCATAGGCAAAGAAGCAAAACACTATCTCGAAGCCTATGATATATACATATTTGAACTTTTTGGCAACAAGTTACCAAAAAGTTCAAATATGCATAGTGCTATGCGTCTCTCAGGCTTAGTCTTCGGGAGGTGGTGTAGAGAGAACTCCAAGGACGAAGGCATCCGTTGATGTAGTTGGAGCTGGTGGAGTGGCTGCGAGGTGGCACTGGAGTAGTAGCTGCTTGTGCTGATGCTGTAGCTCTAGAATCTCTCACTGGCACTGCAGCAGACCTCTGTCCTCTAGGCACTCGCTCAAATGCATCAGTAGTTGCCTTGCCTCTCCTCTCTTCTGCTTCCTCCTGAAGCTGCTCAACTGCTGTCCTCCTCCTTACAGCATAAGGATCAGGCTGTCTCCACAATCTCAGTCCAGCATCCTTTCTGATATGCATGTCTTCAGCTACTGGATGAGCATCAGTGTGGTCAGGAATCTTGGGCTTCAACTTTCTCAAAACAAGTGAATCATCATCTTCTTCTTCAGCTTCAGGCACTGGGGCCTTGTTCTTTTCCTCTGCAGGTATACTTCTGGTGTTCCTCTTGGGTTTTGGAGGCTTCTGAGCTTGAGCTTTGGGAGCAGACATGGGCTTTGATGGAGCAGCCCTGTCTTTATAGCATCTCCCATAAGCTTCTGAGCTTTGGGTGCTGGTGCAGCATCCTCTTCCTCTTCCTCTTCTTCAGAGGGATCTCTCATCATGGAGGACCTCCCAATAAATCTGGCAATGGTCTTCTTGACCCTTTCCTTACTCTTCTTGCCTTCACCACCTTCTTTGGGTTCAAGAGTGAACTCCATTGTCTCTTGAGTAGAGGCTCTGGCCTTAGACATAGGAGTTCTCCTTGCTGGTGCCTTCTTATAATGCCCTGGCTTACTTGCAGCAGCTGTGCCATACTCCTTTTTCAGTACCTTCTTTTTGGAGCTTACTTCTTACTCAGTGGCAACATAATCCTCATCCTCAGATTCCGAGGTTCTCTTCTTTCTAGATCCGGTGGCTGCCTTTGGCAAGTTGCTGGGAGTGCTCCTGATGCCATCATCAGAAGTGTTTGAGGGATCTGGACGCTCACTCATCTGCACCTGTTCCTCAGACCTGTTCTGACTGTCACTTTGATCAGACATTTATGTAAACTTACTGACAGCAGACCCTGTGAATAGATATAGATGAGGTAGAGTGGATGAGCATCACAAAGTGCAGAGTTTTTGCAAAACAGATGACTTAAAAACTTAGTTTTAGTTCTTCACAGAAAGCATTTCGGGTCTACCAATTTGTAAACTCGGTGATACCGAAGCAGCTTTTGGAACCTAAACTAGTGAACTCGGTCAGACCGAGTCACAGTTCGGTGGCACCGAGACTGCTAGGGTTTCAAAGAGAATCGAAAAGTGCAAGTGCAATGGCCTAGGCCAAATCAGTGAGACCGATTTCTACAACTCGGTCGGTCCAAGATGAGTTCGGCGGAGACCTAACCCTAAATTTTCAAATCAAATCTAACCTAAAGGATGTTTTCAGTGGATGGAGTGTTTGCATACGTGGTGATGATCATGGCAGAACAATGTGCTACGAATCAGAGGTAAAAGAATAGCACAAAGGATCGAACTCATACCCTAGTTCGGCGGAGTTTGCTACGGCGGCAACGGAGGGGCAGAGTTCCGTTGACGGCGATGGAAACCAGCGGCAGGAGGTCGCTCGTGGCGAGAAGACAATCCGGAGACCCGAGGCGGCAGAGCAGGATACGCGTGGGCTGAGAGGTTTAGAAGAAATTTCCAAAATCTCACCCGTGGGTTTATATATCCCGACCCTGTCGGTGTGACCGAGTGGAACAACTCGGTGGCACCGAGATGCAGAATCGCAAGTAGTTACTGCAACTCGGTGTGACCGAAAAGTTCAAATCGGTTGCACCGAGATTGAAAACCTAGATCAACTTAGTGATCTCGGTGTGACCGAAATGGACGACTCGGTCATACCGAAATACACAAAGAGGTTTTTGGAAGTTTAAGTATATGACGAATCGGGGACTCCAAGTGCTCCTCACACAGAGTGGTTCGAATCTGACTTGATCAAACTTTGTGATGTAGCATGAATAGAGTTTGAGAGGATAAAATCATAGATAGCTAGAGGGAGTTCTTAGGCATTCTTGTCCATCCATTTGGCAAAAGAGAAAAAGCCAAACAATCAAAGCAACAAATGGATGTCCTTGAATGAGTAAAATATGCATCCAACATGCTCACATAGTAAAATGACAAATGAAATATGTGACAAAGCATGCACAATCACTCTAGCATCTATCAAGCAATTTGGCGATGACTAGGTCATCTATATATGAGTATATTGACTAAGGAGTCAAATGAGAACACCCTTCTCTATAATTCCCTTTAATAAGCTATTTTCTTGCTCAAGTGTAACTTGGCTAAGAGAATTATTAGTGGAATCAAGAGAACTACTAGAATCAACATCATTGGATTTAGCATGATTGTTGTTACTACTAGAGGAAGAATCTTTCTTGTTCTTGTTGCTAGATTTAACTTGTGGCATGTAAGTAGACAAGATTAAGCGCTTGGCAATGTAAGAAGAACTTTTCTTGCGAAGATTATTATTCATTGCTTTTAAGAACTCATGTTCTTGCTCAAGGTTGAGCTTTTCAGAGCGTAGCTTCTTATGAGTCTTTAAAAGATCTCGATGATCTTCCAAGGCAGTTTCAGGAGCTAACTTAAGAGTGTTTAGTTCTTTAGTTAGATGCTCAATCTCCTTCTTATCATCGTCATTTGTTTTTTCTTGATTATCATGATTAATAGCAAGTTCATCATAGTTTTCCTAACTAGAGTTGTCAACAAGTAAATCATCATCTCCTAGCAAATCATCTTCATCATTATTAAAATCAACATACTCGGGGTGTGATACCTTTGGACCTTTAGCCATGAAGCATCTTCCAATTCCTTCATTTGGTGAGTCAAATATGTCGTAGGAGTTGGTTGACACAAGTGCTAGACCGGCAACACCTTCATCTTGAGTATATTCGGAGTCGGAGTGATAACTTCTTTCGGAGTGATGGTCGGAGTCGGAGCCAGATACCCATTCACCAACATGATCTTGATTTCTTCTTTTTGTGTAGCTCTTTGATGATTTGTCCTTCCTCTCCGAATCCTTGCTTCTCCGAGAGGGTCTTCGTTCATAACAATCATCTCTACTCCTTCTCTCTCTTGGTGGTGATTCTTCTCTTCTACTTCTTCTTTTGGGATAATCTTCTCTTCTTTTGTAGGGAGCCGTACACTCATTTGAGTAGTATCCGGGTCTTCCACAATTGTAGCAATTTCGTTCACGACTTGAAAATCTCTTGTCATTGTAGGACCTTGACTTGGATCTTCTTTCCTTGCTTCTACTCTTGTAGAATTTGTTGAAGTTCTTCACCATTAGGCTCAATTCTTCATTGAAGGTTTGTTTCTCACTTGATGATGTGGTAGCTTCACATGAGGCTTTGTAAGCACCACTTGACTTGTTGTGGATCTCTTCCTTATCCTTAAGTGACATCTCATGAGCAACAATTCTTCCAATGACTTCCGTTGGCTTGAGATCTTTGTAATTGGGCATCATTTGGATCAACGTGCACACGGTATCATATTTTCCATCCAGGGCTCTTAGTATCTTCTTGATGATGAATCTATCGGTCATCTCTTCACTTCCTAAGACGGCAATCTCATTTGTGATGAGAGCAAGCCTAGAGTACATTTCAGCGACACCTTCACCATCCTTCATTTTGAACTTGTCAAGTTGACTTTGAAGCACATCCAATTTGGATTCCTTGACGGAGTCGGTACCTTCGTGCATATCAATCAAAGTATCCCAAATTTCCTTTGCATTCTCAAGACGGTTGATTTTGTCGAATTCTTCGGGGCACAATCCGTTGAAGAGAATATCACAAGCTTGAGCATTGTATTGCAGCATCTTCAAGTCTTCTGCGGTAGCTTCACGGTTTAGTTCTCTCCCATCAGAGAATTCACCTTGCAAGACAATACACAAAATAGCCCAAACGGCGGGGTTATGTCCAAGAATATGCATCTTCATCTTATGCTTCCAACTAGCAAAATTAGTACCATCAAAGTAAGGACCTCTACGGTGGTAATTTCCCTCACTAGACGCCATACTCTCCTAGGTTGTGAAACCAAGGCTATGATTACCAAAAGCAATGGAAATCAAAGCAAATGGAGACCAAAGCTCTGATACCACTTGTAGGATCGAAAGTATGTCTAGAGGGGGGTGATTAGACTACTTGACCAAGTAAAAATCTAGCCTTTTCCCAATTTTAAGTCTTGGCAGATTTTAGCAACTTAGCACAAATCAAGTAATCAACCTACACATGCAATTCTAAGAGTATAGCAGCGGAATGTAAAACAATTGCATATGAAGGTAAAGGGAGGAGTTTGGAGGGAGCAAACGCAATGTAGACATGGAAATTTTTTATCCGTGGTTCCGATAGGTGGTGCTATCGTACATCCACGTTGATGGAGACTTCAACCCATGAAGGGTCACGGTTGCGCGAGTCCACGGAGGGCTCCACCCACGAAGGGTCCACGAAGAAGCAACCTTGTCTATCCCACCATGGCCATCGCCCACGAAGGACTTGCCTCACTAGGGTAGATCTTCACGAAGTAGGCGATTTCCTTGCCCGTACAAACTCCTTGGTTCAACTCCACAATCTTGACGGAGGCTCCCAAGTGACACCTAGCCAATCTAGGAGACATCACTCTCCAAAAGGTAATAGATGGTGTGTTGATGATGAACTCCTTGCTCTTGTGCTTCAAATGATAGTCTCCCCAACACTCAACTCTCTCTCATAGGATTGGATTTGGTAGAAAGATGATTTGAGTGGAAAGCAACTTGGGGAAGGCTAGAGATCAAGATTTATGTGGTTGGAATGGAATATCTTGACCTCAACACAAGTGTAGGTGGTTCTCTCTCAGAAAATGTATGTTGGAAGTGTAGGCATGTTCTGATGGCTCTCTCCACGAATGAAGAGTGGGTGGAGGGGTATATATAGCCCCCACACAAAATCTAACCGTTACACAAAAATCACCAAACTCGGTGGGACCAAATTATAAAACTCGGTCATACCGATTTAGTTCAAAATGTGAACGTTAGGATTTTCGGTGGGACCGACATGTCAACTCGGTGGGACCGATTCCATTAGGGTTAGGGCATAACGTAATCTCGGTGAGACCGATTACACAAACTTGGTGGGACCGATTTTGGTAATAAGCAAACAGAGAGTTGGTCAGGCAAACTCGGTGGGACCGATTCTCTCATCTCGGTTAGACCAAAACGTTACAAAGGGGAAACAGAGAGTGTGCATTGCAATCTCGGTGGGACCGATCGCTCATCTTGGTTGGACCGAAACGTTACGAAGGGAAACAGAGAGGTTGCAGTCCCATCTCGGTGAGACCGAGATCCCTATCGGTGAGACCGAAGTGACTAGGGTTTGTGGCAGTGGCTATGTCAAGTGAACTTGGTGTCGCCGGATAGAAAGTTTCGGTGGGTCTGAGTTTGACTTTTGGTTTGGGACATATGTGGATATGAGAAAGTAGTTGAGGGTTTTTGGAGCATATCACTAAGCACTTTGAGCAAGTAACTCATTAAGAAACACCTCACCCCCTTTTAATAGTATGGCTTTTCCTATGGACTCAATGTGATCTTGGATCACTAAAAGTAAAATGTAGAGTCTTGTGCTTTGAGCTTGAGCCAATCTTTTGTCCTTAGCATTTTGAGGGGTCCACTTTCTAATCCATGCCATGCCAATCATTGAGCTTTCCTTAAATATTTATCTTAAAATAGCATTAGCTCAATGAGCCATATGTTGTTAGGAATTACCAAAACCACCTAGTGATAGTTGCACTTTCAATCTCCCCCTTTTTGGTAATTGATGGCAACATATAGATCAAAGCTTCGACAAATGATAATAAGATTGAAAAACATCGTCCCTTTGAGAAGTATGTGATAAGCAAGAGCTCCCCCTAAATTTCTGCATTATTTAAAATTTGCTTTTGAATGCAAATGCACAATCGATTAGGATCATGGGTTACTCTTCCATGTCACATACATCTTGGTGGAGCCCTCAAAACTATAGAAATTAAAAGCATGCACTCATCACCAAGCAAGTGAATGATCATATATAAGATATAAAAGATAGTATCAACCAAACAAGCATTAAGGTAGCAAATGATCAACCACATGATCATACAAGTATATCACAAGGACATAAAGTATCTCACACAAGCACACAATCAAAAAGTTCAACCAAAGGCAAAGAAGCAAAACACTCTCTCGAAGCCTATGATCTATAAATATTTCTCCCCCTTTGGCAACAAGTTACCAAAAGTTCAAATATGCATAGTGCTATGCGTCTCTCAGGCTTGGTCTTCGGGAGGTGGTGTAGAGAGAACTCCAAGGACGAAGGCATCCGTTGATGTAGTTGGAGCTGGTGGAGTGGCTGCTGGAGGTGGCACTGGAGTAGTAGCTGCTTGTGCTGATGCTGTAGCTCTAGAATCTCTCACTGGCACTGCAGCAGACCTCTGTCCTCTAGGCACTCGCTCAAATGCATCAGTAGTTTCCTTGCCTCTCCTCTCTTCTGCTTCCTCCTGAAGCTGCTCAACTGCTGTCCTCCTCCTTACAGCATAAGGATCAGGCTGTCTCCACAATCTCAGTCCAGCATCCTTTCTGATACACATGTCTTCAGCTACTGGATGAGCATCAGTGTGGTCAGGAATCTTGGGCTTCAACTTTCTCAAAACAAGTGAATCATCATCTTCTTCTTTAGCTTCAGGCACTGGGGCCTTGTTCTTTTCCTCAGCAGATATACCTCTGGTGTTCCTCTTGGGTTTTGGAGGCTTCAGAGCTTGAGCTTTGGGAGCATACTTGGGCTTTGATGGAGCAGCCCTTGTCTTTATAGCATCTCCCATAAGCTTCTGAGCTTTGGGTGCTGGTGCAGCATCCTCTTCCTGTTCCTCTTCTTCAGAGGGATCTCTCATCATGGAGGACCTCCCAATAACTCTGTCAATGGTCTTCTTGACCCTTTCCTTACTCTTCTTGCCTTCATCACCTTCTTTGGGTTCAAGAGTGAACTCCATTGTCTCTTGAGTAGAGGCTCTGGCCTTAGACATAGGAGTTCTCCTTGCTGGTGCCTTCTTATAATGCCCTGGCTTACTTGCAGCAGCTGTGCCATACTCCTTTTTCAGTACCTTCTTTTTGGAGCTTACTTCTTCCACAGTGGTAACATAATCCTCATCCTCAGATTCTGAGGTTCTCTTCTTTCTAGATCTGGTGGCTGCCTTTGGCAAGTTGCTCGGGGTGCTCCTGCTGCCATCATCAGAAGTGCTTGAGGGATCTGAACCCTCACTCATATGCACCTGTTCCTCAGACCTGTTCTGACTGTCACTTTGATCAGACATTTCTACAAACTTACTGACAGCAGACCCTGTGAATAGATATAGATGAAGTAGAGTGGATGAGCATCACAAAGTGCAGAGTTTTTGCAAAATAGATGACTTAAAAACTTAGTTTTAGTTCTTCACAGAAAGAATTTCGGATCTACCGATTTGTAAACTCGGTGATACCGAAGCAGCTTTTGGAACATAAACTAGTGAACTCGGTCAGACCGAGTCACAGTTCGGTGGCACCGAGACTGCTAGGGTTTCATAGAGAATCAAACTTGGTTGCACCGATTTGCAGTTTTCGGTCAGACCGAAAGTGGAAGTGCTATGGCCTAGGCCAAATCGGTGAGACCGATTTCTAGAACTCGGTCGGTCCAAGATGAGTTTAGCGGAGACCTAAGCCTAAAATTTCAAATCAAAGCTAACCTAAAGGATGTTTTCAGTGGATAGAGTGTTTGCATAAGTGGTAAAAGAATAGCACAAAGGATCGAACTCGTACCCTAGTTCAGCGGTGTTCGCTACGGCGGCAACAGAGGGGCGGAATTCCGTTGACGGTGATGGAAACCAGCGGCGGGAGGTCGCTGGCGGCGAGAAGATGATCCGGAGACCCGAGGCGACAGAGCAGGATACGCGTGGGCTGAGAGGTTTCGAAGAAATTTCCAAAATCTCACCCGTGGGTTTATATATCCCGACCCTGTCGGTGTGACCGACTGGAACAACTCGGTGGCACCGAGATGCAGAATCGCAAGCGGTTACTGCAACTCAGTGTGACCGAAAAGTTCAAATCGGTTGCACCGAGATTGAAAACCTAGATCAACTTAGTGATCTCGGTGTGACCGAAATGGATGACTCGGTCATACCAAAATACACAAAGAGGTTTTGGAAGTTTAAGTATATGACGAATCGGGGACTCCAAGTGCTCCTCACACAGAGTGGTTCGAATATGACTTGATCAAACTTTGTGATGTAGCATGAATAGAGTTTGAGACGAGAAAAGCATAGATAGCTAGAGCGAGTTCTTAGGCATTCTTGTCCACCCATTTGGCAAAAGAGAAAAATCCAAAAAATCAAAGCAACAAATGGATGTCCTCGAATGAGTAAAATATGCATCCAACATGCTCACACAGTAAAATGACAAATGAAATATGTGACAAAGCATGCACAATCACTCTAGCATCTATCAAGCAATTTGGCGATGACTAGGTCATCTATATATGAGTATATTGACTTAGGAGTCAAATGAGAACATTTGATCATAGGTCATACTCATCGTTTAAGCACAAGAGGGGTTGCCACTCTTACGTAAAGCATTGCTGTGCTCGCATCATTAGAGTTGCTTTAGCTCAATTGATTAGAGTAAAGCTCCCCCTAGATGTGATATCCCCCCTAAGAGGGATGAACTAACCTTGGGTTTTGTCGATGATGACGTCATGTAGGTGTTGAAGATGTGGGTGCTCAATGTTGATGTAGATCATTCGGACCAATCCTTTGGAGTGAGTCGCACTTTCAATACCTACACGTGTTAGTCCCACAATGAACAAACAAGGATATGCATAGACATAGAGTGATATTCACATGAGATGATGTCCATGAATGCATTAGGTTACCTTGTCCCTTGTCTTACCAACAAGAGGGTTTGTGACTCCTTGAACTAGTGCAAGATATGGAAGTTGTTTGCACTTGTCCTTGCCAAGATGATAAGAGTGAAGTATGTTGGCGGAGTCACCCTCAAGAACTGTCTAGTTCTTCTTCTTCTGGATCCACACCATCTTGATGGGAACCCTTGGAGTTGTAGTCGTACTTGATGAAGTGGAACTTGATGTAGTCTTGGGAACCCACTTGACCAAGGCCTTAGGTGCTTCTTCAAATGCATCAATCTCCTCTTGAAGCTTCTCCTTGCCTTTTAGCTTGTGGTCTTTTGGTGGAAGATCATCTTGAGCTTGTGTTCCTTGGAAAGAAGTAGGATCGTACTTCTCTTGTTGAGGAACAAACTTCGTCTTGGGTTATTGATCTTCTTCCCACTCAACTCCATTGTCATTGAACTTTCGTTCAAAACCAGCACCTTGATTCTTTCGGTGTCTTCCTTGCTTGCGTACAATTTCCTCAAATTGCTTACTTCCGGCAAGACTCTTGTAAACACCCTTCTCTATAATTCCCTTTAATAAGCTATTTTCTTGCTCAAGTGTAACTTGGCTACGAGAATGATTAGTGGAATCAAGAGAACTACTAGAAGCAACATCATTGGATTTAGCATGATTGTTGTTACTACTAGAGGAAGAATCTTTCTTGTTCTTGTTGCTAGATTTAACTTGTGGCATGTAAGCAGACAAGAGTAAATGCTTGGCAATGTAAGAAGAACTTTTCTTGCGAAGATCATTATTGATTGCTTTAAGAACTCATGCTCTTGCTCAAGGTTGAGCTTTTCAAAGCGTAGCTTCTCATGAGTCTTTAAAAGTTCTCGATGATCTTCCAAGGTAGTTTCATGAGCTAACTTAAGAGTGTTTAGTACTTTAGTTAGACGCTCAATCTCCTTCTTATCACCGTCATTCATTTTATCTTGATTATCATGATTAATAGCAAGTTCATCATAGTTTTCATAACTAGAGTTGTCAACAAGTAAATTATCATCTCCTAGAAAATCATCTTCATCACTATTAAAATCAACATACTCGCGGTGTGATACCTTTGGACCTTTAGCCATGAATCGTCTTTGAATTCCTTCATTTGGTGAGTCAAATACGTCGTAGGAGTTGGTTGACACAACACTACAAAAAAATACACTTCATTGATGATGCGTGTTTGTCACAGTAGGTCACGTTTGCTGTCATGCATGTACATCCATGACAATTTTATGACAGAATCAAGATAGTCATACCTGTGCTGTCATAGAAGTGTTCCATGACATTACCAAAATTATCATCACGGAAGTGTCCACTTCCATGACGATAAATCGCGCGTCACAGAAGTGTTTTCGTCAAGGGTGAACGACACGTGGCATCCACCGTAACGGAACGCCGTTAAGCTATCGGGTCCGGTTTTGGATCCGATAACCCGTTAACAGCCCCGACCAATGGGGATTTTCCACGTGTAAAATCATCATTGGCTGGAGGAAACACGTGTCGGCTCACCGTTGGGACAGATGTCATCCACTCATTGGACCCAAAGCGCCTATGATACGTCGACATGTGGCATGGCCCAACAGAGGCCCATTCCTGTGAAAAGGCCGACCCGTTTAACTTGGTCAAAAGGTGGCGGGCCGGCCCACGGCAAGCCTGTTAATGGCCTGTTCGCATATAGCCCATTTACAGCCCACTAACCCAGGGCCCATTTACGGCCTATCCGAATTAGGCCCAGCAACGTCATCTGGGCCGTCCAATATAATTCTAGCCCATTTTAACTTCCGGCCCATGTATGGCCCATGACGTCTTTTGGCCCATATGAGGCCCTTAGTAACCCTCGGCCCATTAACGGCCCGTGGTAAAACTGGCCCGTAATGAACAATGTATCACTTTATACCCATTAACGGCCCATTATTCTGTTGGGCCGTTTCCAGCCCATGTTATCTTTCGGCCTTCTTAGGGCCCATTTATTCTTGGGCTCATTTCCAGCATTCGTTTACTTTTGGCCCATTACTGTCATTTTTTGCTTGTGGGCCAAATTCAGCCCGTGGTTACAGTCGGCCCGTTTGCGGCCCGTTAATACGTTGGGCCGTTTTCATAGCGTCATCAAATACGGCCGATTAACGACGGCCCGTTATGGTCGGCCCATCACACAAGAAATATGTCAACTAGTGACCTTCTGTCAGTGACCCTGGAAGAATTGGTCATAGATCTATGACCATTTCAGACCAATTGGTCAAAAGCTGTTCGGGGGGCTCCAAACCCTAAACTATAACGGCCATTTTGGTCAGAAAGGTCGTAATTTCCTTACACGAAATGGTCATAAAGCCGACAGCACTGGTCCGCTGCCTTATTTCTAGCTGATCACGACCAATATAGATGGTCATAACCTTGTAAATTGTGGTGGGTTGCTATGACTAGACGCCACCTCATCAGTTTTGCCTATGTGTCATGTCCATGTGGCAATTTTTGCCCCAGGTTGTGAAGCAACCTATATTTCTGTCATTCCCCAAAAAATCTCATAAATTCTTTGGGTCATATCTTCGTCAAATATGTAAAAAACCTTCCTTGCCTAGTTCAAAAATAATTCTACAATATTCATTTTCCTATTCTATTCAGAACAACACTTTGTGAAGGAAGTACCACTTTGGCATGTCCAAATAGTATGCATTTTCTACAGTGCTTTCCTATGCCCAAATAACCATCCTCCACCAAATGCCAGCTCAATCCATTCGTTATTTTGAGCCCAGCTTCAACATTCGTATTTATGTCCAGTGTGGTACTTTGCAAATCAAGTACCACCTAGGCTCCTCCTTTTGAGCTAAAAAATTGTGAAGACGGTCTTCTTAGTAACTGATCATCCTCAGCCAAAACTCATGGCCATTAGCCATGTACATTTCCCATACCGCTAATCAAACACTTGGCTGCTAATTCATGTATGAGCATCGATCGGTCTCCTCGTGAGAATCTTATATTGTAATTTTCTTCCTAGCACCTACTTGGGGAGTGCCCAACCCACTAGACATGCCTAGGCCGCCCAGAACACATGGCAACGCCACGGTCACGCGGTGACCACGCGGCGGGCATGCGAGTTTACGCGCTCTAGTGTTGGGGCCCTCGGCCACGGCCCAAACCTCGACGTATCGCCACCAAACCATGTATTTATGATTAAATAGGTACTTATGTAACTATAAATGATTTTTGGAAAAAATAAATAGCAAACTATGAGGCAACTGCAGTTCAAATTTGACCCGCTTCCAACTGAATCGGCGGAAATTTGTCTTTTTCACGAGAGGTGGATAAAAACTTTTTACACCCAACCACTTGGTCAATTGTGCATTAAATATGTCCTAGTATTTTAGAAAATTGATTTGGTCCAATTTTGCAACAATTATTTGGGAGGTCCTTCACAAAAAAACCTCCTTTTGGGCACTCGAAAAATGGAAAATGGTTTTTTCGTCCAAAGAAAATGAAAACTTCGTTAGGCAACATTGTTTGCCATTCCAATATGCACCCTTGTGCACAATATGAGATCATTTGAACAAACTATGCCATGAATATGGCCATAAGATTGATCATTTGGCTTGAAAGCCATTGATCTCCACACGTGATAGCTCGTTTCTGAGAACACTTTTTAAAAATAATTGCCGTATTATAAGTTTTTTATTTTTCCTGGGAACTTGGCCACATATAATGACACAATGCGAAGGTTTCCCAATTTTTTGATTTTTTTTGAATTTTTTATGCCCGTTTCAAAATGCGGTCAAAACGGCGGGAATGACCGTTCCTAGCAGTGGTTGAATCTTGGAATTTTTTTGGTGTTTATATGATTAAATAGATACTTATGTACCAAGAAATGATTTCTGGAAAAAAATAAAGAGCAAACTACAAGGCAGCTACAGTTCAAATTTGACCCGCTTCCAACTGAATCGGTGGAAATTTGTCTTTTTCACGAGAGGTGGATCAAAACTTTTTACACCCAACCATTTGGTCAATTGTGCATTAAATATGGCCTAGTATTTTAGAAAAATGATTTGGTCCAATTTTGCACAATTAGTTGGGAGGTCCTTCACAAAAAAACCTCCTTTTGGGCGCTCGAAAAATGGAAAATGGTTTTTTCGTCCAAAGAAAATGAAAACTTCCTTAGGCAACATTGTTTGCCATTCCAGTATGCACCCTTGTGCACAATATGAGATCATTTGAACAAACTATGCCATGAATATGGCCATAAGATTGATCATTTGGCTTGAAAGCCATTGATCTCCACACGTGATAGCTCGTTTCTAAGAACACTTTTTTAAAATAATTGCCGTATTATAAGTTTGTTATTTTTCCTGGGAACTGGGCCACATATAAAGACACAATGCGAAGGTTTCCCAATTTTTTGATTTTTTTTGAATTTTTTATGCCCGTTTCAAAATGCGGTCAAAACGGCGGGAATGACCTTTCCTAGCTAGTGGTTGAATCTTGGAATTTTTTTGGTGTTTATATGATTAAATAGATACTTATGTACCTAGAAATGATTTTTGGAAAAAATAAAGAGCAAACTACAAGGCAGCCACAGTTCAAATTTGACCCGCTTCCAACTGAATCAGTGGAAATTTATCTTTTTCACGAGAGGTGGATCAAAACTTTTTACACCCAACCACTTGGTCAATTTTGCATTAAATATGGCCTAGTATTTTATAAAAATGATTTGGTCCAATTTTGCAACAATTATTTGGGAGGTCCTTCACAAAAAAACCTCCTTTTGGGCACTCGAAAAATGGAAAATGGTTTTTTCGTCCAAAGAAAATGAAAACTTCCTTAGGAAACATTGTTTGCCATTCCAATATGCACCCTTGTGCACAATATGAGATCATTGGAACAAACTATGCCATGAATGTGGCCATAAGATTGATCATTTGGCTTGAAAGCCATTGATCTCCACACGTGATAGCTCGTTTCTGAGAACACTTTTTTAAAATAATTGCCGTATTACAAGTTTGTTATTTTTCCTGGGAACTTGGCCACATATAATGACACAATGCGAAGGTTTCCCAATTTTTTGATTTTTTTGAATTTTTTATGCCCGTTTCAAAATGCGGTCAAAACGGCGGGAATGACCGTTCCTAGCTAGTGGTTGAATCTTGGAATTTTTTTGGTGTTTATCTGATTAAATAGATACTTATGTACCTAGAAATGATTTTTGGAAAAAAATAAAGAGCAAACTACAAGGCAGCTACAGTTCAAATTTGACCCGCTTCCAGCTGAATCGGCGGAAATTTGTCTTTTTCACGAGAGGTGGATCAAAACTTTTTACACCCAACCATTTGGTCAATTGTGCATTAAATATGGCCTAGTATTTTAGAAAAAATGATTTGGTCCAATTTTGCAACAATTATTTGGTAGGTTCTTCACAAAAAAACCTCCTTTTGGGCACTCGAAAAATGGAAAATGGTTTTTTCATCCAAATAAAATGAAAACTTCCTTTGGCAATATTGTTTGCCATTCCAATATGCACCCTTGTGCACAATATGAGATCATTTGAACAAACTATGCCATGAATGTGGCCATAAGATTGATTATTTGGCTTGAAAGCCATTGATCTCCACACGTGATAGCTCGTTTCTGAGAACACTTTTTTAAAATAATTGCCGTATTACAAGTTTGTTATTTTTCCTGGGAACATGGCCACATATAATGAAACAATGCGAAGGTTTCCCAATTTTTTGATTTTTTTGAATTTTTATGCCCGTTTCAAAATGCGGTCAAAATGGCGGGAATGACCATTCCTAGCTAGTGGTTGAATCTTGGAATTTTTTTGGTGTTTATATGATTAAATAGATACTTATGTACCTAGAAATGATTTTTGGAAAAAAAATAAAGAGCAAACTACAAGGCAGCTACAGTTCAAATTTGACCCGCTTCCAGCTGAATCGACGGAAATTTGTCTTTTTCACGAGAGGTGGATCAAAACTTTTGACACCCAACCATTTGGTCAATTGTGCATTAAATATGTCATAATATTTTAGAAAAATGGTTTGGTCCAATTTTGCAACACATATATGGTAGGTCCTTCACAAAAAAACTCATTTTGGGCACTCGAAAATTAGAAAATGAATTTTTTGTGCAAAGAAAATGAAAGCTCTATTTGGCAATATTGTTTGTCATTCCAATATGCACACTTATGCACAATACGAGATCATTTTGACAAACTATGCCATTGTTATGTTAGAAAAATCAGAGTGGATTGGATGGACCAATGAGATGCGAGGAACCGCCTTCACGCGGATCACCAAATTGGACTCGATCTGAGCCATCCATGGCGCACCCATCCAACGGTGGAGCTTCTCGCGAGAAAAAAACCCTAAATCACCCACCCACCCTCCCATCGAGCGCCCAGATCCGATCCACCAACCGCTGACCCACTCTCTCCCCCTTCCCTCGACCCCCCAGATCCCACCTCCTCCAGTTCCAGCCGCCGCCGCTCGCCTCCATCCTCTCCCCAACCCCGGTCGGCCTCCACTCCACTCCACCGCCGGTGCCAACCCAACCACCGCCGCCCTCTCCCCTCCTCTCCCCACACCCAAGAACGAGAGAGGGAGAGAGAGCCGACAGCCAGATCCACTCACCAAGTCCCTCTCTGTCGCCGCCATCTAGATCTAGGCCGGACGATTCCGGTGGCGCGCAACACACTCCTCGACTCCCTCAGGCCTTGCCTTGCCTCGGCGCCCCACCCACATCGCCGTCGCCGACCACTCCCTCCCCCACACGCCTCACCCTTCCTCGGACCACACCGCCGGCCTCCCTTCCCCTCCCCTAACTAGAAGAAGGAGATGGCGCTCCCTCCCAGATCCGCCAGCGTTGTCATACGCATCCCTGCTCCTCCCCTTCTCTTCTCTTTCATCTCGCCCCTCCCCCTTCCCCAAATCTGATGCGTGCGCCCGTTTTCTTGCATGTTCGTGAAGAGACCCGATCTGGTTTTGTGAAGGAAGGGGCATGCCATGGAGAAAATCCCGCGGGCATCAGATCATCCATGGCGGCCTAGGAGGAGCACCACCGGCTCAGGTTCGTCACTTGATCCTCCCCTTCTAATCTCTTCTTCTTCTCCATCTATGCATTTGATCCATGCGATTTTTTGCAGGTTGCTCCGATCTGGCTGTGTGAAGGGAACTAGAAAGGCCGATCTACTGCTACTGCTCCGCCTCCCTTGAACAATCTGGTGAAGGACAAGTTGATCCATGGAATTTTGAGCAGATTCTTCAGCTGTTATTTTGGTCGTGTGCTTTCAGCGGTTGGTTTGGTCGTGTGCTAGAGCCTAATTAGCTATAGGAACAATTTATACTTTACTTAAAGATGTTACTGTTGTGTTGTAGAAAATTTTATTTATGTCTACTGTTTTGTCCAGATTAGAAATATGTGTGATGTGTGCTTTCAAAAACTAATGCTATATGTAGGCTTAAGAAATTGAGCAAGGGAAACCATTATATCCCCTTCCTTGTTTTATAAACTAAAATTCTGTCGGATCATACTATGTAAAGTAACGGTTCTTTATTCTGTGTTATGGCAAAAGAAAATATGATTGAAACAATTTTGGCACAAGTCTGGTATTCATATGAACCGTGATGAGAAGCAGTACTCATTCACTAGAGAGCTATAAATATAAGTCAAAATACCTGTGAAACAAGATTTTAAAGGCTTCCAATATCTGAACATTAAAGCTTAGCTGTTGTTGCATTCTTTACTCTTGTCAATTGTCTGACTGCAGAGAAACAAACACATGAGAAAAGTTTCAGGTTGGCCACGTTGACAGTATAAGTAATTTGCCACAGCTTATTACTCCCTGTTCTATCATAGGATTCTCTATCAGTCCTCTTCTGTCGTAGGAATTTGCCACAACTACAATGAATTGCAATGTCTCTTTATACCAGTAAGTTAGTCTGATGCTAGACTAGACGTCTCTTTATGCATGTTTATTGTCATGTCTATTTATATGTGTAAAGTTGAATCAAGTAGTAACATGTGAACAACACTTGCACTGGTGTATGTAAGGAGTTAAGTACATGTTTGTTACAGCAGGGCAGAGTGGATGTTTGTGTTACCATCCAATCCTTCTCTTTGTTTACCTGCTTTTATGTAGCTTATGTATTATTTGCCTGTAATACTCTTGTTTGCTCATGTTTACCTGCTTTTGTGCTGGGGGAGCTTTGTTTACCTGCTACTCATCTATTCACAGAAGTCAACAAATAGGCATAATATTTGTAACAATTTCACCATATTTGTAACTACTCATTACTTTCTTCACTTATTAGACATAATATTTAAACTTGCCTGTTGTGTCCAGTAGCACATATACATTTGTAGGAGCAATGTCGGCAGCCTTCGTGCATAGATGCATGATGAATAAAGATGCTTTCTAACTAATATTCCTTCATGCCTGGTTTTATCTGCCTCATAACCTTGTAAAGTGCAAGTTAACAATCAGATGTGTTTAATTCAACTCTAAAAAAGTGTGTATGTGAGTTAGAAGTAGTAACACCTAAATGTCAGTGTAGATGCTACGGTTGTCTCTTGGGTTCCAAACCTTAAAATTCCACTCCGGTTTATCTAGGTTTATATCATGGATTTGACCTGGACCTGCATTACACATGTGTTGATACAATCATATAGCTTATCTGATCAAACAATTTGTTCATGTTATCTTTACCTGCTGCTCTTATACCTTACCAAAACAAAAATAATTCTAACTAGAAGTAGTTCTTTTTGTTTAGATTCTGTATTTATTACTGCTGACATATTGTCGTGATTTACATTTTGTGCTGAATAGTTCTTTCTGATATTCACAGGTTTTAGCGATCGTCCGTAGCTCTTTCATCAAAGTTGCATGGTGCATGGTCAATAGAGGACAAGCGCTTCATGTCCAACCAAGGTGCATGGTGCTCGCAATTGACGAACAGAGGCTGTTCGACATCGGCTACACAAACCACCACTGTGAGCTCCTCCCTTTCCTCTGCTACAACCATGCTCTATTAGGATGTGGCTCGAACCATTTGATGGCTTTCCTGGACATGTTTTGCTGCTATCTAGATTTTGTACTTGTCCCATTTTTTGTTTCTTTGCTGGACATGTTATGGTTCAAGGGTTGATGATGTCTAGTAGATAGTTTGATGTATACCTGCTGCTGATTGATGCTCTTGTGATTAGCATTATACTCCTGGAATCATATTATACTATATCTAGTGTTCTTGTGGTTCTCGAAGATGCATCACAAACATCTAGTGTTCTGATATAAAATTGGCCTCTAAAATATGTTTCTAAAATTGGTCTCTAAAATATTATACTATACCTGTTGTTGATTGATGCTCTTGTGGTCTCTTGAAGTTGGCTGAATCTGTTGCTTTATCATATATTTGGTCCATAAATCTACATTTCTATGAAATCTCTTTCAATATAGAATTTTTTGATAGTCTGTACACTAAACCTGGAGGTTTGCAAATCTACTCCAGGAATAATAGCTACTCTAATGCTGGTATGTGTTCACTCTTTTACAGGAGCTGCAGGTCTACGAAATTTGAAGTTCGAAGTCGGATAGCCCTACTCAGCAAAGAGTAGTCTCTTTTGTTTGACTGTAATAGACTGTAAATATTGTAATATTGTAACAATAGGCATATTGGGGTTGTAATAGACTATGTACAGATTGTAGTAGACTTAGTGTTATTTGATGAACTACATTTGTACTGTTCGGTCCGAAATATTGATTATGTATGAGATTTGAAAACGTGTGGAATGGAAACCTGACTCGTGGGACCCACTTGTGAAAATAATCTGAGCAGTTTTGAAATTTTTGTCAAGTGGGCCGAATGTGTGAGATGATGACAAGTGGGACCCATCTGATTGGTGGGACCAGCTTCAAAATATAATGGCCCAAACAATGTTAAAAGGCCATGGCCCAGAAATAAATAAAAGGCCGAATTGTTGGTCCAGGCCCAGGTAGCTAACAAAAACTGGCAGGAAAAAATATAATAAATGGGCTGAATTAATGGGCTCGGCCCATGTAAAACACCGAATCAGACTGGGCTGAATCTTGTCAGTGACCTTTTCAATTGGTCGCAATTTTGCCACGTCAGATCCGACGTGGCCTGGGCAGACAGCCAGTGACCAAAACAAAATGTCATGGGTTCAACGACCTTCTGTTTTGGTCGTAAACGTCTACGACCTTCTCACAAAGAAGGTCGCTAATTTCAGTTTACGACTGCTAGCTTTTGACCTTCTGTTTTTGGTCACAAAAAGGTCGCAAATGAAAAACTATGACCTTTCAGCGGCCAATAGTGAGGGTCACAAGTTGACATATTTCTTCTAGTGCATGAACGGATGATTTCAACTCTAGCCCATTTACGGCCATAATGTGGTCTGTTATTGGTCCATGTTTGGCCAACCGATCATACGGCCCGTAGAAGGCCCATTGTGTCTACGGCCCGTATAAGGCCCATTGTTTCTACGCCCCGTAGAAGGCCCATTGTTTCTACGGCCCTTAGAAGGCCCATTGTTTGTACGGCCCGTAGGAGGCCCATGTTAACTACAGTAAATATGTAGCCCATTGTTAATGTGGCCTAGTTTAAAAAAATAGGTTATTGCGGCCACTAGCAAACCGCGGAAAAAGAACTGCACTGACTACAAGAAAACAAATAAACAAGACAATAAGGAAATAAATAGGCAAGCAACTTACGCTAGGCTATCACGGCTATTACACATATTACATCCACTCGGCATCAAAGTTCGCCACCAGTGCAAATATAGGGAACAAAGCAGCATATAAATGCCACAGCAAAACAAGTCCAGAACTGAAACCACTTCAGAAGAGCTCAAGAAACAATATCCTGGGTACCCATAATGCTGGCAAGATGATTAGCAAGCTTATTAACTTTCTCTTGTTTGGTGCTTAAATCCTCCAGCACTTGCTGTTGCACCAGAAACTATGCATCTGAATTCTGCAGGGACTTCCTTAGTCCTTCGGCTTCCTATCGCATAACATCTGATCGATGTCTTTCAACTTGAAGTTGAGACTCAAGAAGCCGAACTGATTCAGGCAGCGAGTTCGAAGAGCTGGTGCCAGCAGTAGTAGCCAGTAACTTGAACACTACATCAAGACAGGACTTTGGGGTTGTCTCAGTGTCTTCAATATAGTTTTTATCAGCTTTCTTGGAGACCAACATGGATGTCTCACTATCTTGAACCTTATCTGCATTACTTCCTGTACCATTGCATAACGGGGTACTCTTCTCCAATATTTTATCCGCATTCTAAAAGAGAAACAAACAAACACATCACAGGTTTGCAATGTAGTATATGAAACTCATTTTGGTAAACCAGTTCAGTAGTAAGGTGGACAGGATAACAGCATGAAACAAACATATATCTATGTAGTATGGTCACTGTATGGTCTATATCATTCTAGTTTATGTTGCCAAATCAAGATAGATACAGTTCGCAGCTTAGACAGAATATAAGTGTGGGAAACTACACAACAATAACAACACTTGTAAGGTGCATGGCATGAGAATATAACTGTTTATTCAATTGAAGCTGAAATCAACATAGAGCAAGTTACAACAGCAAACACGTTAAAGAAACAGGTTTAAAACATACCTGTTGCGCCATTGGAGTTTCAATTGCATCCTTCAAATTTGGAATTAGTTGGTAGGAGTAAATACAGTGCTGCAAGAGCAAAGTAGTATGAACCATAGCTACGGAACCTGACCTGAGAACAATTCTTCTTCTGCTTTAAGCATTGACTTGGGGTTCGGAGTGGTGGTCCTCGTGATTTGGGCACTGCGGTTGCCTTACTAACTGCTCGTGTTTGGGTGCTCTGTGGTGGAGACGGTGCTGTGTCAACGGGAACTGGGTTACTATCTACTGGGGTTGGGGTTAGAAGGGGTGTAGCTGGTTCTCTGTCCAACTGGGTAGGGGTACAATCTGCGTGAGTCTGGGTTATGTGTGGTGGGGCTGGTTCTTGGGCAAGTACAACCGTGGTTCTATCTCCATCGATAGGTAGCACGATCTTTTCTGAAGACCGTGTTTTTACTCCCACAGATACTGCCATCACCCCTCCAATTGAAATGGCTGATACACAAGAAAAGTAATTGAATGTACAGACATTGTAAGATAGACAGGTGCAATGGACAGTAGGGAAGAAAACAGGGCATGAAATAATTCACATTTATGTTGTCTAACCAAACAGAATAGCAGGACATAATTTCAAATATATGATGGCTAATTAAATAGGATAGCATGACACAATTTCACATGTATGATGGCTAACTAAACAGGATAGAATGACATACTTGAAAATATGATGACTATGTAAACATGATGACATGATATAACTATACGATGTGTCTATTAAAGTGGTTGGCATGCCATAAATCACAAACATGCCGTTGATGGAAACATGATGGCATGATATAATTCATGGATAGAATGACATAATTCAAAATATGATGACTATGTGAACAGGATGAGATGATATAACTATATTATGTCTTTAGAAAATGGGTTGGCATGCCATAATTCAGATACATGCTGTCTATGTAAACATCATGGCATGATATAATTCAAATATATGATTTATATACTAAGGAAGTGAGCAGAGGGCAATCGCATATATGATGTGTCAACTAAGGAGATGGCATTCAACATTGTGTATATGATGTAAAAACTAAGCATTACAATACAACATATGCATGATATGAGTAATATAACCCTGCCAAGTTTGTGCATACACCTCAGGGGGATAATAGGACTGGTCATCTGCCTCTGAATCCTCCTCTGAAGAGCTATCTGTAACCAGCAACATATCTACTTCACCAGGTAGCATTGTCTGCTCTGAAGACCTTGTTTTCACTCCAGATTTCTCCATCACCAATTCAAATGGCTGATGCACAGGAACAGCAGTTGAATATACAAACATTGTCGACACAAGCAATGAGAAATACAAAAAAAGGACGGCATGATATAATTCACATATATGACGCTTGGCTAAACAACATGGCATTGCATAATTCACATATATAATGCCTTGCAACAAGATAGCATTGCATAATTCACATATATAATGTCTTGCAAAAAGATGGCATTGCATAATTCACATATATGGTAACTAGACACTAAACAGGTGGCATTCACACAAATCATGTCTAAACTAAGCAAATGACATAGCAATGCAAGATACCACATGCACGATATGAGCAACATAACCCTGCCAAGTTAGAGCATGCACCTCGGGGGGGGGGGGATAGGACTGGTCATCTGTCTCTGAATCCTCCTTTGAGGAGCTATCTGTAACCAGCGAGATATGCGCTTCGTCAGATAGCATAGTCTGCTCTGAAGACCTTGTTTTCACTCCAGAATTTTCCATCACCGTGTCAAATGGTTGATGCACACGAAGAGTAGTTGAATGTACTAACATTGTTGACAAATGTAATATGTAACGAAAAAAAGGATGGCCTGATATAATTCACATATAAGATGACTTGCTAAGCAGGATGGCACTGCAAAATTCACATATATGATGCCTGGCTAAACAAGATGGCATTGCATAATTCACATAAACGATGAACAAACTAAACAGATGGCATTCACACAAAGCATGTCTAAACTACGCAGTTGACATATTTGATGTATAAAGTAAGCAATGCAAGGCACCATATGCATGATATAACCAACATTAGCATGCCAAGTTAGAGCGAAGACCTCATGGGGTAAATAGGAGTGGTCTTCTACTTCTGAATCCCCCTCAGAATAGTTATCTTCTTCTTGATTATGATCCGAAATGGGTGGAGGGGGGGTGCCTTTGCGCCCACCATGGAGCGACGTCTGCATGAAATTTTATTGCCACGCAAGGCTCGTCTCTTTTGCTCTCCATGTTTAGTTCCATTGTGTACAATAACTGACATGCATAGGAATAAAATATAGTCAGATTATGTAAGGAGTGCATGCACAAATCCAGAGTGATGGTAGCAAACTGTGGATAGACCCAAAACCAATGATAGCAGGCAGATAATAGCTTTAGTTAAAAAATACAGATAATGGCTCCTTTAATGTTTGTTTGCACCCAACATGAAACTCATAGTAGACACCCGAGATTAACCAGATAGTAGACAGATAGTACTGATTGCTGCCCCAATATGTACCCCACAACCATTTAAAAACTCAAGTTTCAGCATAAGTTTGGACCTGAGTTGGAGTCTAATAGGTGAACACGATAATAAAGTAGTATGTCATCATATTAAGCGATGCATAACGTAAGCAGACACGGAAGAGTGTGACCTCTCTTGCGGACCCGTGTAGTCCTCAAGGTCATCTTCTCAGTTGATGATGGTAATGCAGTTGTCGTGGCTGCCGGCGGCGGGGAAGAAGATCTGACGCGGCAAAAGACAGTATGGAGAGCGGATCCCTGCTGTGGTGAACCCTTCCGTCATTGGAGCAGCTGAGCTGGGGTGGAACACAGCACCGCAGGAGCAGGACAAACCACACAAGGTTTTCTTTGAAACATATTTGTAACAGAAGTAATTGTGTAAGGGCTTGTTTGAATTTGAGGATTCTAACAATGCAAGGATAGGAAATAGACAGGAATAGGATAGGAATGCACGTGCAAAACAGAGAATTTAAAAACATAGGATTTCTGCCAATCTGGGTGTTTGGTTCACAAGAATTGGAAGATCACAGGATGCAAAGAAGCATGGTGAGATTAATTCAAACCACAAGAAGTGTACAACCTCTTTGGCGAAGCCATGTCGATCTTAGCGTGATTGGGTTGGCCGGTGAGGATGCTCCAGCTGACTTGGCTGTCGGAGAAGGGGAAGAAGATCTTAGGCGTCTGGAGATGGAGCCCGAGGTACTGCTCCGATGTGATGGAGGGTTTCCTCGTTGGAGCAGCTCCGGTGAGTTGTACGACACCGAGGCTGAAGCAGGACAAGAGAGACAACGTTAACCTGAGTGGAATTCTAATAGCATCTCCAATAGATGACGTAAAATACATAACCACAAAGTGCTAGATGTATACATCAGCCGCTCATCTCTGAACTTAACTGTCGAAACTGAACTTAACTGTTGAAACTGAATTTTGCTGTCAAAACTGAATTTTACTATCGAAACTGAACGCACTAGAGGTGAGGCTACACGTCAGTCGACTGACTTTTTCATCTCTGGTCAGTCGATTTTGCAGCCGTTGGATACGAAATCAAGGGCCTGCAGTTCATCTTCAACCTCCACCCCCTGAGCCGCCAACCACCACCGTCCAAACAGCCCCCCCCCGTCGTCCGCGGCCGGCGGTGCGCCGCCCCGCCCGCCCCGAAAACACTCCCCACCGCCGGTCCGCCGCCGCCCCGGCCATCCCTCTAGGCCCCCCCCGTGCCGAACTTTTTCTCCGGCGATCCCCACGCCACCTGATACGTCTCCAACGTATCTATAATTTTTGATTGTTCCATGCTATTATATTATCTGTTTTGGATGTTTATGGGCTTTATTATGCACTTTTACATAATTTTTGGGACTAACCTATTGACCCAGAGCCCAGTGCCAGTTCCTGTTTTTTCCCTTGTTTCAGTGTTTCGAAGAAAAGGAATATCAAACGGAGTCGAAACGGAACGAAACCTTCTGGAGAAGTTATTTTTGGAAAGCAAGCAACCCGGGAGACTTGGAGTGCACGTTAGGAAAGCAACGAGGGAGGCACGAGGCAGGGGGCGCGCCCACCCCCCTGGGCGCGCCCTCCACCCTCGTGGGCCCCTCGTGGCTCCCCTGACGTATTTCTTCCGCCTATATATATATATCCATATACCCTAAAACGATCGGGGAACAGAAGAGATCGGGAGTTCCGCCGCCGCAAGCCTCTGTAGCCACCAAAAACCAATCGGGACCCAGTTCCGGCACCCTGCCGGAGGGGGGAACCCTCACCGGTGGCCATCTTCATCATCCCGGCGCTCTCCAAGACGAGGAGGGAGTAGTTCACCCTCGGGGCTAAGGGTATGTACCAGTAGCTATGTGTTTGATCTCTCTCTCTCTCGTGTTCTTGATTTGGCACGATCTTGATGTATCGCAAGCTTTGCTATTATAGTTGGACCTTATGTTTCTTCTCCCCCTGTACTCTCTTGTAATGGATTGAGTTTTCCCTTTGAAGTTATCTTATCGGATTGAGTCTTTGATGATTTAAGAACACTTGATGTATGTCTTGCCGTGCGTATCTGTGGTGACAATGGGATATCACATGATTCACTTGATGTATGTTTTGGTGATCAACTTGCGGGTTCCGCCCATGAACCTATGCATAGGGGTTGGCACACGTTTTCGTCTTGATTCTCCGGTAGAAAGTTTGGGGCACTCTTTGAGGTTCTATGTGTTCGTTGAATAGATGAATCTGAGATTGTGTGATGCATATCGTATAATCATACCCACGGATACTTGAGGTGACATTGGAGTATCTAGGTGACATTAGGGTTTTGGTTGATTTGTGTCTTAAGGTGTTATTCTAGTACGAACTCTAGGGCTGTTTGTGACACTTATAGGAATAGCCCAACGGATTGATTGGAAAGAATAACTTTGAGGTGGTTTCGTACCCTACCATAATCTCTTCGTTTGTTCTCCACTATTAGTGACTTTGGAGTGACTCTTTGTTGCATGTTGAGGGATAGTTATAAGATCCAATTATGTTATTATTGTTGAGAGAACTTGTACTAGTGAAAGTATGAACCCTAGGCCTTGTTTCCTAGCATTGCAATACCGTTTGTGCTCACTTTTATCATTAGTTACCTTGCTGTTTTTATATTTTCAGATTACAAAAACCTATATCTACCATCCATATTGCACTTGTATCACCATCTCTTCGCCGAACTAGTGCACTTATACAATTTACCATTGTATTGGGTGTGTTGGGGACACAAGAGACTCTTTGTTATTTGGTCGCAGGGTTGCTTGAGAGAGACCATCTTCATCCTACGCCTCCCACGGATTGATAAACCTTAGGTCATCCACTTGAGGGAAATTTGCTACTGTCCTACAAACCTCTGCACTTGGAGGCCCAACAACGTCTACAAGAAGAAGGTTGTGTAGTAGACATCAAGCTCTTTTCTGGCGCCGTTGCCAGGGAGGTGAGTGCTTGAACGTATATCTTTAGATCTTGCAATCGAATCTTTTAGTTTCTTGTTTTATCACTAGTTTAGTTTATAAAAGAAAACTACCAAAAAAATGGAATTGAGTTTGTCTCATACGCTTCATCTTTTTAATATCTTTCGTGAGTATGATGGAAAGGAAAATTGTGCCAAAGTGTTAGAAGAAGAATGCATTAAAATGTTTGGCACTAAATCTTTGAATGATGAGCATGATTGCAATGTTGTTAGTATGAATTCCTTGAATATCCATAGTACTAATAATGATGATTGCACTAGTCATGATGAAAATATCTCTTATAAGCATGTCGATTTTTGTGGAGTATATTGGGTTTGCCAGTACACACCAAATAGGGAAGATAGATATTGCAAGAGGCACAAGCATTTAGAAACTGAATTGTTGCAAGAAAGTCTTGATGTTTGTGCTGAAAAATTCAATATTTTTCGCGATCCTTGTGAACTTTGCAATGAAAATGGTCATTTAAATCTCCAATGCAAATTGTTTCATGACTAAATCCTGTCCAAAAATTGTGATAATTTGATTACCCTTGAGCATCATAAAGAGCTTAGTCTTCTTTTGGGGTATGAAGAAATGAAACGTATAACTGAGGGTATTCCAAAATTTAATCTTGGTAGATTTCTTGATTTTGATCTAGAGAAGATTTATATGTATTGTGCGGTGAATTGCATTGAAAATCCTTATATTGCCAATTACATCAAGAAAAGAAAGCAAATAGAAGATGAAGAGAACACTAATGAAAGGGAAGAGACTTCCCAATATTCTCCTATTATTTCTTATGATGAATCAGGTAACGAGGAGGAGCCTTCCATTCAACCAATCTCATTAATAAGGAGCTCCAAAAAGAGGATTAAACCCACACATGAGGTGAAGAAGAAGGAAATAAAAAGGAAGAGAGGTAAAAAGATATCTCTCCCAAATAATGTTGCTCCTATTATTGTTGTGCCCCATGAAAATGAATCGAAAATAATTGTGGAAGATGATGCACTTGATGATGATCTCGTTATGCATATTGCTTGTTGTGATGATTATGATTGGGAAGATAATGATACTTCTTATGATCTTGAAAATCTTTTTGGCACTTGCTTGGAATATGACAATTGCTATACTATTGGTACTATCCATACTATTAATGATGAGAGTGATTATGCTTATGATATGAAAAGGCCCAAGCTTGGGGATGCTATGTTTGAAGAAGATGATGTTTTTGAGAATATATTTGCTGCAATTAATGTTTGTCCCAAGCTTGGGGATGCTATGTCTAATGAAGATGATATTTTTAGCCTCTCAAGTTTCGTTATGCAAATTTATAATGATGATAGCATGCCTCCTACTTATGATGATTATATGGATGAAAGTGGGTTTGGAAGAGTATCAACTTTAGGAAGTAATGATCCCACTATTTTGGAGGACGTTGAATCTTATAATATTTATGAAAATGGATTTGGAGAGGTCATGACTTTATTTAGTGATATATCCACTATTTCAGAAGAGGTTTCAATTGATTATGATGAGAACAAAGTTGCTACTTATGATGATTATTGTGATGAAACTTATGCTATAAAAAGTAGTGATGATTATATTTATAAAACTTTTCATGATTGTGATTACTCTTTTAATGTGGAAACAATTTATAATATTCAAGTCTCTTATGATACTCCCACTATTCCGAATGAGAAGAATTTTGCTTATGTGGACAGTAGTAAATTTTCTATGCTTGTAGATCATGAAAAGAATGCTTTAGGTGCTAGTTATATTGTTGAATTCATTCATGATGCTACTGAAAATTATTATGAGGGAGGAACATATGCTTGTAGTAATAGCAATAATATCAAGTTTCCTCTCTATGTGCTTAAAATCTCGAAGTTATGCTTGTTTTGCCTTCCTATGCTAGTTGATTGTTGTTCCCATAAGTTGTTTTCTCACCAAATCCCAATGCATAGGAAGTGGGTTAGACTTAAATGTGCTAGTCATATTCTTTATGATGCTCTCTTCATGTTTCAATTCTTATGTCTTATGTGAGCATCATTGAAATCATCATGCCTAGCTAGGGGCGTTAAACGATAGCGCTTGTTGGGAGGCAACCCAATTTTATTTTAGTTTCTTGCTTTTTGGTTCTGTTTAGGAATAAATAATCCATCTAGCTTCTGTTTAGATGTGGTTTTATGTTTTAATTAGTGTTTGTGCCAAGTAAGACCTATAGGATCTTCTTGGATGATAGTTATTTGATCTTGCTGAAAATTCCAGAAACTTTCTGTTCACGAAAACAATTGTTAAAAATCACCAGAACGTGATAAAGTACTGATTACAATTGAAGCATATCAATAATCAAATTATCTAGGTCTTCCTATTTTGGTATAATTTTTTGAGTTCCAGAAGTTTGCGTTAGTTACAGATTACTACAGACTGTTCTGTTTTTGACAGATTCTGTTTTTCGTGTGTTGTTTGCTTATTTTGATGAATTTATGGCTAGTAAAATAGTTTATGAACCATAGAGAAGTTGGAATACAGTAGGTTTAACACCAATATAAATAAAGAATGAGTTCATTACAGTACCGTAAAGTGGTGGTTTGTTTTATTTCTCTAACGGAGCTCACGAGTTTTCTGTTGAGTTTTGTGTTGTGAAGTTTTCAAGTTTTGGGTAAAGATTCGATGGACTATGGAATAAGGAGTGGCAAGAGCCTAAGCTTGGGGATGCCCAAGTCACCCCAAGGTAATATTCAAGGACAACCAAGAGCCTAAGCTTGGGGATGCCCCGGATGGCATCCCCTCTTTCGTCTTCGTTCATCGGTAACTTTACTTGGAGCTATATTTTTATTCACCACATGATATGTGTTTTGCTTGGAGCGTCATGTCATTTTTTTTGCTTGCTGTTTGAATAAAGTATCAAGATCTGAAATTCTTAAATGTTAGAGAGTCTTCACATAGCTACATAATTATTTAACTACTCATTGATCTTCACTTATATATTTCGGAGTAGTTTGTCGTTTGCTCTAGTGCTTCACTTATATCTTTTAGAGCACAATGGTGGTTTATTTTGAAGAAATAGATGAACTCTCATGCTTCACTTATATTATTTTGAGAGTCCTAAACAGCTTGGTAATTTGCTTTGGTTATGAATTTAGTCCTAATATGATGGGCATCCAAGAGGGATATAATAAAAACTTCCATATAAAGTGCATTGAATACTATATGAAGTTCGATTCCTTATAATTGTTTTGAGATATGAGGATGGTAATATTAGAGTCATGCTAGTTTAGTAGTTGTGGATTTGAGAGATACTTGTGTTAAAGTTTGTGATTCCCGTAGCATGCACGTATGGTGAACCGTTATGTGATGAAGTCGGAGCATGATTTATTTATTGATTGTCTTCCTTATGAGTGGCAGTCGGGGACGAGCGATGGTCTTTTCCTACCAATCTATCCCCCTAGGAGCATGCACGTAGTACTTGGTTTCAATAACTAATAGATTTTTGCAATAAGTATGTGAGTTCTTTATGACTAATGTTGAGTCCATGGATTATACGCACTCTCACCCTTCCACCATTGCTAGCCTCTCTAATACCGCGCACCTTTCGCCGGTATCATACACCTACCATATACCTTCCTCAAAATAGCCACCATACCTACCTATCATGGCATTTCCATAGCCATTCCGAGATATATTGCCATGCAACTTTCCACCGTTTCGTTTATTATGACACGCTCCATCATTGTCATATTGCTTTGCATGATCATGTAGTTGACATCGTATTTGTGGCAAAGCCACCTTTCATAATTCTTTCATACATGTCACTCATGAGTCATTGCACATCCTGGTACACCGCCGGAGGCATTCATATAGAGTCATATTTTGTTCTAAGTATCGAGTTGTAATTCTTGAGTTGTAAGTAAATAAAAGTGTGATGATCATCATTATTAAAGCATTGTCCCAGTGAGGAAAGGATGATGGAGACTATGATTCCCCCACAAGTCGGGATGAGACTCCGGACGAAAAAAAAGAGGCCATAAAAAAAGGAGAAAGGCCCAAATAAAAAAATAAAAAAAATAAAAAATGAGAGAAAAAGAGAGAAGGGACAATGCTACTATCCTTTTACCACACTTGTGTTTCAAAGTAGCACCATGGTCTTCATGATAGAGAGTCTCCTACGATATCACTTTCATATACTAGTGGGAATTTTTCATTATAGAACTTGGCTTGTATATTCCAATGATGGGCTTCCTCAAAATGCCCTAGGTCTTCGTGAGCAAGCGAGTTGGATGCACACCCACTTAGTTTCTTTTGTTGAGCTTTTATACACTTATAGCTCTAGTGCATCTGTTGCATGGCAATCCCTACTCACTCACATTGATATCTATTGATGGGCATCTCCATAGCCCGTTGATACGCCTAGTTGATGTGAGACTATCTTCTCCTTTTTGTCTTCTCCACAACCACCATTCTATTCCACCTATAGTGTTATGTCCATGGCTCACGCTCATGTATTGCGTGAAGATTGAAAAAGTTTGAGAACATCAAAAGTATGAAACAATTGCTTGGCTTGCCATCGGGGTTGTGCATGATTTAAATACTTTGTGTGGTGAACATAGAGCATAGCCAGACTATATGATTTTGTAGGGATAACTTTCTTTGGCCATGTTATTTTGAGAAGACATGATTGCTTTGTTAGTATGCTTGAAGTATTATTGTTTTCATGTCAATATTAAACTTTTGTCTTGAATCTTATGGATCTGAATATTCATGCCACAATAAAGAAGATTATATTGATAAAAATGTTAGGTAGCATTCGACATCAAAAATTCTGTTTTTATCATTTACCTACTCGAGGATGAGCAGGAATTAAGCTTGGGGATGCTGATACGTCTCCAACGTATCTATAATTTTTGATTGTTCCATGCTATTATATTATCTGTTTTGGATGTTTATGGGCTTTATTATGCACTTTTATATTATTTTTGGGACTAACCTATTGACCCAGAGCCCAGTGCCAGTTCCTGTTTTTTCCCTTGTTTCAGTGTTTCGAAGAAAAGGAATATCAAACGGAGTCGAAACGGAATGAAACCTTCTGGAGAAGTTATTTTTGGAAAGAAAGCAACCCGGGAGACTTGGAGTGCACGTCAGGAAAGCAACAAGGGAGGCACGAGGCAGGGGGGCGCGCCCTCCACCCTCGTGGGCCCCTCGTGGCTCCTCTGACGTATTTCTGCCGCCAATATATATCCATATACCCTAAAACGATCGGGGAACAGAAGAGATCGGGAGTTCCGCCGCCGCAAGCCTCTGTAGCCACCAAAAACCAATCGGGACCCTGTTCCGGCACCCTGCCGGAGGGGGGAACCCTCACCGGTGGCCATCTTCATCATCCTGGCGCTATCCATGATGAGGAGGGAGTAGTTCACCCTCGGGGCTGAGGGTATGTACCAGTAGCTATGTGTTTGATCTCTCTCTCTCTCTCTCTCTCTCTCGTGTTCTTGATTTGGCACGATCTTGATGGATCGCGAGCTTTGCTATTATAGTTGGATCTTATCTTTCTTCTCCCCCTCTACTCTCTTGTAATGGATTGAGTTTTCCCCTTGAAGTTATCTTATCGGATTGAGTCTTTGAGGTTCTATGTGTTGGTTGGATAGATGAATCTGAGATTGTGTGATGCATTCGTATAATCATACCCACGGATACTTGAGGTGACATTGAGTATCTAGGTGACATTTAGGGTTTTGGTTGATTTGTGTCTTAAGGTGTTATTCTAGTACGAACTCTAGGGCTGTTTGTGACACTTATAGGAATAGCCCAACGGATTGATTGGAAAGAATAACTTTGAGGTGGTTTCGTACCCTACCATAATCTCTTCGTTTGTTCTCCACTATTAGTGACTTTGGAGTGACTCTTTGTTGCATGTTGAGGGATAGTTATAAGATCCAATTATGTTATTATTGTTGAGAGAACTTGCACTAGTGAAAGTATGAACCCTAGGCCTTGTTTCCTAGCATTGCAATACCGTTTGTGCTCACTTTTATCATTAGTTACCTTGCTGTTTTTATATTTTCATATTACAAAAACCTATATCTACCATCCATATTGCACTTGTATCACCATCTCTTCGCCGAACTAGTGCACCTATACAATTTACCATTGTATTGGGTGTGTTGGGGCCACAAGAGACTCTTTGTTATTTGGTTGCAGGGTTGCTTGAGAGAGACCATCTTCATCCTACGCCTCCCACGGAATGATAAACCTTAGGTCATCCACTTGAGGGAAATTTGCTACTGTCCTACAAACTCTGCACTTGGAGGCCAACAACGTCTACAAGAAGAAGTTGCGTAGTAGACATCACCACCGCCCACACGCCGGCTACCACCGCCCCCACCCTGAACCCTAAGATAGATAGTGGGGTACCTCTCCGGCGAGCCCCCTCCCGCTACGGCTGGTTCTTCCTTAACTCTGGGCGAGCCCCCCTCCACCCCCTGAAAATCGTTTGACCAAAAGTCGATTCAGTCGACTGAAGTGTAGCTAAATCGGAGCAGCATCGCAAGCAAGAGCGAGAGCAGCAGCGCGAGCAAGCAAGAGCAAGAGCAGACAGGCAGGGACCGAGAGCAAGAGTAGAGCAGCAGCGTGAGCGAGAGCTAAGCAGCAGCAGCTCCTACTGATGTGGATGTCGCCGCCGAGGGAGCAACGCCGTGGAGGAAGTGGCCGGCGACGCCGCCGTGGATGGAGCCGTGCCATGTCGGCTCGGGACCGAGCGCCGGCAGCACCGTGAGATCGAATCAAGAAGAAAATGCGGCGATTAGTGTACAACCTCTTTGGTGGCGCCGATTAGGCTGCAGCTTCATCCGAGGAAACAGTGATGATGATGCTCTTCCGGTGGTGCTGGTGAAGACGGCGGTGTGGGAATGGAGGTGGCGCGAAAGACGAGGGAAACGTAGGGGAAGATCCTTGGAGGTGGAGGACGGGGTGGCTGAACCGGCGGGACGACCAGATCGATGACGGATCCTCATCTGGTACGATGGATGAGGGACGTCGAGGTGTTGCTGTGGACGACATCGTCGGGGAAGAGGCTCCGGCTAGGTGGTGGATGGAGGAGGGTGTGGGGCTTCACAGGGACGTGCTTTTCTGAAATGTGGGGTAAGTTACGAAAGTACCCCCACCGATTTGAGGCGGTTCTTTCGGTTCAGGGGTACCATGGGCATTTCACGTGTCGGGATTTCACAGGAGGTGGGAGTTTTCGCGGGCGTTGTAATTTTGGAATAGCAAGGCGCGGGTTGAGATGGAGGGATTTGTTGGAGCACAACGAGACAAAGATTTATCTTAAATATTTCGGGGTAACAAGGCGCGGGTTGAAGAGGTGGGAGTTTCACAGCATGATAGACAGAGACGCTAGCTTGAAATTTCTGCATAACAAGGTGCGGCTTGAAATTTCGGGAGAACAAGCTTAATGTGTACCCGAAAAAAACAATTTGGACTAGTATGATATACTACGTACAATGTGTTTAACACGCACAACACACACAGACACCATTTAGACTAGTAAGGTACACGTGCATTGCACGCATGAGATTTGGCAACCAAATTATGAATAAATACCACATATAGCATGTAAGCTTTGAGTCATATATGCATGATGTAGATGTTCGTTTAATTCTTATAGTTCATTTCATTCAAAATCATCTAGTTTTTATAAGAAAGCTAATCTATTTTAAGATTCATGGAATTGTGCGTTGTAAGGCATAAAGTAAAAATAAATCATGTAGAAAAACATTTGGGCAATTCTGATACGGAAGATTCTAGAACAAAGAAGAAGTGCTTGTGTTTTGAGGTTTGTGCATTATGCTTAAGTTCAACCATAGAGTCTTCTAGATTGTACATGTGGCAAAATCTGGTGGAATCTAGATGATATCCAACGGCCAGTAGTGCTCAAATTTGCCAGCTCTGCACCATCGGATTGGCCTCATCCAACGACCATCTTTCAAAGTTAAAGTTATCCGCACACTATATAAAAAATATAAAATATAATATATATAGGGGTATAGATATAGATATGTGATGCGAAAGCCACCCATCATCTCCAATTAGAATAGTGTGTCCATGCACGGATGCAATGTGGCCAAACGATGTCTGCCATCGGTATCTCAAATTCAAACCAGTCTGACCTTGTTCAATGTGTATACATTACAACATGCTCGTTTCCAAACCACACCGCGCAGATCTCCGTTATATTCATGCATGCATGGGTTTCAAACATCATGATCTCTTATTCAAATATTTGAATTCAACTTTACATTGATTATGACCTCACCTAGTCTTTTACACCCACACATTGGTCTTCTCTTTATAATTGTACCACTAACTTTCTCTCGTGCATGCATGCACACACACTACCAGTCGGCATTATCCATCGCACACATGCAATCTTTTTCTTCAGGTCGGTCTCCCATGAAGGCACACACACACACATCCCCCTCTCCATCATATCGGGCATTCTTTATCTCTCACGTGCATGCGCAACGATCGATGTTCCTCTATGTGTGTGTGTGTATATAGCTAGGTCTTTCATAGTTTTCCACATAAACCGATCAATCTATATATCTAGTGAGGTCTCACCCTCTTTCCCACGTCCACATCGATCAATCTATACCTCTCTATATAGGATTACATATATAGCTAATACACCCACATTAATTATATATCCAACGCCCCCCTCTCATCATCCATGCCTTCCGCTTCATCTCTCAGACGCGCGCACAATGGCGAAGACAGGGGCAGCAAGGGCCCTGCCCCCCTAACATCACTATATATCAAGGCTAATATGAATGTGATCATTAGACAATTGCTGGTAAAAATGTTTTAAGTTGATGAATTGGCCCTCCTCGTAAAGGATTAGCAATGCTTGGCCCCCAAGCTCATGGGACATTTTTCGTTGCTCCGCCACTACGCGCAACAGCGCACGTTCTCGCCCCCTCTCTCTAAATATCGATCTCGCAGTTGTGCACTCCTTCATAGTCTCCCTCCACTCGGCCCCTCGCACCATCTTCTAGCCCCCCACCGGATTTTGCCACATGTACAATCTAGCAGACTCCATGGTTGAACTTAAGCATAATGCACAAATCTCAAAACAACAGTGGTTCTCCTTTGTTCTAGAATCTTCCGTATCATAACTGCCCAAACTTTTTTTCTAGTTGAATTGCCATTATTTGTTTTTACTTTATGCTTTACAACGCACAATTCCATGAATCATAAAATAGATTAAGGGCTTCTTTGATTCAAAGGATTCTCGAAGGAATTTTGGAGGATTCTAATCCTTAGGAATTTTTCCTATCTTGGTTGTTTGATTCGTAGGATTGTAAACCATAGGAATTTTTCCATATGATTCATTTGCACTAGATTTCATAGGAAACATCCCATCCACTCAAACCTCTTTGAAAGAATTCTGCGTTTTTTCTATGCACAATCAAACACTCGTACCATCCTGTAGGATTCAAGACGACATTCCACTCTAATCCCATGTTCTTCCTATTCCCGCGTTTTGGAAATCCTACGAATCAAAGAGGCCCTAGGTTTTTTATAAAAACTAATTGATTTTGAATGAGATGAACTATAAGAATTAAACGAAGGTCTACATCAGGCATATATGACTCAGAGCTTACATGCTACAGTGTGGTATTTATTCATAATTTGGTTGCAAAATCTGACGCGTGCAATGCACGTGTACCTTACTAGTACTTCGAGTATGTGCAAAACACAATGGCACGCTACACAGTGTCTCTCTTACAGTTCATGAAGCCACGTGGCACATGTGGAGGCGTTGTCGCGACATCCTTGTGTGGATTGATCACAGTGACGTGCTGCTGGTTCCAGAAGAATGTACTCGTCCTCCCTGAGCCGCACTGGCGGTACATGCACGAAGCGAAGATGTGCACGCACGCCACGCACGCACTCATTCCCTCGCACGCACACGCGGGTACACGGGCGGACGCAATTTTGTACCAAGATCCACCCCATGTGATAATTTGACGCGTGTAAAGTCCTTCACTTCATTGATGGTCAATTAATACAGCGCATGCAAATTGAGTGGACGTGAGGGCGGAAGAAAGACATTACTACTCCACTGCGCGCATGCGAGTAGTTAAATCATGGGTTGCTAGTAGTACTTCCATTGGTCTCCTTCGTATTTTGTGCCAATTTTTGACAGTAACATAATATTTACGCATCTGAGCAGTGTAGTCTACTTGAAATTTATGTTCCACTAAACTCATCGGGAGCCGTTTCGGGCCTCGAAACCAAAAACCATCAATTAATCTTTACCTTGTTCCCATCACATTCGAAAGTACTAGTGCTACAATTAAGTGCAAGCCTGCTCACACCTACCAGTACGTACCAAACCTGAACGTGTTCCCACTATGCAGGTTTTAGTACTAGTGCTAGTACTTAGGTTATAAAAAGGGGAACTACCTAACCGAAAATTACTCTACCTTCCTCCTCATAAGTCCTCCTTCTTCGTCCGTCCTTGCCATGGCCGGTGTGCAGAGCTCTAGGTCGAGAACTACTCGTAACAAGGGAGCGGCAACCAAGGCTGCGGAAAAAAAGAGGGCTCGCCGCCACGCAGAGACCTCGAAAGATCTCTCACGGGCAGGCGATGGCTCCCAGGAGCGCCCTAGACACGGAGGCGAACATGCCGAGCTGGCGGCGCTGGAGTCGTTATCCCTCGACGGCATGCCCAATCAGCTCAATAAGCACCTCAATAAGCAGAAGGAGTTCATCCACGGCTTGGTGGAGCTGCTGAAGGAGAGCCTCGACGACATGCCCGCTGAGCTCAATGAGCAGGGGGAGTTGACCGCCGGCTTGGTGATGCTGCTGAAGAAGAGCATTGCCTCGGAGAAGAAGGCGACCGGTGAATCCCGCAACTTCAGGAGGACAAGGTGAAGCTCTGCCACAAGCTCGACCTGTTCAAGGAGGAGAACGCCGGCTGGAAGAAGCTGCATGAGAATAGTAGTTCCTCGATGAAGATGTTGCATGCCCTTGTCATGGAACAGAAGGAGGAGTTGGCGAAGCTCCGCATCGAGCACCCGGCTGCTGTCAAGGTACGTAATGCGGCCGTGGAACAGATGATGAAGGCTCGCGTCGAGAAATCCCGCGTCATGGACACAATGAAGAAGATGGCGGAGGAGACGCGCAAGGAGATGGAGGTCGTGGAGACGATGAAGAAGCAGTTACGACTCCGCGATCAGCAACCCTTCATGTAGTGAGAGCAGCGCCCCAGACTTGTGTGTGCGTCTTCCTTCTTTTTGGGGGTGATAATCCTCCTTCTTCTTTTGCTCCTGTGTTTCTTATTTTGCTTCGGGTGTTTCGCCGCACGTGTCACCTTCTCTGCGAGGCATGAATAGAACAATGCTAAAAATGAGATGACTAGCAAATTAGATCATTCTTTATCGCCAATAGAACAATGCCTCTTGCTAGTAATATATAATAAGAGTAGAGAGTAGAGGATATGGCACTGGGCTGCCGTGTTTCGTGCTCCTCCGTCGTACTCCAGTGGAAAACTTGAGTATACCGCACGGTTCTTTGCTCCTCCTCAGGTCGTCGGCACATTTATACGAGCAGTCAAATCACAAGGCCCCGCCTTCCAGCAGTAATGAGCCGTCAAATCACAAAGGCCCTCGCCTCTCGTGAAAAGGACCAAGCTAGACTGCCCCGCCCTCTAGCCTTTTAAAAAATGTATACATTTGTACAGTAGTAGTATCGATGGATTGCGCCATGGAGCAAAACTAACAAGATGTAATTAAAGAAAAAAGGTGGTACATATAGAGAGCGCTCGTCGCCAAATTATGCATATACTATATGACACTACCCACTATGAAGGTACTAGTAACATAGACTAGTAACTAGTCTATGCTACTCTCCACTATGACCAGCCAAAGTCGAGGCGCGGATACCAACGAGGGCCTGGTTGTGTCTATACTTGGACAACTCACCCGACTGCATGCGCACCAGGCAGACGAAGCTCGTGTCGTGTTGGTGCCGTGTGCGGCCCGCACATTAACCAAAACCTCGCGCCTCCATCTTAGCCTCCGCGTTTTAAACTTCTCAATCTCAAGGCCAAGGAGCAACGTGAAACCTATGATAGAGCCAATCGGATGGTTGAGAACACTACAATTCGTAGCTACAGATGCGTGTGTGAGAGAGGACGAGTGCGTGCGTGCACCTCTTCTCAGAGTACAACTGTATGTGGGTGGCATCGACCTAGGGAGCAGTGATGGTGCGTGCGAGAAGTCCCGAGAGATAGGTGTAATGCGTCTGAAAAAAAGACTAGTCTATAGCTCGCCACGAGGCTATTCCTGTCGAACGCCAAGCGTAAGATATGTATCCGACGGTGCCAGTTTTTGCACGTACACAGCAGTAGAAAAAGAACTAGTACCATGGCATATGCTACACCACGGCCGAGAAAACGTGCCGACGTTACGCCATCCGGGAATAGTGCCGCACTTCGAAACTAGAACCGTCAATAAATTTTGAGCGCGTCTCGTCACATTCCAAATTACTACTACTACCACGCTATATTTAATTGCAAACCTGTTCACACCGATCACAACCTAAACGGTTTCCCACTTAGGAGCGTATTAGTAGTACTCGGTTATAAATACTACTATGCTAAGATGACTGCACATTCCTCCTCAACTCCTCATCCACAAAAAACAATCAAGTCAATCAAGCCATAGCCAGCGTGAGTTCTGGGTCGAGAGATTTCCACCAGGGAGAGGTGAGCATGGAAGAGGAAGCACGAGAGATGTCCCGCCTCGCCGCGAAAGCAGCCGACATGTCCAGCCGCGCAGCAGTAGCAGCACAGAGGTCCCGCCGCGCCGCCGAAGCAGCACGGAGGTCCCGCCGCGCCGTCGATGTAGCAGACTGGTCCGGCCACGCCGCGGAAGCAGCAGAGATGTCCCGCCGCGCCGCCGAAGCAGCAGGGAGGTCCCGCCGCGCCGCGGCGGCCTGGGAAAATTTCTCGCGGGCAGGCGAGGACTCTTACAGGCGCATGCATGCGATAGTCCATAGCCAGATGGATCAGATCTCCGGCTGGGCGAGGATGCAGGACGAGGCTACCGGCGTCATCCGGCAACTAGGGGAGGGCAATGCGAAGCTCCGGGGCGAGCGCGACCTGCTGAGGGCGAAGATCGCCGGAAGGGCGAAGCAGGAGGAGGAGACCGCTGCCTTGTTGCAGAGGACGGGCGTCATCATCAAGAAACTTATGGACGAGAATGCCATGCTCCGCATCGAGCGCAACAGGCTGGTGGAGGAATCCATGGATGCTGCCAAGCAGCGTATTAAGGACATGAAACTGATGAAAGAGATCATCGCCCGCCGCGAGAACTAGTCTCCGCGACCTGCAGCGCATAAAGAAAGTAGAGATCAGCGAGCCAGATCGTTGTATGCGTCTTCCTTCTTCTTTTGCCCTTGTGTATTTCGGGCGTAGCCGCATGTGGCTTTTTTAATTATCTTCCTAATTATGTAAGACAATTATTATCCACTCTCGTCGTCCTTATATATATTCATCAGTCTTGCTATAAGTCGCAGTAGATGCTATATAGGTCCGTCGGATCTTACATCAAGATCCGTGCAAAATTTTCTTTTCAGATTTTCTTTTTTCTCTCTTAAATCTCAGTCGAGTGAGACATTGCCACGCCATTAAACAGAGGCTCGGGCGCCATTAATGGAGACCTTGGGAGAGAGGTGGACGGCAGATGGAGGTCAAAGGGCTCTCCTCCCGATAAGCACGCGCAGGGGTCTGATCGCACGCCTCCCGTACTCAAATAGCTACCCTGCACGGCGCCTCCTAGCTAATAAAAAAGGGGACGCGTGGCGGCACGTAAATGGTAAATAGAACGCCCACGGTTTCAATAATACTTGTGTTTCCGATTGTAACGTGACAGCACTTGTTCCAAAATGACTTTGTTGATTGTTAATGTGTGCGCCTTCGCAAATCGGACAGCAAAATTACCACAGCATGTTGGTGCCATGTCATGACACCAAGCCAAGTTTCATGATTTTCATGCGTGTTTCGGATTTACAGGAATTAAAAAACCAAGTTTCTCAATGTTTCCAGCCGAGCCATGACGCCCAGATGTTTGAATTTCATTCCCATTTCTGGCATGGGACCTAGAAATTTACCCGAGGACACACATGTGATTTTTCAACCAGCTTTGGTGCACTGGAGCATGTGCTTGTATTTAAAATTTGAATTATGCACACAAAGGTGACACGTTCCCTCTCAGAACCACGAGCCTTCTTGAGAGAAGCTCCGGTTTGCAAGAAACTTATACCAAAACTTGTTCCTATTCTGCAATTTTTTTACCACAGCATGGTAGTACCATGACATGACACCATGCCAAGTTTCATGATTTTCAGGCGTGTTTTGGATTTACAAGAATTTTAAAACCAAGCTTCTCAATGTTCTCGGCCGAACCACGATGCCCAGATGTTTGAATTTCATTCCCATTTCTTGCATGGGACCTAGAAATTCACCCGAGGACACACATGTGATTTTTCAGTCAACTTTGGTGCACGGGAGCATGTGCTTGTAGTTCAAATTTGAATTATGCACATTAAATGACCAGAAACTCAATTAATGTATAAAAAGGCCAAACGAACCCGGAATAATTCCAAAATTTAACAGGGCACTCATATAGTTCTATGTTGCCTCTGTAAAGAAAATCTGGGGGGAGGCAGCGTATATTGTTTCGCACACAAAGGTATAAAGAAATAAAGAAATTAGCATACCTATTTAATTCTTGGGTTCTTATTATTTATGCCACTAGTTGTGTATCACTACTCAGTTTTGCCATTAGAAGTTACAACTACTCAAAAAATGCCATCGATCCGTGAGATGCCTGCTCAAAAATGCAATTAGATATCTAAAAAATGCCATCGTTAAGTTAGATGTTTGCTCAGAAATGCCATTAGACATTGTTATTTTCACGTCAAACCCGTTGACCATGTTACATGACAAAAATAAGCCGATTCTCACAATGATAAGTTAATGGTGTCCAGCACAACACACCCCTCAAATAAAACTAAGCACCCTGGAATTCTTTGACAAAACTAAGCACCCTGAAATTCTTTGACAACTAAACTGCTGGCTATATGATGTTGGCCATATATATTGTACGTATATAATGTCAAGAAACGAGTGGTAGTACTATACCAACTAAAAGATGAAATGTACGAAATATAACGAGAAGAAACATAACATAGTTCTGCTGGGGGCTCAGCACAACACACCCCTCAAATAAAACTAAGCACACCAGAAATTAAACTAAGCAACTAATCCGGTAGACACTGCATTAGAACCACCATGAGCAACGACACTGCCACCTTACTCGGAGTCCTCGTCCACGTCCTCGACTTCGTCCTTGTCCCTCTTCCTCTTGGGCGATACTTCTTTGCTTGAACCGCACACTTGGCTCTTGCTCTTCATCCAACCCTTGTAGATATTGAAACAAAGGTAGCCATCCATTGCAGCGTAGTGGATGTGGTCTATATCTAGTACAGTCCACTGCCATGCACGATGAAACGTGTGCGGAGGTTTCTTCAGTTCACCGTACGAAGGATGAACCATGGCTCCTGCCAGGGTCAGCATTGAAGGCTGATCAAGGGAGGGCACCAGCCCTTCCTTCTGGAGGTCGAAGGGGTCGCCTACAACGAGGCCTATCCGACCCAGGATTTCCTTGTCGTTCCTAAAGTCTACAGTAACGAATTTGACTCGGCCGCCCTTGAGGAACTTCTTAAATTCCTCGCACTCAACGTCGGCATGGCATATGTGGTAGACCAAGCATAAGTCATGCACGCAAACCTGGATCACGGCGGGCTTCTTCTTCTCTGCCTCCTTTAGTTTCTTCTCGCTTCCCAGGACTGTGGTGTACTCAACATCTAGCCCAGCGACCCACTCATCATTTGAGTTTTCGAACATGCGTTTGAAGCGAGCAAGGCATTCTTTCACCGTTGCGGAAGAACGGGTGTAGATGACGTCGAACTCATCGCCGGTGATGGTTCTAACCTTGTACTCACCGCCGATCATGGAGATTTGGGACGCCATGGATTTGGGAGGAGGGTTAGGATTAGTGGAACTGCCGTAATGTGAAAGGACGGGACGACTAGGAGCGGTTTATCGATTGTAAAAATGTCGAGTGGGGGGGCGCGTGCGAATGGCAGGGTAGTGGCTTGCCTGGTGGATAAATGGATTCATGCACAGTACTATGGGGGCCCAATTAGATGTCATGTCTACTCGACGCCCAATTAAATGGCTTTCGATGTCATGTCAAGCGTCGGGAAAATTACAGGTGATACGAAGCTTTCCATTCTCCCATGATACGGGCTTCCGAGAGCCCTTGGATCTGAGATCGAACGGTTGCATGGCGTGATTCTAGACCTATGGGTGAATATCCTATCCTGGAGGGTTATTCTGCAAATTTTCAGCAACTTAGCATGCGACCGTTCGATCTCAGATCCAAGGGCTGCCAGCAGCCCGTATCATGGTCGCGCCTACCACGACCGTCGCCTCGCTCGCGCGGTCGCGCCCTTGGAGATTTAACACGGTGCGTTAGGCTATCTGATGTTGGCATGTCATACATAGTCATCACTTAGTCACTCATACAACAAGGTTAGCTATAAGGTTGGCTATAAGAGTATTTTTTGTTTACTTCTCTCTATCTCTTTCTTCGTAGTATTTATTGCATTTGCCAAGGAGTGACCTCTTCCAATGAAATGGTGCTTAGATGAGGTGCTATGGGCATTAAATGGCTTAGCAACTCAAGTCCCCAATGCATAGGTGCTTAGTTTTTTGTTGCTAAGTTTGCTTCATCTAGGTACACGCGCTTATCACCGTTTCTTCCTGGGGTCACCAAACTAGTCTCTCTCTTCTTAATTAACTTGCCACATCAGACTTTATGCCTATGTGGCAGGCTTAGCACCTGTAGGATCAAGTACAATAGTGGGCTATAAGCCCGCTTTACATGGCATTTTTGCATATGTGGGGGAAAGAGGCAAGGAAAAAGTGGAGGAGTGGGCTCTCAAGCAAGAGCCAGCCTCTACATGGTGGAGCATCGGGAGAGGCACCTGTATGGAGGTGGTCAGGAATCGGGAGACTCAAGCCGGTCGTAGCGCCGCAGTTAAAATGATAATGGCAAGTCAAATCACCGGGCCCCACCTGTCCAGCAGTAACTCACTGTCAAATCACACAGCCCTACGTTTGCAGCAGCCTACTCCCTCATCTTCTCGCGTCTCTGTCGAACCGACTAGGCGGAACTGCCCCGCCTACCGCGCGGGAAAAGCCCCGCCCTCGACTTTTAAATAGTACAGTATACTAATTTTGTATCCATGGATTGCGCCATGGAGCAAAGCCTCAAGAAAACGGCGGTACACATGTACGGAGTATACAGCACGCCCGTCGCGTTCGCGTCGCACCCCAGACGGTCGGTCGGTCTGGCACGCCGCTCTCCGAATGGAACGCGCGTCATATTGCGTTTGCACACACATGTGGGACCGCAATTGAGAACCGACCATAGGCACACTCCCCGGCCCCGCAAGTCGGGTGAGTTAATAGAAGAGAGACGAGCGATAGTACTAGAGAAGTGTTGTAGGAGTACATACGTTGGTACCTGGACGATCCCTGCAAGACACGGAAGATCAGTTCGTCCATGCATGTGACCAGACTCCAGCAGACACGCCTGGATTGGCTATCGTCTACATATCGTGCAGGCTGTGTTGTACAGGGCTGTAGTTCTGGGGAGAAATCTAAAAAAACATTTCTTGTCATCTCGCAAAATTAGGTGTCATGTGCTTCGGATCACTGCGAGGGTTAAACAGCGACAACTGAGTTGGGCTAGTCATTGGGGGCACATGCACGAAGACTACTCGGCTGCCATCTAGGTCAAGCCGGCTATGTTAATTAGGACATCTATCGACGGACCCCTTTTCTACGAGTTTATCTTTAATTTGAGCTTTGATCCTCGTCTAGTTTGTCCGTCGGGATTCATCTTGTCTCCTTTGGGCAGTGAGGTTATGATTTCTTGTCATGTGGCATTTTTTCGTGTTATATGTTATAATCCGGTGCTTCAGATCAAAATGACGACAACTGCGCCTCCGGGGCACGTGCATGAAGACTTCTCGACAGTCATTGCCGAGGTCAAGCCGGCTCCGGCCGGTAGACAAAAGAAAACTAGTACTCCACTATATAGGCAGGAGCCTCCGCGCTTGCTTGCTAGTGTTGCTCTCTTCACACTGTCTCGTCCTCTCCAGATCTAAACACGACAGCGGTGGCCACACTCTCTCTCTCTACTCACCGCTGGTCACAGATCCAGCCGGATCCTCTCCGCCGGGGAAGGTGAGAAGGTGCAACGTTCACGCGGTCGTCCTCGGCGACGGCTCTTACCCACTGCCGGCGCGTCCCGATCAGCGTGCCTTGCCGTTCTCTCCCAAGCATCGCTGGCGAGGGAGGGCCTCCCACCCCTTCTTCCTCGCTGCCGTAGTGTGGGCAGATCCGGCCTCCCGCCGCCCACCTAGCGACATCCCGGCGACCCTCAGGTATAACTTCCTTCGAAACCGGCCTTGCTCTACTTCCCGAGCTCCTGACGTCGCTGCATTTGTATCTTTTACTATTTCTCAGGCCCCCTCGTGTAGATAGGATCGATCGGCTGTTCGAAAACCACCTAATTTTTTACTGTTAAGAGGTAAAACTAGTTCATGCACTCGAATCTAGTAGTACTTGGTTCAAACAAGGAAGAAAGGGGGTGGGGTGGGGGAAGATTTGTTACCTGAATCTAGGACTTGGTCGAAAGAGGAAATAATGGGGGCGAAAAGTAGCAGAGACTGGCTATCCAACTGGTCTCTAGGTCTAATAGGGAAATAAAGGGAACGCAGTACAAACTCAATATAAACCCGATCTATTGGTTGAAAAAGGAAAGAAAGTGGGGACTGGGGGACAAGTCAACAGAGTAAGTCCAGCACTAGATTTGCTAGCCTCACACAGTATAAGGTGGCTATATACCGAACAAAAATGGGACCAACCCAGATATCCTCTTCTGATGTTTGTTGCCCCGAGCCGCTCTTATGTAATGCCACTGGTAAAATGTAGCAGTCGCACTGTTAAAAGTAAGGACACGTTAAACCAATGTTGTTTTCAATGTAATGCCTCCAGTAATATGAATCAATGGCACTTTTTTCATGTCCTGCTAAATTTCCCATTAAGATAAGTTGCTTCTTTTCGTTAGAGATGCAACTGTCCTGGTCCGCCTACTCTCCAGGAGCTTCACGACCAACCTTGATGTTGCTCAATTTTATTGCAACTAATGAAGAAGAAGCTCTGTGGGTTTCGTTTTCTGATGGAAATGGAACCGGGGCTGGAGCCCTTTTCTTAAAAAAGAAGAAGAAGAAGCTGCTAGCTCATGGGACATTGCTTCATTTTAGGTGAACTGCACCAAAAGGTCCCATGAATTGAATCATCCATGTTGGTGACTGGTGTCATCCCTTCTACGATGGCGTTGACTGCAGATATGGTTCCCATCACGAGGTATGTTCCTTTTTGGTCTGACCGTTTGCCAAAGATCCTGCATGTTGATCCTGCTCTTGTGCTACTGTTTTGGCACTGCCATGATAAAGCAGTAATGTTATTATTTTGCACCTTAATCTAGTGGCACTATTAATTTGAGGCAATGTTTTGGCACCGCTAGTGCCACTGTTTTTTTATATATCGAAAGAGGGGGTTCCCTCCGATTTCATTAAAGAAACCCAACCATAGAGAACCATTATCCGACAACATCTCAGTGTAAACGGGCAGTTATGCAACTACTACTAGAACGGACTGAGTACTAGCAGGAGACAAGTTCGCCACATAAGCTAGGCAGGTAGGGGGACGCAGCACCAGCTCGACCAAGTTTGGATTACAACCCAAATGCTACCACAGAAACATCAGGGGGAAGATAGGGACTGAAAGAGCCAGCTTCAGCATCCCAGTCTAAGCACCCCCGGCCTTCATCCTTGCGACGCACGGTACACCTCGTTTGCCACCTGCTCGACCCTAGTGTCACTGATAAAATGAAGTAATAATACAGTTAAAATAGAGCGAGTGTCCTCTCTATCATTTCATTTCCAATGTAGATAAAGAAAGTGCTTCTCTTTGTTAATGTATGTTTCATCAACTAGTCCCATTGTTAATGTTTAAGCGTTTCTGCAAACTGGGGTGCTTAATTTTAGTTGATCTGCACAAAAATAGAGATTTGAATGTCTCAAGGCCCCTCCTTGTACTACCGCTGTACACTGATGTTCATCACTGGCAGAAGGTGTATCGGGGAGACTTGGGACGATTTCCAGTATGAGGCGTGGCGTACCGTATGAGGCGTCGCAGGGCCCATCTCGCCCTCGCAGCATGGCATACTATGATACTATCGCAATATTTTCTTCTATTTATTTTGCGTGTTTCATCAACTAGTGCCACTATAATGTAATCACGCTTTTTCATTATCTGTGCAAACAGGGTTATTCAGCTGCATTTTGGTGGAACTGCACAAATGTACGGATGGAACCGGCATATATGCAGAGTGCGAGGTGTGCCAAGTAAAAATTACCGACACCAACCATGCTCCATGCACGCATTGGCATCCACCACCACCAGTGGGATGTGTGGCGCTCTCTGTGGACGGATCTTTCTCGGCAGCAAATCCTCTAACCAAATACTAGTAGCTTATATTGGCAGTTTTCTAGGGAGTACTCTTTTCTGAAAGAAGCACCAATCTATTTTTCTTTATTTGTACACAGTGTCACAACTTTGACCCAAAGGTCCAGAGCTATTTAAGGGTGATTGGCGTAGTACTCGGAGACTGATTGTAACCATGATTTTCATTAGCTGTCACACTGATTGTAAGCATGAGCAGGTGGAAGATTAGGTTAGTGCGAAGCTTACCTTAAACCCTACCGTCCTCGAAATCTCCCACTCATTGTCAAACCAAGTAAGGATCTCCTTCAACCTGGCTAACTTTGCCTGGTCGCCGCCGGCGATCTGCCTGATTCGGTGCTAGCTTTGGAAGATGGGAGGAGAGACGGTGGTCTTGCAATAGAGAAGAGGGAGAGGCGAGACGGTGGTTTTGGAATGGAAATGATGGAGAGGAGAGGAGGTGGTTTTGCAATGGAGAAGAGGGAGAGGCGACACGGTGGTTTTGGAATGGAGATGATGGAGAGGAGAGGAGGTGGTTTTGCAATGGAGAAGAGGGAGAGGAGCGTGCGGCAGCGATTTAGGATTGGACGAGAGGGCCGGCGCGCTGTGACTGGATCAAAATCAAAATCAATTTACCCTTCAATTAAGAAAGCGACCCCACATTAACTAGTCTCCCTTTTATTCTGGGTCATAATTGACCATGATTTTCGCAAATAAAATATATGTTATACGTTGCAAAAATAATATAATTTGAAAGTACATTCAGATACGAACCAAACGATACAATTTTTGGTGACATGCATTCACATTTTGCTTGTCAAATACAGTACGTGGTCAAACTTTGACCCAAAATACGCAAAACAAAAAAATACTTCCAAGACCAGCGCCGCTCTTCCGCTCTTCTCCTCTTAAACCACCGCCGCTCCTCTCCTGTTCCAATCTAAATCCAGCGCCGCTCCTCTCCTCTTCCATTTCAAAACCACCGCCCCTCCTCTCCTGTTCCAATCCAAAACCAGCGTCGCTCCTCTCCCGTTCTAAACCAAAACCAGCGCTGCTCCTCTCCTCTTCCATTCAAAAACCACCGCCGGCGAGTGAAGGTGCTGTGGAGAAGTAGATCGATGGAGGAGTACAACCGATACGTGAGGATCGCAGACGGCGACCCTGTGAAGCTAGCTAGGATGTTGGAGATACAGTCTTGGTTTGACAACAAGGACCAACTAGCGGCGACGGCGACATCCATGGCCAAATATCTGCAACAGAGCGAAAAGGCGGCGATACTCCCGGAGGGAGTCGCGCGGGAGTACATAGAGCTGCTCCTCTGGGCCATGGAGCAAACAGATTCACCGAATCCGATCGTGAGGGAGCGGTGGTGGGAGTATCGATCCCAGATGGAGCATCCACCAGAGATTGAAGGATCGAGCATCTACAGGGTGCCGTTTGTGAGGGTGTCGTGCCAGAGCGAGCCGGTGGAGTCTTCGTCGACCGAACCCAACTGCAAGAGGAGAAAAACAGTTGGCCCGACGACGCTTCCCCGCCATCCTCTCCCTCGCCGTTCACATCGTCTCACGGGGCGGCTGTCTGCCGCCGAGGAATAGGAGGGATTGCCCCCCCCCCAGACCAATAGTCGGGCAGGTTGTGAATTGTCAGGAGGAGCTTAGGGTTGTTAGTATTTGCAGGTTGTGAATTGTGTTTTGTGTTGTGTATTTTGAGAGTACTTTCAGATATGAATGTCTTTTGAATTTCAGATTTGCAGTATTGAGCATATGAAGTATTTTATGAATTCTAGAGATCTATTTTTAGCACTTAAAAAATGTAGTTTCATAGGAGTATAAAAGTGCAGACAATGTGATTCTCAGAGAAGAAACTGCAAGTTTCAGTTTCAGATAAGAAACTCCAAGTTCAGTTTCAGATAAGAAACTGCAACTTTCAGAGGCAGAGCATTTATATTAACACGGCCTTTTCAAACAGTGTTAACATCATGCTGGAAGTTTTATTCATGGTCGAAACTGGAACTACCAGCCAGTTAACATCATGCTGATCAACATTCATGCATAGCACATCTTCATATGATGCACAGTCAAAAAGATATGCTATTTTCAAGATGCCCACACAATGTCGAGTGTGCGAAAAACAGAGAAAACGAGGGACGAAGTTTTGGCAAGTGTTGGACGTGGTGTGCGTAGATGACAATTGGGACCCACATGTCAATAAAGGCAGAGGCAAAAATTTGGAGATATTTTCTCTGCACAGGTGGAATCGAACCCGGGCGGAACAGCTGTCGGGTAGTGTCACTCGGCCACTAGGCTAGTTCAGTTGTTTCGTTACTAATAAGGCACTTCCTCAGGTGGTCGGATCTCCTCCTGCGCCTTTGTGCGCTCGCCGCGACGCCGCTGTCTGCCGTTGTGAACATGCTGAACAAACGAGAGGAATCTGGAGAGGACTGTACGTGGAGAGGCGGACAGTCGGGACCCACCAGGTCTATGGCCGTACGCAAGCAAGTGCCTCATCGAAAAAATACTTCCTCCTAATGCTATACTGACGTTGGGGCCCACGGGTTTGTCAACATAGTTACATTTTTTAGGTGCTTCAACGTAGTTACTATAGGAGATAAATTCACAACGAAGCCGGGGAGCTGGCAGGTATCATTTATTATCACTGGGGCAGCAAGTATCAGCTGGGTTTTGGGCTGCCCCGTCTAGGCTTTCTTTTTTAACATGCGCAGCCCACGACCTCGGATGGGAGGTCCATAGGCCTGTTTGTATTTTCTTGAGGGCCGTCATGTATCGACCGGCCTATGGACCTCCCATCCGAGGTTTTATTTTTCCTGAAACATCGGCAGCCCAATTTATGTATTTTTTTGAAGAAAACGCAGAGGTCTGTTCTATTTTTCTATATAAGAATAGGAACGCCTGGTCCAACTTATGTTTCCCTTCTAACTATATTATATATATTTAAATTATTTTATATGTTATTATATATTATTGTTATTGTCATCATATATTTAACAGATACTTACATATGTAAGAAAACAATATCCCACATCTTATTAACTTATAAAAATAATTTCTTAACAATAAAATCCTGGATTTTTTGGCAACGAAAATCCTGGTGATTGTGTACAAAAGCTTGGTAAGATTTAAGGACCAATGTAATAATAAATCACTTATTATATATATATATAACAAAATGCTCAGCCCCTGTTTATTTTTTGATAACATTGCTGCGCCCACCCCAACATTATAATTAGAATAAGCCCAGCAAAATCGTGTATTTCGAGAAAGTGCAAATGGCCTGTAATTTTTTAGGAAAAACATAAATGGGCCGCATGGACGCTACATTATTTGTTCACCCAGCCCAGCTAATGGACTGTAATTCAAAAAAAAGATCAAATGGACTGTAAATTCTACCCCGCAAAAAAAGACTATAAATTCTGAAAAATGGGTTGAATACGTGCCACATTTTTGGAGGCTGAAATGTGGGCCAATAGGTCGAAGCCAATGCAAGTCGTTGTCAACTTAGTCAACAAATGATTCTGACATCGTTAGCCGTTGGATTTACATCCAACGACCGGCATCCATCTTCAATCTCTCGTCTTCTTCCTCCAGCGCCGCCGGGACCACCTGCTCCCGCCTCCTGCTGCTAGCAGCTCTGCTTAGCACGCTTCGCTGTGAAGCGCTACTCCACCGTTGGCCAGGCCATCCCTCCACCCCTCCACACCTCCTGTTCTTCTCCACCGACTGCCGAACCACACCGCACCAGAACCAGTTAACCCTCGTACACCTCTCCGTCTGCGACTCTACTCCCGCGTCTTCCCATCTCCGGCTCGTTGCTGTCCGGGGCCTCGCCGTCGTCCACCACCTTGGATGCGCTCGGCGCGGAGTGGTCAACGTGGTCAACGAACGACACCATCGGAAGTAGACTGTGCGTGGAGAGGCTGACAGCTGGGTCCACGGCCGCACGCAAGGAAATGCCTCCTTATTACGCGCAAAATAATGATTCCTCCACCTGACAGCTGGGACCCACCGGAAGGGCCTCTGTATTTCGCGAAAAAACGTTCCCACCGCTGACAGGTCGGACCCACCAGCTATATCTTCGCACGCAAGGAAGTGCCTCCTTATTACGCACAAAAAATGAATACCCCCTGCTAGCTGGGACCCACAATAGTGGGAGGCTGACTTGTGGGCCAACTAAGTTGACGGGGACGGAGGGCTTTGTCAACTTAGTCAATATGAACGATTCTAGCTCCAGTGACCGTACGATGTCCATCCAACGGCCGTAGTGCTTCTTCAACCTCTGGTCTTCTTGCTCCAGCCGCCCAAAGCAGCGCCGGTCGTGCCTCGTGCTCCTGCCTCCCGTGGCCGGCTGCGATGCCGCGGAGGCCTCACCGCCCCCTACTACTCCCACCGCTGGCCAGGCCATCCCTCTACTCACCCACACCCCCTGTTATTCTGCGGCGACGGCAGCCTCACACCGCAGCGAACCAGTGAACCCTCATACTCCTCTACGTGTGGGCATCCACTACCGCGTCTTCCCTGGCTCCGCGTCGTCCCCTTCCTAGGCCTCGCCGTCGTCCACCGCCCTGGTGCTCTCGGCGCGGCGTGGTCAACGTGGTCAAGGAACGGCTTCCATCGGACGTGGACTGTACGTGGAGAGGCTGACAGCTGGGTCCACGGCCGCAGCAAGGAAGTGCCTCCTTATTACTCGGAAAATAATGATTCCTCCACCTGACAGCAGGGACCCACCGGACGGGCAACCATATTTCGTGAAAAAAAACATTTCCCCCCTGACTGCTGGGACCTACCAGCGACATCTTCGCACGCTAGGAAGTGCGTCCGGGCAAAAAAACGATTCGCCCCCCAGACAGCTGGGACCCACCAGCTACATCTTCACACGCAAGGAAGTGCCTGACAGTCGGGACCCACCTGGTCGAAGCGTACGTAGCGTTGTCATTCTGGTCGCGAACGTGTACGTACATACTGGTCGATGTAGAGGCGCGCACGTGTCGTAGTAGAGGCGCGCACGTAGCATGTACACGTACGTACAGCTGCCAGGGTGCAAGAAAGTAAATACGGACACGTACGTACATACGGGCGGGGTCTCGAACGCCTACTCGCACGTACGTACGGCCAGGGCTCATGTACATGGCTGGGTCGGAACGGAGAAACTGCGTCGTCGTCGTGTTCATGGGGAGGCAACGTAATGCTCGTGCTCATCGGGAGGCAACGGAACGTGTGGGAGCCAACCGGCTTGGACGGAACAGCCGATGGAAACGAGGCATGGCGTACCGCAGAACGGAGGAAACGGCCTTGTGTTCGACCGGCCACGTTCGAAACGGTATCCTGTTCATCGGGAGGGGTCTAGCGTACTGCAAAACAAAGGAAACGGACCTCCTACAGTCGAAACGGGGGTCCTGTTGATCGGGAGGGGTGTGGCGTACCGCAAAACGGAGGAAACGGACTTGTGTTGGAGCGCTACGGTCGAAACGGGGGTCCTGTTCATCGGGAGGGGTGTGGCGTACCGCAAAATGGGACTCCACGGGATACTGTTCATCTCCACCGTCGACCCCCTCCAGCCTCCACGGGCTACTGTTCATCCACCGTCGACCTCCTCCAGCCTCCACCTGCGACTGTTCATTCACGGGCTCCTGTTCATCCAGCCTCCACCGCGCGCTACTCCACTGGCTACTGTTCAACCAGCCCTCTCCACGGGCTCCTGTTCATCCAGCCTCCACCGCGCGCTACTCTACTGGCTACTGTTCAAGCAGCCCTCTCCACGGGCTCCTGTTCATCCAGCCTCCACCGCGCGCTACTCCACTTGCTACTGTTCAGCCAGCCCTCTCCACGGGCTCCTGTTCAACCACCCCTCCACGGGCTACTGTTCGTCCACCCCTCCACCATCTACTGTTCATCAAGCCCTCCACGGGGTGGTCCTGTTCATCCAGCCCTCCACGGGGTCTTGTTCATCCAGCCCCAACCGGCTCGATCGATCGGGGTCCTGTTCATCCAGAGGCAACACCATGGGGTCCTGTTCATCCACCCCCACCGGGAACTGTTCATCCAACCCCCCCCCCCAGCAACGCTCACTGGTCATCCAGAGGCAGCATCGATCGGCTTCAGTTAGCAGCAGTAGCGAAGGAATCGCTCGATCGGGTTTAGTTAACAGCCATCGATCGATCGCTTGGGTTCAGTAACACGTAGCCTGCAGTGCAATCGCTCGGGTTCAGTTAGAGCCCAACGCCTCGCACCCACGCGCATGCGTGTATGAGAGAAACGCGCATCGCTCGGCCCCGACCACCCACCGTAACCGGGAACACACCGATATTTTTCTCGCCCTCGCTTCTACCACGGTTTTTTCCGTCATGGACGGCCCAAAGAATGTCATGCAGCTGCGTCTCCGGCCTGCCCAGGACGAAAAGCCCATTTTCTGTCATGATTTGTTGTCATAGAAGTAGGACCCCACCACATCTATGATGATACCGGGTTTTGTCACAATTATCGTCATAGAAGTGTCAGAAAAAAATTTCGTTCGGCCCAAAATGTCATGGATGTGTCTTTTTTTTTGTAGTGCAAGTGCTAGACAGGCAACACCTTCATCTTGAGTATATTCGGAGTCGGAGTGATAACTTCTTTCGGAGTGATGGTCGGAGTCGGAGCCAGATACCCATTCACCAACATGATCTTGATGTCTTCTTTTTGTGTAGCTCTTTGATGAGTTGTCCTTCCTCTCCGAATCGTTACTTCTCTGAGAGGGTCTTCGTTCATAACAATCATCTCTACTCCTTCTCTCTCTTGGTGGTGATTCTTCTCTTCTACTTCTTCTTTTGGGAGAATCTTCTCTTCTTTTGTAGGGAGTCGTACACTCATTTGAGTAGTGTCCGGGTCTTCCACAATTGTAGCAATTACGTAACTCTGGCATCGTTGCACTTCGACACATAATACTTTGAAAAATCTCTACAAGCCGCATTCAATGCATCAACGGCTTTGACCCACAAGTCCATCTTTTCCTCAATGACTGCACGTTCACGCTTCGACGCCGCCTCCGCGGAAGTCTCAACAAAGATGATCGATCCCATCCTACAAGTTGAGGGATTACTATAACGGTCATCCAAGGCGAAAATCCTAACCGTCTCTTGACAAAAACTATAACCCTAGGAGTAGATCGAGCTATAATTCGAGAGGTAACTACTCTAACAAAACCCTAATTAAACTATAACCATAACGTTCGTCATATAGGCATTTACTTAAGCATAACCATAACCATAACTTAACCCTAACCATGTCATTAAACCTAACCCTAACAAAACCCTAAATGATATTTCTTACTACCCAAACAATGCTAGTGACACAATACATTGTCAAAGCACAAACATTGCCCTAAATGCATCATATACATTGATTCCACCACAACAAAACCATGAACTAGTGATTCCAACAAAATGAGCAAAATGCATGATTTGAACCAACCAAATGAAGGGGGGATGAGGGAGGTACCTTGGGTGATGGAAATGGCCTCGATCCACCGGCCAAATCTCAAGCAATGGAGGGGGATCTAGTGGATGATTTGGTGGGGGAGAAGAGGGGGAGAGAGCTTGAGCTCGAAAGAAGACTGGGGTGAATGAGTGGGTGGGGAGCAGCACAGCCCCCTTCCTGCCAACCTTATCCACCAACCTACCGCCAGAGAGCCCGGCGGTAGGTTGCAAGAGCCTACCGCCATAGCCCGCGGCGGTAGGTCCCTTTGCCACGTGTCCACGGCCGTTAACGGCCTGACAGCGTCAGGGAACATACCGCTAGGAGGGGCGGCGGTAGCCTGTAGATCTCTACCGCCAGGGCCTCCGGCGGTAGCAAAAGGGTCAAATCTTGAAATTTTTCCATACCAGGGTCAGTTCCTGATTTTATACGGCAAAAGGGTCAAAACACGAAATTTTGCCCCTTGCAGTCAAGCAACCATGGATTTTTCCTCATCCCTTCCAGCAAGCAGCCCTTACTCCTCCCTTTTTGCAGCAAGCCATGGCGCCCCAAGCTGCCAATGTGTGGATACGCTGTCAACCTGTTCGCGGTTGCTAGGAGCTGCTACTGCACATGCCGCACTGCCATGAAGCTCGTCGATGGTGCTACAAGGCTGGTGCTCGGCTACTATGGCCACCGGTGCTCTGTAACAACCGTGGGATACCTCCCGCGGGCGATAGGCTCTCGAGCAGATCCGCACTGATTTTCTGCAACAACGGTGTTGTTGCGAATGACGACGGCGAAGTTAGTGCAAATACGACGCAGGGATGATTTTCCACAACATAGTCTCTGTTGCAAAAAGGAATTGCAACAAATGTCTTGTTGCAGGAATACGACGCAGCGACGAGATTCTGCAACATGATTTCTGTTGTTTTTTTTTTTGAAACAAAGGTTTTGTTGCAGAAATACAGAGAAAAAACTGAAGATGTTGTTGCAAATTTTGCAACAAGTGTCTTGTTCCAGAAATACAAAAAGAGGCCAGAGATGCTTTTGTGAGAAAGGTCATGTTACAACAGAGGTTTTGCAACAAAAGTCTTGTTTCAGAAAAATAAGAAAGAGAAACAACTAGAGGGCTCATGTTGTACAATCGGACGGCTCGCGCCCTGCCCGATCTTTTGAAAAGATCAGTCGGCGGACGCGTAGCATGTCCCTTAAAATTGTCCACTTTTTATTTTGGGTTGACCGTGTCGTCCAACGCGTGGGCGGCGCATTTTTTCGCGACAAAAAGAAAACAAATTTAAAAACACGCGGCTGAATTTAACATAACTAAACAATAAACGGTCGGTCAAGTGCCGGCTAAAGTCCATTTAAATATTAATAAAAAATAAAAAAACACCAACACGCTGCCTAGTCCTTGTCATCGTTGTCGTCATCGCCGGTGAGGTCGACGAAGGTTGGCGGCGGCCAAACCCACGGGAATGCGGTCTCCCACGCCGCCCGCGTCGATTCCTCCGACGTCTGCACCACAACGGCATTGTTGTGCGGCGGGCGCGCTCCTTCTTCTCCTACTCGCGGCGCTCCTCCTCCTCCTCCTTTCGTGCCCAGCGGGCCCGCCGCTCCTCCTCCTCGAGCTCGTCTTGCATTTGGTGCTCGCCGTCGGCACACTCCTCCGCCAGCCAGTGTTGCCTCCATCGCTCGAGGTAGGCCGCCTTCTCCTCCGGTGGCGTGTCCATGTAGACGTACGGCTGGCGTCTCACCCACTCGCAGACAATGACAGTCCACACATACATATCTGGCGCATGCTCGGTGGGCGCCGTGGGCGTGCGCGAGGGCGTGGGCATGCGTGTGGCGTGTGCTCGGGCTCGGCCTTGGGCTCGAGGGTAGGCGGCAGTGGTAGGGCCCGGGGTAGACGCAGTCCCCCATTGTCGGCAGCACGAGGGCTTCCTCTAGGCCGTCCCAGCATGCGTCCTCCTCGAGCTGGCTCTGCAGGCACGGGGATGCCAACCGTGGCACTGCAGGCACGGGGATGCCAACCGTGGGGCAGGTTGAAATCCGGATACGGCAGCGGTACTGCCAGTGCCAACACGCTTGGTGCACCGGGATGTACAACCTGTCCTGTGGCGCACCACATGGAGGAGGTGGCGGCGGCGGAATAGGAGGCACATGGGACGAGCTGGCACCGGCGTGGAGCTTCCCATTCCCCTCGCAAAAGAAATCCATGGCTAGGGTTTTGCTGTCGCCGGCGAGGGGGTAAGCTTGGCCAGATGTGGACAGGGGAGGGGAAGTGGATGAGGCCGGCCGCCCCCGCACGCTTGCATTAAAAAGGCCCGGTGCTTCCACCCACTACCAAGTGGGCCCGAGGTAGGTGGCCACGTTTAATACGACCGCGGGCAGTGGTTGTGCCACTGATAGGTGGGGCTGTGGCGGACACCAAACGGACGCGCGGCGCATCTGTTGTCTCGAATCTGCATGGACACAAACCGAGCGTAAATTTGAGCCTGAAATGTGTCCAAACGGACATCGAGCGGACGCTTTTGGGGTTTGGGTCAGCGCGTTAGGCTGTTCTTTTGGTCTATTCCGACGCAAACGAACACCGCGGATCATTTGGGTCGGTGCATTGGAGCTGCTCCAACAACTAGATCGACGACTAGCCACGACGGGAAACGAGATTGTGGATTCCAGTTTAACTGAACAAATTAAATCCGTTTATGAGGAAAATCGGGCCAAAAATCGTACAAGTAACAAAGATAAAGAAGAGAAATAAATTGACGTCCAGAAGAAGGCACGACCTAGCTGGCTAGCAAACACAAAGACCAACACCACGAGAGAAATAAGTAGATGTAGAGTCTCGTGGAGGAATATGCGAGTTTATATCGTATTCACTTCGTTCCAACACAGGGTTATATAGATTTAGACAAGTGGATTGATATACTCGGGCAGTTACCGGGGCAAAAGAAAAACAGAGAAGAGCCAGCATCGATATCGAATTCGTTGCAACTGCAGCCGTTGTCAACTATTTAGATGGAAGGCTTTTATTCTTGGGTCTGTCTAGGTCGCGAAGTCTAAGTCGGCTGACATCATCATTTTTTTTTCTAGAACACGTCATCCCTTCGTTGCTTGTTGGTTGTCAAGCGAGCCCATGTCCTCCTCCTTGTTGCTTTTTGGGCTGGCAATGTCTTCGTGCGTACTGGAGCAGCGTTGGGCCAGCAGCTGCTGCTCATCTCGATGTTGCAACAGTCGGGATATTATCAACTCAAAAAAGAAACAGTCGGGATATTAGCTGCTGTAGGTGCCATTTCTCAAAAACAAAAAAAAGATGTTGTAGGTGCCTCAAAAAAAAGCTGTTGTAGGTACCCCTCAAAAAGGAAAATTGTTGTACGCACAAATTTCTTAACGGTTTCTATCATTTTTTTGTTTTTATTTTTCATTTTTACTTACATTTTACCATTATATTTATCAGTTGGGCAATAAATTTGTTTTTTCACACATCTAAAAAAGGTACCACGAATCGTATGCATCATGTACACGCATCCACTCCTGCATAAAAAACATACGTCTGCATCATGTACATGCATGCACGGTCGATCTCCAAAAAAGCGAATCGTTATCCCACGTCATCATCGAAGGCATGCAATTGAAGTCGGGGGCGACACTTGTAGTTGCAACCATGTTGGAGACATGCAGTTGCATTCGAGGGTGACATTTGCAGTTGCATGCCTAGTGTTGGACATGCAATTGTCCCCCCTATCTCGCCCCTCACTTACAAAATGAATAGGTCAGTTGAAGTCGGGTGTGTAGACATGCAGTTGTAGTCAAGGGCGATACTTGCAGTTGCAAGCCTAGTGTCAGACATGCAATTTCCTCCTCCCCCTCTCCCACCGACTAGCGAGAAAAAAAAGATTGGTTGCGGTTGGATGTGTGAACATGCAGTTGAAGTCGAGGATGACACTTTCAGTTGGAAGCCTATTGTCGAACATGCAATTGCCCCCGCCTCTCCCGCCGCCCTTTGACAAAAAGACAAGGCCAATTGCAGTCTGAAGGGAGACATGCAGTTACAGTCGGGGCGACACTTGCAGTTGCATGTCTAGTATCGGACATGCAACTCCTCCTCTTCAACCGTCGGCTTACAAAAACAAATGTCAGTTGCAGCAGGGGTGTGTGGGCATGCAGTTGCACGGGGGCGACACTTGCAGTTGCAGGCCTAGTGTTAGCCCCTCGCATGCCCCCCCCACCCCCACCCCGTCCAACAAAATAATATCCAGTTGCAACCATGTTGGAAGACATGCAGTTGTAGTCGAGGGCGACACTTGCAGCTGCAAGCCTAGAGTCGGACACGCAACCACCCCTCTCCTGCCTCTCACTTATAAAACAAAAGGTCAGTTGCATTCAGGTGTGTGGGCATGCAATTGTAGTCGAGGGCAACACTTGCATTTGCAAGCCTAGTGTCGGACATGCAACTACCTACCCCCTCTTTCGACACCCACCTACAAAACAAAAGGTCGGTTGCGGTTGGGCGTGTAGACATGCAGTTGCAGTCGAGGGTGATACTTGCAATTGCAAGCCTAGTGTCGGACATGCAACTACCCACCCCCTCTTTCGAGGCCCACCTACAAAACAAAAGGTCGGTTGCGGTTGGGTGTGTGGACATGCAGTTGCAGTCAAGGGCGATACTTGCAGTTGCAAGCCTAGTGTTGGACATGCAAATGCCCCCTCCTTCTCTCGCCGCCCTCCGACAAAAACACAAGGCTAGTTGCATTTGGGAGGCAGACATGCAATTGCAAACAGGGGCGACACTTGCAGTTGCAAGGCCTAATGTTGGACATGCAACCACCCCCTCTCCCACGGCTGATTTACAAAACAAAGGCCGGTTGCAGTCGGGTGTGGGCATGCAGTTGCGTGCCTAGTGGCAAACACGCAACTGCCTCCCTCCACAAAACACCATAGAATTGCGGGCAGGTGTGACACTTGCAATTGCGTGACTAGTGAAAAACATGCAACTTCCCCCTTCCCGATAAAACACTACTGAGTTGCAATATCAGTCGGGGACGACACTACACTTGCATGCCTATTGGCAGACATGCAACTACCCCCCTCCCCTGACAAACACACCACTGAGTTGCAATCGCGTTGAAGACATGTAGTTGTAGTTGGGGACCGCACTTGGAGTTGTGTGCCTAGTGGCAGACATGCAACTATCCCCTCTCCCGACAAAAAAGAAAAAAAAATCATATACGCAAAGGTCAGTCCTTCACCAATTGCATGTGGAGTGAGACGTGTGTAGTTGTGCAAGGATAAACGAACATGCTACATACAATCAATTTTTCCTTCGAGGCTAAAAATAAAGAATAAATAAAAACATAGTTACACACGAATACAATGTGTGTTGATGACAAAAATAAACGTGAACAATTAATAATTAATAAAATTCAAAAAAATAAAAATGAAAAAAAACACAAACATACTTCAAAGAAGAAATTATGAGAGAAAAAAGAACAAGAAAAAATGAGAAGAATGGAAATAATTGATAATTTTAAAAGAACAAACAAAAAAATCAAAAGGAAAACTATCCTAGAAATCCAAAATGAATTGGCACAAGCCATTTTGAAAAAGTAATACAGAATGTTGTGACCGGAAAAAGGAAATGCAACACAAATTTGCACGAATTGGCACATAGATTAAACGATTTATCGCATTACAAAATCTTATACGAGCAAAGTTTGACCCACAACGTGGAGAAAAATAAAAAATGCATGGAGGAAAATAGAAGTGTGCATTGATTATGACATGCTAGAAGATATAGGGAAACATTGGACACACATGCTGATCTAGTAAAAAAAACACAACGCTTTGCTCTCTGCACTTTGCACAGTCTATTTTCAATGGTAGCCCAACAGAAAAAAAAAAACATGCCGGCCGTGTCATCCTAACAGGCTGATTTAAACATGACAAGCAGCTAGCATAAAAGAAAAATCAAGGCATCGACTGAGACTTCAATAGAAATCAGTCAACTGATTTTTAGTCGTTCCGTTTATTCTTACTATTATTATTATTGGGATCTCACGGTAACATGCCATGGCAGATTACATTTTATGACGATGACCATAGCTCACTAGCTCGGCATGCACGCACGCGCGGACTTTATTTATAGTTATTATTCTGCCATGAACCCTCCATCTCCTTCACCGGCCTTCCTCTCGCGCGATCCCCATGACCGAAACTCCTCACGCATGCGCGGATGGTGGTGGCACCCGCCCCCCGATGGTGTAAGCTGCAAAAATTAAGTGGTACGTGGATTAGACAAGTCCGGCCGTGCAGAACAGAAAAATGGATTATGCAAGCAAAATGTCCGCACGCATGCTTAGCTGCTTACTTCCGCATTTGCTCCCGACGGGGAGTTCGATGTGGCATTCGTGGGCGAGGATGACGAGCTTCACGGGGCTGACGGTACGCTCGTCGGAGGCGGTGAGGACCCGGCAGATGCAGGGCACGTCAACCTTCTTCACCTCGCGGCGGCAGTCCGGGGTCGGGGGCGTGTAGAAGCCCTGCTTCTTGATGCTCTCGATGCAGATGCTCATGATCATGTCCCTCTCGTCGTAGCAGTCCTTCTCCCCCGCGGCGAGATGCGCCGCGAACCCGGCGACGATCGAGGCCAACAGCAGGAAGCGGACGAGGGTGGCTCTGGCGCTTCCCATCTTCGTGTGCTGCTGCTGAGCTGCTGGCTAGTGTGCTTGCGAGTGGTGTGCATGATGCTGGCAGTGGGAGCTCGTTTATATAGTAGCCGAGGACCCCCGGTGCACGTACGATCGACGGAGTGGAGACTGGAGAGATCGACGACCTACCTACCTGGTTGACGGCGGCGCTAGTTGCATTAAAACGGTGAGCGGCGACAAGAAAGATTAATGAGCTGAAATCTTCGATCGAACTGCCATTAGGCATGTGTCGCTTCATTGAATTCGGGTCTTGGTAGTGGGTGTAGTGAGCGCCCGGAGGCATCAGGTCCATGAGCAAATGAACCTGCAGATGCTACAGGTACGGTTGTTCATGGAGACAAGACAAAACCAACCCCTTCTTCCATCACGCAGTCACTGAAAAGAGAAGGAATAATCAGCTATTCTAGATTAGCCTCCACCGTCGATGCTCGAAAATGGCATCATCGCAGAGGCATCGCAGACAGTTCTATCGCATTACACCAACTTTTTTTGGCTCTTTAATAATGCAAGCAGGTCCCATTTAACATATAACTCCTAGAAAAATCTCAGAGGCCATTAGTGATCGCCCATTCGTCGGTTACATCATAAGCTGTGTTATAAAAACTTAAATTAAGATAACAGGAATGAGTATATATCCGCATATATTAGATTCTTTTTTTTTACATCTCTGCCCATGTCCGATTTGGTTTCACCTACAGCCACTGGAACAAGACATGAGAATATCCCAGGCTAGGCTAGGATTTGGGATGGATGTAACAAAACCCGGCTAAACATACCAAGCTCGAGCCCAAACCAGCCTAGCACGAAACACCTAAACATTGGAGAGCAACTAATTAAGGGGCGCTCGTTGCGGAGCCTCCCCAAAGGTCACATGGGGTTGGCTGGCGCTCTCAGCCGCCGCTATGTGTCGCGCTCTAGGCGCTCCCTTCAATTTTGTTTTTTTTCGCACGTGTTTTCGGCTTTTTAGATTTTTTTTTTTGGCTTTTTGGTTTTTCATCGGTCTTTCTTAACATTTGGACAAAAATGAATTTGAATTCTTTTTGCGCACATTTTTTTACTTCTGCGAAAGGCACGAGTTTGCTTTCTCGAGAGGCAGCCCTTCTTCCATGAGCTTCTGCCAGTCGCCAAGGCAGAAAACTAGAACGACAAACAGGTTGTCCTCCACCGCTCGAAACGTCACACCTTGTGCCATGTTCCAAGCGAACTGCATCATTGAGAAAAAAAGGATTGGCTACTGAACTTTGCTTCCGCGAGAGGCACGGCCCTGCCTCTCGGAGAAGGAAAAAAATGTGTTCTCTTTTTTTTCATTTCGTGAGAGACACGGTCATGTCTCTCGGAAACAAAAAAAATGATTTCCTTTTTTTTCATCCGCGAGAGGCACGGATTTGCTTCTGGGAGAGGCACAACCGTGCCTCTTTCAGAAAAAGGAAAACAAAACGTGATCTCCTTTCGTTTTTTCGTCCTTTTTTATGAAAAAAAAGTTTGTCAAAACCTATCAACATGTGATCTAGTTTTGAAGATCTCAACGCAAGGAATCCAAAGGTAAAAATGGTTTGTGACTTGGACGCACGGTTTAAGAGATAAAACGTTTCGAATAAATGCATCTATGAAAAAAAGGGCTAACTCTCAGGTTGCAACAAGTGGTGTACATGTAGCACGTCACTTGTCGCAACCTGGGAGGTGGAAGTGGTCTTTGGAAGGAGTACTCCTCAATTAGTGATTTCGTAAACATTACCATTTTGATTTAATTTATTCATTTTTTGATGCAAACCTAGATTATTATTTTTGACATTTTTTTTGAGGGGATATTATTTTCGACTAAAACGACTTCCAGCAATTTCATGTTTTTCCGGGTTTTCAGGTAGGCCGAGACTGAGCCCAGCCTGGGTATCTGGCTTTCGCTCTTCGTTCGTCTAGATGGGCTGCCCTTACTCATGTCTTTGTCGAATTTCCCAATTGATTTTAGGCCATAAATTCTAATATTTTTCTTTTCTTTTGGGAGTATATAAGGGGTGTTCCTATTCTTCACTTAGAATGTTTTTTGAGTGATTCTCCATTTATAGTGAACGAAGGAGTGGAGCTATAACGCGCCATTGGGCTAGGCCCAAGTAGCGCTCAACCGTCTGGCTCCATTGAGAAAAATCTAGTGTCGTTCACTGAGAAAAAGGTCAAAAAGATCAAGCATTTATGCCTCGAGAAAAAACGGATACCGCTTTTGATTGCTATTAAGGAATTTTTTTATTTTATTGGAAAAATACTCTTGACTTACAAAATTGGTTCATGCATACAATAAGGTCGCACTTTTGAAAAAATGTCCATGAGTATTAGAAACATGCTCACGAATTTGAAAACAAATCATGATTTGGAAATCCTCAATTACAAAAACAATGAACAATTGAAATTACTTTCCATTTTCTGAAAAACAATAAAATAGTGAAAAATAAAAATAAGATTTTAAATAACAAACATAAAATGAACAGAAACCCAAATGAAAACAGGGGAAATAATATTATTAGAAAGAAATAAAGGAAAAATGAAAGTAAAACATTTGATTTTTTTTGGCAAAAAAGCAATAGAAACACGCAAAAACCTAGCAATAAACCAAAAACAGAAAAACAAATCAACCAAAATGGGCCAACCCAAAGTCGTGGTAGGGTGCGTCTATACATGGGCCAGGCCCAATATGATGTCTGGTCACTAGATGCTCATTGCGAGCGTACGGTTTGCTGGTTCTCTTTTAAAATACATATTTAAAAAATTCACCCCTATTATATATATTAAGAAATTGTTTTTAAAATACATATTTTGAATTTTTAAGATGTTACCATAAAACACATTGGTTCCGCTTATATATAGAAGGGCATGAGTGAACCGATACAAGATAAAAGATCCTCTTGCAAAGCAGACCAAACATAAAACAGGAGTACAAGAGTGTCCACACCCTATCGGCTATGGGCTCTGCTAAAAATCAGTCGACTGATTTTTTGTGAAGTCTCAGTCGATTTGTTGACCCTTAGATCTTTGTGTTGCTTTAGGATCTGTGCAGCCCTGTTGTTTCCTGTATATCAGCCCACATATGGAACGAACTGGGTGGGCCTGTTTTTTTGTCTGTTTTTTCGTCGGGGCAGGCTTCAGGTGGTGGGCTGGGCGGAGGTCCTTTTTCGTTGTGTGTTGGGCTTTATTTTGCCGGTTGTTCTACAAGGTTTAGGTCCGTTTCTTTTTTCTTTTTGATTTTTTTCTACAGGATGGGAACGAACAGGTAGAGTGAAGTGACTTGTGTGTGTCTTTTTGTTCTTCAGTTAGTAGCAGTTCATAGGTCTCGACTTTTTCTATTTTTTTATCATTATTTTTATTATTTATTTATTTTTCATTTTATTTTTCTCTGTTTAGGCTCATATAGGACTGTTAAAACTCAGTCGACTCCCTGGCCGTTAGATCATTGTTGCTTCAAGATCTATGTAACTATGTCTGTCTTATATTGAAATCGGTTGCTTAGGTGCGAGATGGGTCAATTTCCTTTTCTTTTGTTGTTTCTTTTCTCTTGTGTTTGCCAAATATGCGCTATGGGCTGGGCTTGAGAGGTTTCTTTTTTGTCTTGTTTTGGGCTTAATTTTTCAACGGGAAACAAACCGTCCAAAGAGGGGGTGGGGAAGCGGTTGAGAATCTTTTTTAATATTTTATTTGCTTTTAAGTATTTTAAATGATTATTTCGTCTATGTTCCTTGTCATGTTTGAATTTCTTTTTACATTTTGTATTTTCTCCTTTTCTCTTGCTTTTCTTTTTTTCTTTTCCTTTTTTATTGTTGTTTTCAAACCTTTTTTTTGCACGAACATTATTATTTTTTATTTTCTTAACTAATCAACACGTTTTATTTTTGAAAATTGACAACATTGTCATCTGGTTGGACAATCTCCCTAACTTCACCGACTGTAAATCAATTGTTCTTTGTCGGGGGAGGGGATAGTTGCATGTTTAAGAAAAACATGAGACTATGAACCTTATTTTTTCATCGACGGCAACTGCATGCCTTCAATTCTACTGCAACTTAGTGGTGCTTTGTCAGGGGGAGGGTTTGTTGCATATATAGCACTAGGCATGCAGCTACAAGTGTCGCCCCCGACAGCAACTGCATGTATTCAGCGTGAGTGCAACTCTATTGTGTTTTTTGTGCGGCTGGGCTAAAAATCAGTCGACTGATTTTTAAGGAAGTCTCAATCGATGTACTTGACCTTCCATCGTTTTCTGTTTAAGATCCAGGATCACTGTTTCTTATGTTGTATCGGCCTGTTTTAGTTGTGCCCCCGGCCCATTGCCTTGTTTCTTTTTCCTTTTCTTGCCTTCTCTTATATTCTTCTTTGTGTTGGACAGAGATGTCCATGGGCTGGCCGTGAGGGGTGGTGCGGTTTTTTCTTTGTCTGAATATTGGGCTTTCTTCTAGGCTGAATTTTTTGTTAGTGCTCGTGTTGCCTGGGGACAGGAGCGATTAATAGGGCTGTTCTCTTTGGTTTGGTTCCCATTTTCTTTTTGTTTTTTCTTCATTTTCTATTGCTATTATTATTTAAAAAAATATTGTCACTTGTTTACACATATATCGTTTGCACACAATTGCATGTACATCGAATCACATGCAATTACATGTTTTATTGTCAGTGTCTATATGCAACTTTTTTTCCAAAAATATTATCGCCGACACGTCCATCGACCACACACGGTTTCATGCACATCGGCCACACACAATTGTATGTGTGTCATTGGCGTGTAACTTATCTTTTTTCCTTCTCAAAAAAGGTTGTCACCGGCCAACTAGACTTTGTTTTTGGTTTGAGTTTTTTTAACTTTGTTTTTGGTAGGGGATAGTTGTATGTTCAACACTAGGAATGCAATTGCAAGTGTCGCACCCGACCGCAACTCCATGTCTTCTAGCCCGGCCACAACTGGAAGTTTTTGTTCTGTTGGAAGGGGAGCTGGTAGAAGGGGTGGGCCAGTTGCAAGCCCGACAACATCGCCACAGCTGCAAGTGTCACACCTGACCGCAACTGCATGTCCCCTAACATGGTTGCAATTGTACATTTGTTTTGTCAGAGGGGGCGGCGAGAGTGGGGGCGGGCCGGTTGCATGTCCGACACTCGGAATGCAACTGCAAGTGTCACACCCAATCGCAACTGCATGTCTTCTAGCCCGACTGCAACTGTACTTTTTTGTTCTGTTAGAGGGGGCGCCGGTAGAGGGGGCGGGCCAGTTGCAAGCCCGACAACATCCCTGCAACTGCAAGCGCCTGACCCGATCGCAACTGCATGTCCCCAAACATGGTTGCAATTGGACGTTTGTTTTGTCGGAGGGGGCGCCGGGAGAGGGGGCGGGCCAGTTGCATGTCTGACACTAGGAATGCAACTGCAAACGTCACACCCGACCACAACTGCATGTCTTGTAACCCGACCGCAACTCGACTTTTTTGTTCTGTCAGAGGGGGCGGGTCAATTGCAAGCCCGACAACAGCCCTGCAACTGCAAGTGTCGCACCCGACCGCAACTGCATGTCTTGTAACCCGACCGCAGCTGGTCTTTTTTGTTCTGTCGGAGGGAGTGGGCCAGTTGCAAACTCGAGAGACATGGGGCTCTAGTTGCATGTCCCACAGTAGGCTCGCAACTGCATGTCTTTTCTAGCTGGGTTGCAACCTGACTTCCATCTTTTTGTTGGTTGCCGGAGGGGCGGCTTCTAGTTTTGTGGTCAAACTCGGAGAGAGGGGGGGTACCCAATGTTTTGTCGAATGGGGCGGCGTCAAGAGACATGGGGCCCAGTTGCATGCCCCACACCAGGCACGCAACTGCATGTCTTCTAGCTTGGTCGCAACTAGAGGGCTTTTTGTCTTGTCGGGGGCGCGGCGTCGAGAGACATGGGGGGCCCAGTTGCATGTCCCAGACCAGGCACGCAATTGCATGTCTTCTAGCTTGGTCGCAACTAGAGGGATTTTTTCTTGTCGGAAGGGCGCGGCGTCGAGAGACATGGGGCCCTAGTTGCATCTCCCACACTAGGCACGCAACTGCATGCCTTCTAACTGGGTTGCAACTTGACTCCCATTTTTTTGTTGGTTGCCGGAGGGGCGGCTTCTAGTTTTCTAGTCCCAACTCGGGGAGGGGGGAAGGTACCCAATTTTTTGTCCAATGGGGCGGCGTCAACAGACATGGGGCCCAGTTGCATGTCCCACACCATGCACGCAACTGCATGTCTTCTAGCTTGGTCGCAACTAGAGGGCTTTTGTCTTGTCGATGGGTGCGGCGTCGAGAGACATGGGGGGCCTAGTTGCATGTCCCACACCAGGCACGCAATTGCATGTCTTCTAGCTTGGTCGCAACTCGACTTCCATTTTTGTTGTTTGCCGGAGGGGCGGCTTCTTGTTTTTTGGTCGCAACTCGGGGATGGGGGGGGTACCCGGAGCGGCGTCAAGAGACATGGGGCCCAGTTGCATGTCCCACACTAGGCACACAACTGCATGTCTTCTAGCTGGGTTGCAACTTGACTTCCATTTTTTGTTGGTTGCCGGAGGGGCGGCTTCTAGTTTTCTGGTCCCAACTCGGGGGAGGGGGGAAGGTACATTTTGTTTTGTCAAATGGGACGGCGTCAACAGACATGGGCCCAGTTGCATGTCCCACACCAGGCATGCAACTGCATGTCTTCTAGCTTGGTCGCAACTAGAGGGATTTTTTCTTGTTGGAAGGGCGCGGCGTCGAAGAGACATGGGGCCCGAGTTGCATCTCCCACACTAGGACACGCAACTGCATGTCTTCTAGCTTGGTCGCAACTTGACTTTTCCATTTTTTTATGATTTGTCGGAGGGGCGGCTTCTAGTTTTTAGGTTGCAACTCGGAGGGTGAGAGTACCTTTTGTTTTGTCGAATGGGGCGGAGTTGAGAGACATCGGGGCGTAGTTGCATGTCCCACACCAGGCACGCAACTGCATGTCTTCTAGTTTGTTCGCAACTAGGAGGGGCTTTTGTTTTGTCGGAGGGGGCGGCGTCAAGAGACATGGGAACTAGTTGCATGCCCACACCAGGCACGCAAATGCATGTATTCTAGCTTTGTCGCAACTAGGAGGGGCTTTGTTTTATCGGAGGGGGCGGCGTCAAGAGACATGGGGACCAATTGCATGCCCCACACCAGGCACGCAACTGCATGTCTTCTAGCTTTGGTCGCAACTAGGGGGGCTTTGTTTTGTGGGAGGGGCGGCGTCAAGAGACACGGGGACCACTTGCATGTCCTAAACCAGGCACGCAACTGCATGTCCCACACCAGGCACGCAACTGCATGTCTTCTATCTTGGTCGCAACTAGAGGGATTTTTTCTTGTCGGAAGGGCGCGGCGTCGAGAGACATGGGGCCCCCGTTGCATCTCCCACACTAGGCACGCAACTGCATGCCTTCTAGCTGGGTTGCAACTTGACTTCCATTTTTTGTTGGTTGCCGGAGGGGCGGCTGGCTTCTAGTTTTCTGGTCCCAACTCGGGGGAGGGGGGAAGGTACATTTTGTTTTGTCGAATGGGACGGCGTCAACAGACATGGGCCCAGTTGCATGTCCCACACCAGGCATGCAACTGCATGTCTTCTAGCTTGGTCGCAACTAGAGGGATTTTTCTTGTCGGAAGGGCGCGGCTTCGAAGAGACATGGGGCCCGAGTTGCATCTCCCACACTAGCACATGCAACTGCATGTCTTCTAGCTTGGTCGCAACTTGACTTTTCCATTTTTTTATGATTTGTCGGAGGGGCGGCTTCTAGTTTTTAGGTTGCAACGCGGGGGGTGAGAGTACCTTTTGTTTTGTCGAATGGGGCGGCGTCGAGAGACATCGGGGCGTAGTTGCATGTCCCACACCAAGCACGCAACTGCATGTCTTCTAGTTTGTTCGCAACTAGGAGGGGCTTTTGTTTTGTCGGAGGGGGCAGCGTCAAGAGACATGGGAACTAGTTGCATGCCCACACCAGGCACGCAACTGCATGTATTCTAGCTTGGTCGCAACTAGGAGGGGCTTTGTTTTATCGGAGGGGGCGGCGTCAAGAGACATGGGGACCAATTGCATGCCCCACACCAGGCACGCAACTGCATGTCTTCTAGCTTTGGTCGCAACTAGGGGGGCTTTGTTTTGTGGGAGGGGCGGCGTCAAGAGACACGGGGACCACTTGCATGTCCTAATCCAGGCACGCAACTGCATGTCCCACACCAGGCACGCAACTGCATGTCTTCTAGCTTGGTCGCAACTAGAGGGATTTTTTTCTTGTCGGAAGGGCGCGGCGTCGAGAGACATGGGGCCCCCGTTGCATCTCCCACACTAGGCACGCAACTGCATGCCTTCTAGCTGGGTTGCAACTTGACTTCCATTTTTTGTTGGTTGCCGGAGGGGCGGCTGGCTTCTAGTTTTCTGGTCCCAACTCGGGGGAGGGGGGAAGGTACATTTTGTTTTGTCGAATGGGACGGCGTCAACAGACATGGGCCCAGTTGCATGTCCCACACCAGGCATGCAACTGCATGTCTTCTAGCTTGGTCGCAACTAGAGGGATTTTTCTTGTCGGAAGGGCGCGGCGTTGAAGAGACATGGGGCCCGAGTTGCATCTCCCACACTAGCACACGCAACTGCATGTCTTCTAGCTTGGTCGCAACTTGACTTTTCCATTTTTTTATGATTTATCGGAGGGGCGGCTTCTAGTTTTTAGGTTGCAACTCGGGGGGGGGGGGTGAGAATACTTTTTGTTTTGTCGAATGGGGCGGCGTCGAGAGACATCGGGCGTAGTTGCATGTCCCACACCAGGCACGCAACTGCATGTCTTCTAGTTTGTTCGCAACTAGGAGGGGCTTTGTTTTGTCGGAGGGGGCGGCGTCAAGAGACATGGGAACTAGTTGCATGCCCACACTAGGCACGCAATTGCATGTATTCTAGCTTGGTCGCAACTAGGAGGGGCTTTGTTTTATCGGAGGGGGCGGCGTCAAGAGACATGGGGACCAATTGCATGCCCCACACCAAGCACGCAATTGCATGTCTTCTAGCTTTGGTCGCAACTAGGGGGCTTTGTTTTGTCGGAGGGGCGGCGTCAAGAGACACGGGGACCACTTGCATGTCCCAAACCAGGCACGCAACTGCATGTCCCACACCAGGCACGCAACTGCATGTCTTCTAGTTTGTTCGCAACTAGGAGGGGCTTTGTTTTGTCGGAGGGGGCGGCGTCAAGAGACATGGGAACTAGTTGCATGCCCACACCAGGCACGCAACTGCATGTCTTCTAGCTTGGTCGCAACTATGAGGGGCTTTGTTTTGTCGGAGGGGGCAGCGTCAAGAGACATGGGGACCAATTACATGCCCCACACCAGGCATGCAACTGCATGTCTTCTAGCTTTGATCGCAACTAGGGGGGCTTTGTTTTGTCGGAGGGGGCGGCGTCAAGAGACACGGGGACCACTTGCATGTCCCAAACCAGGCACGCAACTGCATGTCTTCTAGCTTTGGTCGCAACTAGGGAGGGGCTTTGTTTTGTCGGAGGGGGCGGCGTCAAGAGACATGGGGACCAGTTGCATGCCCCACACCAGGCACACAACTGCATGTCTTCTAGCTTTGGTTGCAACTAGGAGGGGCTTTATTTTGTTGGAGGAGGCGGCGTCAAGAGACATGGGGACTAGTTGCATGTCCCACACCAGGCACGCAACTGCATGCCTTCTAGCTTTGGTCACAACTAAGGGGGGGCTTTGTTTTGTCGGAGGGGGCAGCATTGAGCGACATGGGTCCCAGTTGCATGTCCAACTATACTCATGCAACTGCATGTCTTTCTAGCTTGGTCGGAACTTAGTGTCTTCCAACTTAGTTGCAATTACGGGTCTTTGTTTTACCGGAGAGGATTTAAGAAAAAATAATGTTTTTTATATCTTATTAAGGAAGAAGAGTTACTTGTCCAGATCCTCGGACATATTTTTTAATACTTTTTTGTGAAGGAAAGGAGTTTTTTCGAAACGGAGGCAAAAGATTTGTCCTATCGATTAATTAAGTAGAGATAATTGCCCAACAAATCAACGGAAAACAGTGACTATACACGGTGTGCTGCTGTTTTCTATTTTTTTTCTTTTTTTTTAAGTCTCCGGAATGTGGACCCAGGCTCTACTTCTTTCTAGAGGTCACCCAACGGCACATAGACACAGAGAGAGAACGGGAAAGGAAGGAAGCCGCATCACGGGGGCGGTCACATCCAAGGTTTCCGGGGCGGAAGTCGCCGGCGACGAGATGCTCGTCGACGCCCGCGGTGAGATGCTCGGTGGCGCCCCTCCAGAGTCCTCGCGCCCCGCTGATGAGGTGAGCTATGGCCCCTTTTCCCCTCTCTCCCCTCCACCCCACACAATCGCGCCCCCATTTGCGTGTACGCGAGGCGAAATCGAGCTGCGGATGTCCATTTTCTGCAGTATAGGATTCATAATTTGTTGAGAATCACGATTCCGTGAGGGAATTGCAAGTCTAGAAGAGGGATTTTGGTGTGTTTTCATGCAGCGGCATGGGGGGGAACTAGCGTGGTCGGCCGTGAGGTGAAATAGGCGCCGGTGGTGCTGCCCGACGAGAAGGTGTCAGGGGCAGCGTGGCCATCTTCTCCATCGTTCTCCAGCGGCACCCCGGCCAGCGCCACGCCCGGTCAGCAAGATGGGGAACTTAGTATCTGCTATGTCTGAATTTTATTATGTGCTCTATGAGAGCGTCAGTCTAATTCTGTTCACTGTCAGAAGGCATTCTGTTTGTTTGTGTTTTTTCTGAACTTAACATGTGGGAGCTGCTCAGATACAACTGTGACGCCCCCGATTTGACCGTACACTAATCATGCACGCAAATGTGTACGACCAAGATCAGGGACTCACGGGAAGATATCACAACACAACTCTAAAACATAAATAAGTCATACAAGCATCATAATACAAGCCAGGGGCCTCGAGGGCTCGAATACAAGTGCTCGATCACAGACGAGTCAGCGGAAGCAACAATATCTGAGTACAGACATAAGTTAAACAAGTTTGCCTTAAGAAGGCTAGCACAAACTGGGATTCAGATCGAACGACGCGCAGGCCTCCTGCCTGGGATCCTCCTAACTACTCCTGATCGTCGTCAGCGGCCTGCACGTAGTAGTAGGCACCTCCAGTGTCGTAGGTGTCGTCGTCGACGGTGGCGTCTGGCTCCTGGACTCCAGCATCTGGTTGTGACAACCAGATAGAAAAGAAAAGGGGGAAAAGAGGGAGAGAAGCAACCGTGAGTACTCATCCAAAGTACTCGCAAGCAAGGAGCTATACTACATATGCATGGGTATATGTGTAAAGGGGCATATCAGTGGACTGAACTGCAGAATGCCAGAATAAAAGGGGGGTAGCTAGTCCTGTCGAAGACTACGCTTCTGGACATCTCCATCTTGCAGCATGTAGAAGAGAGTAGATTGAGTCCTCCAAGTAGCATCGCATAGCATAATCCTACCCGGCGATCCCCTCCTCGTCGCCCTGTTAGAGAGTGATCACCGGGTTGTATCTGGTACTTGGAAGGGGTGTATTTTATTCAGTATCCAGTTCTAGTTGTCATAAGGTCAAGGTACAACTCCGGGTCGTCCTTTTACCGAGGGACACGGCTATTCGAATAGATAAACTTCCCTGCAGGGGTGCACCACATAACCCAACACGCTCGATCCCATTTGGCCGGACACACTTTTCTGGGTCATGCCCGGCCTCGGAAGATCAACACGTCGCAGCCCCACCTAAGCACAACAGAGCGGTCAGCACGCCGGTCTAATCCTAAGCGCGCAGGGGTCTGGGCCCATCGCCCTATGCACACCTGCATGTTGCGTAGGGAAGCCGCTAGGGGGCGCGCGAGAGAGAAAGGACAGGGGAGGAGGGGGAGAGGCTCACGGCGAGGCTGTAGGGGGACGGCAGCGTGCTCGGGGAGGCTCGAGGCGGCGAAACGGGGCGGCGATCGACGGCGGCCGTGCGGGGAAGACGAGCTCGGGGAGGCCGTTGCAGTGGCTCGGAGCTCCAACGGAGAGGTGGAGGTGGTGTAGTCGAGGGCGGCGACGGCGTACGACACGGCGAAGTGGCGATTGGGGCACGGTGGCCGCGGGAACGACGGTGAACGGCGGCGAGCATGCTCGGGCAGTGGGGATCGAAGGGGAGAGGGAGGTGGATCTGACGGGGGAGGCGCAGAGGCCGAGAGGGAGAGCGGGGGGTGAGTGGGAGAGGGGCCCGAGGAGGCGGGGGGGCTGGCGTCCTTATCCTCCCCGTCGCCGGCGAGGGGGTGCGGCGGGGACGGCCCCTGTTCCGACCCCGGTCGGGGGAACAGGGAAGGGGGCGAGCGGGAGAGGTGGGCTGGGCCGGGGGTCGGCCCAGTCGGGCCAGGGGTCCAGTGGGGGAAAGGGCCTTCTCCTTTTTTTTCTTTGCCTGTTCTGTTTTCTGTTGTATTTTCTTTTTATTTATTTATTTTCTTTTTTGTTTTATTTCATTTAAAAGTATTTAGGTATTTTATAAAAATGTGTTTTCTCCACCATAATTACCAGTGTATTATTTGGCACCCACCGAACATTTTTGTTTAAATTTTTGAAAACTTTTATTTTCCACTTTGATTTTAATTGAAGTTTGAACTAGGAGTTTGAAAAGAAATGTGATGCAATTATGATCAAGCCCTGTTTAGCAACATGATTAGCCTAATCTCAGAGAGTTACTGTAGCACGATTCTCGGGGTGTTACAAATCTCCTCCACTACAAGAAATCTCGTCCCGAGATTTAGGAGGTAGAAGGAAACAGTGCGGGGTATTCTTCGCGCAGACGATCCTCTCGTTCCCAAGTGGCCTCATCTTCAGAATGGTGCGACCACTGGACTTTGAGGAACTTGATCGCCTTCTGACGTGTGCGGCGTTCAGCTTGGTCGAGAATGCGGACCGGATGCTCCTTATAGGAGAGGTCTTGCTGCAATTCGAGCACTTCATGATCCACAGCTCGGATTGGGTCCTTGAAGCAACGGCGGAGCTGTGACACATGGAACACATCGTGAACCTGAGAAAGGTTCGGCGGTAGCTCCAGTTGGTATGCCACTTTTCCACGCCTTTCGAGAATAGTGAATGGGCCAATATAGCGAGGAGCTAGCTTGCCCTTGATCTCGAAGCGGTGAGCACCCTTCATAGGTGTGACTCGAAGATAAGCCTTTTCGCCAGGTTGATAGACCATGTCTTTATGATGACGGTCATACTGACTCTTCTGACGTGACTGAACAGTCTTGAGATTTTCGCGAATAATGCGTACTTGTTCTTCGGCATCTTGGATAATATCCGGACCGAAGAGTGGACGTTCCCCAGTTTCTGACCAGTTCAGAGGGGTTCGACACCTTCGTCCATATAACACTTCGAAGGGGGCCATCTTCAGACTAGCTTGATAGCTATTATTATAAGAGAACTCAGCATACGGGAGAGATTCCTCCCATTTCTTGCCGAAGGAAATAACGCAAGCTCGTAGCATGTCTTCGAGAACTTGGTTGACGCGTTCAACTTGTCCTTGCGATTGAGGATGAAACGCAGTACTGAATGACAGATGAGTTCCCATAGCTTCTTGGAAACTTGCCCAGAATCTTGAAGTGAATAAGCTGCCACGGTCTGAGCTGATAACCAATGGAATACCGTGGAGTGAAACAATCCTGGACATATAGAGCGTTGCCAACTGGCTAGCAGTGATCGTTTCTTTGACTGCCAGAAAATGTGCAACTTTGGAAAGTCGGTCAATGACAACAAGAATAGCATCATTACCTTTCTGTGATTTGGGAAATCCAGTGACGAAGTCCATCTCAACATGGTCCCATTTCCATTCAGGAATAGAGATAGGTTGCAGAGTTCCAGCAGGCCTTTGATGTTCTGCTTTGATACGACGGCAAACGTCACACTCAGCAACATAACGAGCAATGGCTTGCTTCATATTAGACCACCAGAATCTCTGACGGATGTCTTGGTACATCTTTGTACTACCAGGATGGATACATAGAGGCGTATCATGAGCTTCTTTCATAACTTCCTGTGTCATATCCAGGTTTTTCTCTGCACATGGCACCACTAGGCGGCCCTTGAAGTATAGGGTGCTATCTTCAGCAATGGTGAAGAATGAGGGCTTTCCTTCTGCGAGGTAGCGCTTAATCTTGTGGGCTTCAGAGTCATACTTCTGTAGCCTTTTGATGCTATCCACGAGATCTGGTTTAGCAACTAGGGTATTGAGGGAACCCTGGGTAACAACGTGGAGGTTCACCTTGCCAAACTCCTTAGGAGGGGGAGCGAGTGCACCCGGAGGAACAATATGGAGGTTCAGCTTCCTGAATTCTTCAACAAGCGAGGGCTGAACTTTATGAACCTGGAGGTGGTTGCAGTAAGACTTGCGGCTCAAGGCATCAGCCATTACATTAGCCTTGCCTGGCGTATAGGAAATACCCAAGTCAAAGTCTGCAACAAGCTCCATCCATCTCTGTTGTCGGAGGTTCAGATCTGGCTGAGTAAACAGATATTTCAGACTTTGGTGGTCAGTGAAGATCTCGCAACGATTACCGAGAAGGTAATGTCGCCACTGCTTCAGCGCATGAATGACAGCAGCAAGTTCGAGGTCGTGAACTGGGTAGTTCTCTTCGTGAGGGCGCAATTGCCGAGAGGCATAAGCAATCACTTTGCGGTCTTGCATTAGGACACAGCCTAATCCTTGACGGGAAGCGTCGCAGTAAATGACGAAGTCCTTCTTAGTATCAGGTGGAGCTAGAACTGGAGCAGAAGTCAACTTGTCTTTGAGTGCCTGGAAACTTTCCTGACATTTATCTGTCCATTGGAACTTGACACCCTTATGCAACAGGTTAGTCAGAGGCCTGGCGATTTTAGAGAAGTTCTCGACGAATCGACGGCAATAGCTGGCGAGACCGAGAAAACTTCTGACTTGCTTAACGTTCTTGGGAGGAGTCCAATCAAGAATAGCCTGAACTCGCTCGGGGTTGACGGCAATACCATCCTTAGAGATGACATGCCCAAGATAGGTCACTTCCGGTAGCCAGAATTCACATTTGGAGAACTTGGCATATAGTTGATGCTCTCGTAGCTTCTCCAGCACAAGTCGAAGATGTTCGGCATGTTCTTCTTCGTTCTTGGAAAATACTAGGATATCATCCAGATAAACCACGACGAACTTGTCGAGGTAATCCATGAATATATAGTTCATCAGACGAGAGAAGGTGGCTGGAGCATTGGTTAAACCGAAAGACATGACGGTGTACTCGTATGAACCATAGCGAGTCACGAAGGCGGTCTTTGGGATATCCTCTTCTCGAACACGGATTTGGTGGTAGCCCAACCTCAAGTCGAGCTTAGAGAACACTGACGAACCCGCCAGTTGATCATACAGATCATTGATCCGAGGAAGAGGGTACTTATTCTGAATGGTAGCTTGGTTTATAGGACGGTAGTCTTGAACTAACCGGTTTGTCCCATCCTTCTTCTTGACAAAGAGAGAAGGTGCTCCCCAAGGAGAGCAACTTGGGCGAATGAATCCTTTGCGAAGAGATTTGTCGATTTCCTCCTTAAGCTCAAGGAGTTCATGCGGCGGCATTTTGTAGGGTCGCTTGGCTATAGGAGTGGTGCCTGGTTTCAAGTCGATGATGAATTCGACAGCTCTAGCAGGGGGGAATCCCTGGAAGTTCTTCAGGGAAGACGTCGAGGAATTCACGCACGACGGGAATGTTCTCAATGCCCTCGAGTGGTGCAGCGTTCAATGCATTCAATGCATAGAGCCTTGCCTCGGCATTTTGCACCAGATGAGCTTGGTAAGCAACTATTTCATCTGAAGGGTGTAGCAGATGGACGGTCTTAGTGGCGCAAACTATAGAAGTAGTATGCGCTTTCAACCAATCCATACCCAAAATGAGGTCGATGTTAGACGACTTCAGGATAATGGGAGAGGCATAGAATTCCAGCCCTTCGATTTCCACGGGGACATCGATGCCAACCAAGGAGGTTTGACACTGTCCCACGGGGGTTTTGACCAATACAGAGGTGTTCATCTCCTCACATTTAACGTCGTGCTTGTATGCAAAATCTTCTGACATGAATGAATGCGATGCACCTGTATCAAATAAAACGGATGCTGGTACTGAATTTACGAGGAGTGTACCCATCACAGTAGCAGGCTGGTCTTGAGCCTCGTTGAGATCAACGTGGTTGGCATGAGCACGACCATAAGACTTAGCATTGTTGTTGCGGGGCTGATTGTTACCACGGCCAGTTGCTGGAAGGGCCAGTTGATTCTGGTTCTGGTTGCATTCTTTAGCACGGTGTCCTGGTTGACCACACCTGAAGCACAAGCCATTATTCGGAGTGGGAACAGGAGCTTGGGATGGTGGAGCTGGAAGTCTTGACTGCCTAGATGGTGGTGGAGGCAGACGAGGTGCAGCATATGTCTGCCTTGGGGCAGATGCATTTGGACGGTACATGCTGTTCGGGATCCATATCTTACGCTTCTGTGAGGGCGGGCCCGAAGATGAGCCCGTGTCACGGTTGCGCCTGTGAGAGCTCTGGTATTCGTGCAGACCAGTTTCGACATTGATGGCCTTGTTCACCAAGGTGGAGAAATCAGCAAAGTCATGCACTAGAAGTGCGAGCTTGATGTCAGCTTGAAGGCCATCACGGAACTTCTCCTGTCTGCGTGCATCAGTTGCAATGTCTTCTTCAGCATAGCGGGACAAGTCCAGAAACTCCCGCTGATAAGCTTCGACAGTTTTGTTGCCTTGGGTGAGGTTGCGGAACTCACGCTTCTTCCGGTCCATGACTCCTTGAGGAATGAAGCGGGCACGGAAAGCAGCTTGGAAGTCTGGCCATGTGATGATTGTTCCAGCTGGCAGAGTACGCCTGTGGCTGTCCCACCATTGAGCTACGGGTCCCTTCAAGAAGAAGGAAGCAAAGGTGACATAGCTGGCAGGGGCTACATCAGCAGACTCCATCTCATAGGTGATGTCACGGAGCCAGTCATCAGCATCCAGAGGCTGAGTTGAGCTGCGGTAGATGGTTGGGTTGAGGCGTATGAAATCTTGAAGAGTCACTAGAGCTGGCTGCTGGTTCATATTGGGGCGAGGAAACTGGGCCATCATATTTTCCATGAATTGGCGGTTCAGTTCAAACTGTTGGATCATACCAGCCATGTACTCAGGTGGTGGTGGGGCATCGCCACCACGACCACGACCACCTGGTCTAACCATCCTGCTAATATATAACAGGGGTAGATCAGCATTGAGAATATGTGCTAAGACAAGAATCATTCATGATGAAACATGCATAACGAAAGGAGCACGATAGCTACTACATAGTAGTCGGCATAGCTTACAAAAGGGGTCATGCACAGAGTTCAGTACACAGAGTTCAGTACATAGACTAATACATCATAGGCGGCACACAGGCTCGCGGCGACTGCAACTAATACTACTAGCAAGCCTACATCAGTCCCAAGAGGTACTGTGGAGGTAATCGTAGCCCGACAGCTGGTAGTGAGGCAACGGATAGCCCTCCACGTCAGCAGACTGGGGGCCGCGGATACTCAGGTGTAGAGCCTGACGCTCAGGTGGCAGAAGAGGACCAAGTGCGGGGGAGTAGCCTCCCACCTCTGGCCAACCGACACCGTGGGGCATCACGGTCCTGGCTGGGTAGATCGCAGTACGCGGTACCTGTCCAGATCGGACAAAGGGGTGCAGCAGCGTCAGAGCACGGTAAAGGTGCTGACGGGTGGTGTACATCTCGTGGCGAAGAGCTCGGTTAGCTCGATCCAGCCCATCAGCATGCAGAACCAGGTTCTGATGGTAGAAGGGCTCTCGGGTGACAGTGGAGTAGGCAGCAGTATAGTATCCCTCCGCACCATCATCAGATGCGATAGCAATGTGCCTGAAAGGGGAGGTGTCCAACTCCAGATACTCTCCACGAAGACGTGTCAGAGCAGCATAGGCAGCATCGTGGACAGCCATATCGATGGTCACACCAACTCCATGTGCGGTGTGAAGCACAGTAGTGGAGTCATACTCCCGAGAGTAGAGGTGGACGATGGCACGGTACTGCTCCTGGTTAAAGTCCTAGTACTCCTTGTAGACGGTGTACTCAGGGTGCCAGCGATAACCCAGATAGGTCATCATCTCAGCTAGCACCGCAGGTGATCCCGAGGCACCAATGGTCGTCGTGTGGCGAACGACCTGCCTCGTGGGTTCCATCTGAAAGCAAAGACGTTTCAAAGGAGTCAAATGACAGTGTGTGAATTGTTCAAAATACTATTCTAAGAAACAACTATGGCTTATCCAACTTTGGGGTGAATGCGGTCACGGGATCCTAGTGTTAAAGCTAGTAAATTCGTTTAACCCGAGTAGAAGAGAGTTCAGAGTCCCAGAGTAAAGGTCGAGGAGTAAAAGATACTAGTACCACCCAATGGCGACGTGGGCCCGTAAGACACACAGCCATGTTAGTAAAAGTTTTTGTAATGTCTAGACTCGACTTCGGCCAAGGAGTGTGGAAGGGGGGATTCCTACAGGCAGTCGACTCTGATACCAACTTGTGACGCCCCCGATTTGACCGTACACTAATCATGCACGCAAATGTGTACGACCAAGATCAGGGACTCATGGGAAGATATCACAACACAACTCTAAAACATAAATAAGTCATACAAGCATCATAATACAAGCCATGGGCCTCGAGGGCTCGAATACAAGTGCTCGATCACAGACGAGTCAGCGGAAGCAACAATATCTGAGTACAGACATAAGTTAAACAAGTTTGCCTTAAGAAGGCTAGCACAAACTGGGATTCAGATCGAACGAGGCGCAGGCCTCCTGCCTGGGATCCTCCTAACTACTCCTGATCGTCGTCAGCGGCCTGCACGTAGTAGTAGGCACCTCCAGTGTCGTAGGTGTCGTCGTCGACGGTGGCGTCTGGCTCCTGGACTCCAGCATCTGGTTGTGACAACCAGATAGAAAAGAAAAGGGGGGAAAGAGGGAGAGAAGCAACCGTGAGTACTCATCCAAAGTACTCGCAAGCAAGGAGCTATACTACATATGCATGGGTATATGTATAAAGGGGCATATCAGTGGACTGAACTGCAGAATGCCAGAATAAAAGGGGGATAGCTAGTCCTGTCGAAGACTATGCTTCTGGTCATCTCCATCTTGCAGCATGTAGAAGAGAGTAGATTGAGTCCTCCAAGTAGCATCGCATAGCATAATCCTACCCGGCGATCCCCTCCTCGTCGCCCTGTTAGAGAGCGATCACCGGGTTGTATCTGGCACTTGGAAGGGTGTATTTTATTCAGTATCCAGTTCTAGTTGTCATAAGGTCAAGGTACAACTCCGGGTCGTCCTTTTACCGAGGGACACGGCTATTCGAATAGATAAACTTCCCTGCAGGGGTGCACCACATAACCCAACACGCTCGATCCCATTTGGCCGGACACACTTTTCTGGGTCATGCCCGGCCTCGGAAGATCAACACGTCGCAGCCCCACCTAAGCACAACAGAGCGGTCAGCACGCCGGTCTAATCCTAAGCGCGCAGGGGTCTGGGCCCATCACCCTATGCACACCTGCACGTTGCGTACGCGGCCGGAAGCAGACCTAGCCTAGTGGCGTTCCAGTCCAATCCGGCGCGCGCCACTCAGTCGCTGACGTCAAGAAGGCTTCGGCTGATACCACGACGCCGGGATACCCATAACTACTCCCGCGTAGATGGCTAGTGCGTATAGACCAAATGGCCAGACTCAGATCAAATACCAAGATCTCGTTAAGCGTGTTAAGTAACCGCGAACGCCGACCAGGGCCAGGCCCACCTCTCACCTGGGTGGTCTCAACCTGCCCTGTCGCTCCGCCACAAAGATCCACTTGCGGGTACTCCTACGAGCCGACCCGACTTTAGTCATCACATGTGTCATGTATAAAGTATATAAGTATATACCCGTGATCACCGCCCAGGTGATCACGGCCCGATAGTATAGCACAGCAGACGGACAAGAATGTAGGGCCACTGATGGAAAACTAGCATCCTATACTAAGCATGTAGGATTGCAGGTACAAGTATCAGCAGTAGTAGCAAGGATAGGCTATGCATTAGGATAGGATATCGGAAAACAGTAACATGCTACACTACTCTAATGCAAGCAGAATAGAGAAGAGTAGGCGATATCTGGTGATCAAGGGGGGGCTTGCCTGGTTGCTCTGGCAAGTAGGAGGGGTCGTCAACTCCGTAGTCGAACTGGACAGCAGCAGTGTCGGTCTCGTAGTCTACCGGAGAGAAGAGGGGGGAAGAAACAGTAAATACAATGCAAACATAAGCATGACGATGCGTGACATGACAATGAGCGGTGCTAGGTGTGCCCTAACGCGACAGTAGGTGGTACCGGCGAAGGGGGGGAACATCCGGGAGGTATTCCCAATGTTTCGCGTTTTCGGACAGACGGACCGGAGGGGGAAAGTTGCTAGTTCGATAGGTTAGGGAGGTGTGGTGGACGAACGGACTGCGCATTCGGATTCGTCTCGTCGTTCTGAGCAACTTTCATATAGAAAACATTTTCATCCGAGTTACGGTTTAAAAGATATGAATTTTCAAAGTTTATTTGAATTTCTGGAATTATTTAAATTAAGCAAAAATGAATTATGACGTCAGCATGAGGCAATGCTGACGTCAGCAGGTCAACAGGTCGGCTGACCAGTCAAACCAGACAGGTGGGTCCAGTGGGACCCACATGTCAGCCTCTGTTAGTCTAATATTAATTTAAACTAAACTAACAGTCTAATTAGAGGGGTGGGCCCCATATGTCAGTGAGTGATTAGTTAATCTAATTATTTTTTATTTATAAAACAATTTTCTTTTTCTCTTTTTTTTTAATTTTGCGGCGGGGCCCGCATGTCAGTGGCTGGGCCTGCCCAGTCAGCAGTTGACTGGGTCAACCCAGTCAACTGGGACCCACGGGGCCCACTGGCAGTGGCCCTGGGGTGGCCCCAGGCCGGCCACGTCGGCGGCCGGCGCCGGAGCAACTCCGGCGACCAAAACAGCGGCGGCCCCTCGCCGGAGTTGGCCGGAATCGCGCTACGGGGCTCGGGGAGGAGCGGGGCTAGGCCCATTCGAAAGGGCTCGCAGCGCCGCATCCAGGGGTGGCCGGGGCTTCGCCGGACTTGGCCGGAATCGGCGCCGGCGAGCGTCGGAGGCGGCGGCGCGCACGGGTGCCCGACGGAAACGAGGCTACGGCGGGCTATCGAGCAAGCGGAGGGGCTGGGGGGCATCTACGCGAGGTGGGGAGTGCAACGGGCTTGAGCCCGTGACCAAAAGGTCACCGGAGCCTTGCCGGCGGCGAGCTCCGCGGCGCGGCGTTCGGGCGCGCGTGGGGAAGCCGCTAGGGGGCGCGCGAGAGAGAAAGGACAGGGGAGGAGGGGGAGAGGCTCACGGCGAGGCTGTAGGGGGACGGCAGCGTGCTCGGGGAGGCTCGAGGCGGCGAAACGGGGCGGCGATCGACGGCGGCCGTGCGGGGAAGACGAGCTCGGGGAGGCCGTTGCAGTGGCTCGGAGCTCCAACGGAGAGGTGGAGGTGGTGTAGTCGAGGGCGGCGACGGCGTACGACACGGCGAAGTGGCGATTGGGGCACGGTGGCTGCGGGAACGACGGTGAACGGCGGCGAGCACGCTCGGGCAGTGGGGATCGAAGGGGAGAGGGAGGTGGATCTGACGGGGGAGGCGCAGAGGCCGAGAGGGAGAGCGGGGGGTGAGTGGGAGAGGGGCCCGAGGAGGCGGGGGGCTGGCGTCCTTATCCTCCCCGTCGCCGGCGAGGGGGTGCGGCGGGGACGGCCCCTGTTCCGACCCCGGTCGGGGGAACAGGGAAGGGGGCGAGCGGGAGAGGTGGGCTGGGCCGGGGGTCGGCCCAGTCGGGCCAGGGGTCCAGTGGGGGAAAGGGCCTTCTCTTTTTTTTTCTTTGCCTTTGCCTGTTCTGTTTTCTGTTGTATTTTCTTTTTATTTATTTATTTTCTTTTCTGTTTTATTTCATTTAAAAGTATTTAGGTATTTTATAAAAATGTGTTTTCTCCACCATAATTACCAGTGTATTATTTGGCACCCACCGAACATTTTTGTTTAAATTTTTGAAAACTTTTATTTTCCACTTTGATTTTAATTGAAGTTTGAACTAGGAGTTTGAAAAGAAATGTGATGCAATTGTGATCAAGCCCTGTTTAGCAACATGATTAGCCTAATCTCAGAGAGTTACTGTAGCATGATTCTCGGGGTGTTACAACAACGGCAACTAATCAATTTAGAGAGCAGGGACACGAATCATGGACAGATATGTATGCATGTTTTTGCAGTTTGCTGCTTGTTTTTTAGTTTTGCCATCTTGATATGCGGTGTCAAGTCTAGTCCCCTTGCAGAATTTGCCAACTGGAATTGGACAATGTTTGTGCACTATGTTGCCTGAAAATTCAGAGTTTGTGTACTTGAACATGTTTTTATCTGTACTTATGTTTTGAACAAGATATATCTGTGATTCACAAGTAAATGATGGCACCAGAACTGCTAGTATATAGCAGAATTTAGCAGTTTTGTAGTCCCCTCGCTGAATTCACGCAAACTGGAATATGTTTTGCGTCTTGTCCCCTGGCTGAATTCGCTAACTGGAATATGTTGCGTCTAGTCCCCTTGTCTAGTCATTCAGTGATTTGTGAGCATGGGAGGGATTTTGTATTTTGTTGAGATTGCGTCTTAGGAGAATGTACGCACCTAAGAACGTTTTACAATTTAGGTCTGCACAATTTTGTTGCAAACATCCTTCCTGAGTTTAGAAGCAAAACATTCAGCCGGATGAAACCATTTTTTTGTGAAAGAATGCAGCATGCTCCAAGATGGCAGGTGTCTTTTTTGGGATAATTTTTTGTCGCTGTTTCAAACCCAAAAAATATACTATTTGTGATTCTCTTTCTGCTACTTGCAACTCTTTTTGAGAAATGAAGTATATATTAGGCCATATTCCTCTTTGAGGACAATGCTCGGTTTATTTTCCTATGCGTAAATTCCTCTTAACCAATTCTAAACCATATCCCGGCTCTGTATCTTATTTTCTTAGCTAAGTGGCACAGTAAAGTTTTTGAGAGGAAATCCAGTGATCATTTTTATTTTTTGTCTTTTGTGTGTAAATCCACTTTTGTGATCTATATTTTTTAAATTAATGCGCCTCTTTTTTTTATGGAGCAGTGTCTGATGGATGCCCGCAAGAAGATTGAACACGAGATCGAAAGTAAAGCCAAGGCGTCTTTGAAAGAAGGGTTAGGTCAAGAGCTTAAAACTGTACGCACTCGAATCTCATCATCATTTTTTTATGTGTTTTGATTTAACCCCTTTTTTGTACATTTTATTATGAATCTCATCATCATTTTTTTTGGGCATGAAGTTTGTGGAGATGGAGTATATGGTGTGAATATAGATTCTGGGATGGAGTTTTTGGCAATGCCTGTTTGAATTTTTTTCTGAGGCATTTGGCATAGTGAGGTAGTTGGTTTTTTGTTTTGAGACAATGTGTGTGTTCTACACCAAGCTGGGCCAGTGTTGTGTTATACATAGTTCTGTTTCTAGGCAATTCTAGCCAGACTCCATCCCCTCACACAAATCTAGGCTGAGCTAGTACTTGCGACGGAGGGACACGTGGGTGGGCGGCAGCGGCCAATGTGGGGTATGCGTGCGTGCGTGCTTCGCGTGGCGCGACGAGCATTGTGGTTGGGATTGGATGTCCACACCGCGAACCAGGCTGTGACTTTGAGTATTCTTTTTCCTCACACACGAAAAAATAAACCTACTACTTTTATTAAGTATTGTTTTTGCGTAACTGCATCTCACTCAGCAACACCTTTCTCAAGCCTACACTACTAACCGAATCAATCATTATCTGAATTTAGACTCCAAGATCATAATCCTTGTCTCTGATGCATAACTTTTTTGAATGATTTTGGTGCAGTATTTTTTTCTTTAGCTAACTGCACAGTAAAGTTTTGAGAGGGAATCAAGTGATCATTTATCTTTCTCTTTTTTGTGTTTGTGTTAAATCCACTTTTTCTTTTTAGCTAACTGCCTCTCTTTTTGTTAAATGCAATCACCCATTTTTGTATGCTTTTTACAATGTCAACTGCTTGGTTTTTCGTTAAGCATTAGCAAACAAGGGAAGTTACCCTGCAACATATGTGTGTTGTTTTTGCTATTTATCTTTTTTTGGCCTAGAGTATGTTCGCAAAAGATACATGTTACTATGCAACACTAATGTATCATATGCACTTTTTTTGTGAACACAGCCACACCCAGGTACAGATATTGAAGATGAAGAAGGAAACCCTGGTAGTGATAGGAATGAAGAAGGGAGACATCAGTGTGTGGAAGATACTGATTTAGATGAGAGAGGCTATGATGTCGAGATCACCGACACTGAAGCATCAGACGATTTGCTGTATCAAGAAGTTCTGACGGTGGTGTGTAACTCTTTATATACAAATACACACTTTTTCTTTTTCCAAGGTTATTAGTTCATATAGGAAGTTTTTAACTAGGCAACACATGTTGAAAGAGAGGCTATGATTTTTTTCTTTTTTGATGTTTAAAAAAATAGCTAATGAATGATTTGTGTTGCCTCTTTTTTTCTTTGCTCCACCCTAATGATTTTTTTCTCTTTTTTTGCTTTTTTCTAGCTGACTAAGAGTGCTCAAAGGAAAGAACATCGGAAAGCTGTTTTGCAACGAAAAAAGAAGGTACGTCACTGCTCTTTTCTTTTTTTCATTGGTTGGGGTTCCATTCTTTTTATAGTTGTGTAGCTCAAAAAATTTCACACACCTTCTCTTACCTTCTATATTTTTTCTTTTTTGCAACAAGGAGCAAGGATTGACCCAAACACAATCAAAGCCACAATTGATGAGATTGCGACCAAAGCTTACAGCCGGTGTAGCGTGCCATACTTCTCCGAGATTGTGAGTTTCGTGTGTAAGAGCCACCACAGGGTCCAGCTTGTTAGGAACAGCGGTTTCGGCTATCTGTTGGAGCTGGTTGACTGTCCTGTACCCAGGGGTTTTGTGCAGTGGATCGCTGACAATGTTGACACAAAAGCAGAAGCAATTGTTTTCAACAAGAAGAGCATTCCACTTGCTCAGTCAGTGGAGTTTGTGTTGGGGATTCCTTCAGGGGAAACAATCATAAACACTAAAACAAGTATAAGAGAGTAAGCATATTTTTTCTGTCACACATGGGGGAAAGGGCAGTCGGATATGTACATATGTAAATGAAATCATACCTCACAAAACCCCCTGCCACCAGAATCTTGTTGTTGACCAGAATGTTGAGATCTACCAATACCAGCCTGTGACCACAAACATGTTATGTAGTTTATATTTTATTTGTTGACATTTTTCAACATTTTTTGTTTCCACTATACATGTCAAAGTCAACAATATAAAGGCACTTATAGTACCTCTTGATCAGCAGCCATCAATAATTGTGTGTAGCTCATGTAACCACTTCCAAGGAAATTCATTTCCTGCATTATTTCCCCTTTTTGCATGTTAGAATTTGGTAATAGTATAAGTTACTTTCTTTTCTTTTTTTATGTTCTTCAGAGTTATAAGTGTCTGCAACATAGCAGAAGAACAAGTTTTTTCATGAAAAGCACATGACTTGAAGAGGGCACAAGCTATCATTTTTTTCATGAAAGCACGTACATGCGTTGCAAATGGACTTGAAGATGTTTGAAATGCCAGTCGCGTCCCAGCTTGTTGCTGCTGCACATATTGGGCACCAACGTATGGCTCAACTGGGACTGGTCCACGACTGATTGGAATTCCTTGTGCCATAGTTTCACCCGGCACCTACAAAATGAAGAGGAATCATTAATTGTGAGGTATACATTTTCTATCTTCTGTAGTCAGCAAACAAGATGTTACATATACTGTACATTTCCATCTTTCTGTATAGATCCAGAGGGGGCAGGGGCATGTATGCTTTTATATGCTTTTTCTTATACAACCCACTATAGCAGATCTTGAAAAAAAGTTCTGTTTTCACTGTATTTGTACTGGGGTAATCATGGGAGGGGGCATGTATAAGAATTTGCTGAATTTTTACACCTAGGTAATTCTGTTTTTTTTTTGCCCTGAAACATGAAATCAAAACAGCTCATATACATGTTTCTGTAGGGAACTGTACAGCATCAATTTCCATGACATATGTTTATCTTTTTTTTGTCTCATGCAAAGAACCATGTTCATTAGTTTATCATATTCAAAAAGTGTCAACAACAACAACAAATTTTCAACTTCTCTGTCCAAAACAAGCATACAACCTTTTCTCTATCCACAAACAAGCGCACTACATGTTTTTTTCAGTGTGTCTTGAACTGTATGTGTGTTGGACATACACAAAAATAGTAGCAGCATGGAAATTATTATCCTTTATGTCATCAAACCACTGAATACCCATGCTTCTAATATACTACATGCTTCTAATATACTACAATTTTCTTCTTCATTTTTTTCTTCAGAGAAACTTTGAACAACATGTGAGACAAAGATGGAGTTTTCCTCCCATGAAGTTATCTCAGAGACAAACCTGCGTGCCCATCAGGAAATTTCCATACTGCTCCAAGATTGCTGCAGAAAAACAAAGGGAGAAGAAGAAATCAGAAGGTTTTCAGATCCAAAAAGAAGAAGGGAACAAGATCAGGAGAATTGAAAAAGAAAGGAGTTGCAGATGGATCCATGGACGCACAAACTCACCCTGGTGAGTTTGTTTCCCCTTATCCATGTTCTTATCTTCATCATCTGCTTCTTTCATGTCCAAGAACAGCCGCCACCTACACTAGGGTTGGGTAGGGGAGGCAGGGACGGGGAGGAAGGAGGGGAAAGGTGGGAGGGGTGAGGACTGGCGTGTTCTCTCAGTGTGGGAGGGTGGGGGTTCAGGGTTTTGACAGAGGAGCAAAAGTTTTCCTGTCTTTTAGCTATACATGGGCTTTCTGCTTTTTTGTTTGTGTGTTTAGTGCATCCAGGGATAGGGACACAGGTACAACAGGCCTGACAAACAGCAAAAACCCAGCAGAAAGCCCATACAACAGTAGCAGCTTGTTGGTCCAGCCTCAACCACGACAAACAAAGTGAGAAGCCCAGCCCAAAGTAACAAACAAACAAAATAAGCCCAGATGCTAAGCCGTTTCAACCCAGCAGAAACAGAGCTACTTAACAGGCCTAATCTGCATGCGATGACGTCAGCTGACTGAGACTTCGCGAAGTCTCAGTCGACTGAGACCTAGACACTCCCATCGGCTATTGATTAAAGAAGAAACCGTGCCTCTAGGAGAGACCATCGAACGTTGATTTACCACACACACCAAACTATCGCCGGAGAGAACCACATGCATTCTCGTTTCTGGCCGTGGGGCGTCGATCCTCCCTGCAGACAATGAGGATTGACAGGAAGCCGTCAGGACTTCCCATGCCAGAGCGAAAGGGGCACTAAGATATGATCCGAGCTTGCCCGCTGGTAGAACGGGACTGGAGGGTAGCCGAGCTCCACGACAACGCCCCCAAGTGGGTGATGACTCAACACAACGTCGTTATTGCGACCGAAGGTATGGTCAAGGGTTTTCACTTGAGCCCTGTCATGGGGAGAGGGACCACAACGACGCCACCAAGAGAGACATGACACACACATGCATCGCCATAGCCAGTGTCGGAGCACGGAAATTTTTGTCGTAGTCCCATCACCGCACACACCGAGGTGTCATGGTCCCAAGTATCCCGCCACCAACCAAGCCTCCACACCACGATCTGGGGGTGCCACTACTGAAGCACCGCCGCCTCCAATATCCCCATCGCCTCACTCCTCGCTGTCCATACAACCAAGGAGAAACGCCCCCACCACCGCAACGTTGCTAGCCGTATAGACAATCGCACTACCTCGTCATCATATGGGCCACTGCCCCAACATTTTTAAGAACCCCAAACCCCTGCACCACCGTCAGTCAACACATACTTCACATGTAGAAGGCTACCCACCATGAACCATGTCGATGGCCCCACGTTCAACTAATGGTGCGAGGCACGGGGAAGCAACCCGGTGACAGGAATACCAGGCAACGTGCAGAAGACGGCAGGCACGACCTCGTAGTCACGACCGCCCATCCAGCTCAACAGCCCCCCAAACTACCCTAATTCTTGGTATGAGTGGGCACCTCGGGTAGCAAGCCACTGGCCCAAGGCCGGGCGAGGTGGCCAATGACGCCCTCGCCCTACCTCACAGGAAAAAGAAAGTCACAAGCCCCCCCCCCCCAAATTGTGACACCTCGTCGGGCCCCAGATCTGGTCTGGATCGGGCTCCTAGTCGGCGCGCCCCCAGGCCAAGGGGAGGCAAAGCGCTGGCCCTTCTGGCTAGCTATGTCGACCAGCTCCTAGGACGCCCAACCCCTAGCGGTGCGACGTGGTGGTCAGGTGACGATATCGAGCTAGGGTTAGGGATAGAGGGAAGCGAGGGGGAGCAAAGGAAGGAGGAAAAATGCTCCACCGTCGCCAACCCATGGCGAGAATTTGCTCGATGGGTCGACTGATGGCAACGAGGGGGAAGGGCGGGGTCGGTGGCGACCGGAAGGGGCTCCGTCTGTGTCACCCTTTGGGGACGACATAGTGACATGAGCATTTTTTTTCAGAACAAAGTTAAGATGTTAACTAGCATTCATTGTGTACTAATTATGTATTTTAAAATTTTGTTTCTCACGTATTCTAGTTTTTTTTGCCATGTAATTAAGCAATGTTTAACATGTATCCTAAAAATGTTCAACATATTTTTAAAATACATTCACCGTGTATTTAGAAATATGATCGACACATATTTTATGTATTTAAAAATGTTTAACATGTCTTTAAACATTGTTTGCTGTATATCTATTTTTTTCAATATGTATACTAATATGTTCACACATTTTTTTGTAAAGTTCAGCGTGTATTTAGATTTTTTTACTTATATTTAAAAAATGTTTAACTTTCCTCGCAAAAAAAGAAAATTGTGTAACTTACATTTTTAAAAATATTCATGATGTATTTAAAAGTGTACAGCACGATTCAAAATTTGTTGGACAAGTTAGAAAAATATTCACCATGTATTTTTAAATATATTTGATATGTACATGAAAAATGTTTGACGCATGCATAAAAATGTTCGACACATATTTAAAAAATTTCCAACTAGTATATATAAAATATTCAACATGTTTTCAGAAAAAGGTCAGCGTGTATTGAAGAAAAATAGAAAGCAAACAGAAAAAAGAGAAAAACAAGAAAACACATAAGACAGAAAAATAAGTAAATAAAATATCAAATAAGTATAGAAAATATGTTTAGAGTGTATACAAAAGGTGAGATAGTTCAGATGCCTCAACAAGCAGGTATGACGATCCGGGTGCTAGCAACAAATTTTTTACGAGCAAACACTCCAAATCAGCCTACTCGCAAGCGGGACCATATATGGAAGAAGCCTGCGGTGGGAGCTGTTAAAATAAATGTCGATGCTTCTTTTCATGCGGATAGGTTCACGGGATCTTGCGGTGTAATTGCCCGTGACGACCACGGTAAGTTCCTAGGTGCAGCGACTCATCTATTACCGCATGTGGCGAGTATAGAAGTAGCAGAACTAATCGCTATTCGATGTGGGTTAAATCTGGGGTGCACGAATTTGGCAGTCGAGTCTGACTGTCTCAATGCACTTGAGGCCATCTCTGATCCAAACACATATATTGGAACAGGCATACCAATCATAGCCAAGTGCTCCCTCCTGGCACTGGAGTTTGCTAGTATCACTTTTGATCACTGTAGTAGAGAGGCCAATTCGGTCGCGGATGATTTAGCAAAACATTGTGTTAGTTCTGGCAAGTCTGAAGCATGGGAAACTGTCATCCTTGACTTTATTCTCCACCATTATGTAAACAATCTAGCTATCATTTGATGAATAAAGTTTATGATGCTCAAAAAAACATTGTTCAAATTGTATTAAAAAATGTTCATACACTAAAACTGGGCGGATTAACAAAAATCACAAGTTTGACGTAAAACATAAAACAAAGAAAAACAAAAATTAAAAAGGTGAGATTGTAAACCAAAAAAATTAAAACAGAAAAATTAGAAGATAAGACTCAAAATAAAAGGAAACACAAATGGACAACAAAACGAAATGCAGAGAAGGAAAAAAACCTGGCTCGGAACATTAATCGAACTGCCAAAAGGCGCTTCCTATTACGTGCGTAAGTCGCTGGATAATAACCTAAAAAAAATCCCCCCTGCACGCTTTGTCCTCCCTATCGGCCAGGCCATTCTGGCCTTGGAAAAGCCCTGTACCATTTTTTCTTTTCATATCTTTATTTTCTTATGGTTTGTTTACTTTTTTTTCACTTTTTTATTCAAATAAGTGAACTTTTTTCAAACTCATGTATATTTTGAATTCGTGAAGTTTTTCCAGATCCATGAATGTGTTTTTTCAAATCAAGGAACATTTTTTTAAAATACGCACAATTTTTGTCTAATTTGTGACCCATTTTCAATTTGTTCAACTTTTCTAAAATATAACAGCAATTTTTGAATTCATAAATTTTTTGAAATCCAAGAGTATTTTTTGAAATCCATGAACATTTTTGAAATATGGGATCAATTTATCAAATTCGTGAACGTTTTGTGTATCTACTAACATATTTTGAATCGACGCAGATTTTCTTAAATTTTGGAACAACTTTTGGAATTCACAAACTTTTTTGGGAACTCGCAAACAGTTTTTGAATCAGTGATCATTTTTTGAAATTTAAAACATGTCTTGAAATTCATGGAGTTTTGAAATCGATGCATATTTTTAGAATTAAAAAAACAAATTTGTGAATATTTACGTAAATGCAGATTTTTTCGAATTTGTGATTATTTAAAAAAATTTGAGACTCTTTTAAATTTTATGAAATCCTTGAGCATTCTTTTTAATTCATGAACATTTCTTTAAGTGCGGGAACATTTTAAAATTTGCAACATTTTTGGATCATGAATGTTTTTTAAAATATGCCATTTTTTTAAATCTCAAATATTTTCTTAAAGAAGAAAATAAAGAAAAGAAAAGGACAGAAAAATATGAAAAAGAACATAGGTGCCCGATGCCACAATGGGTCGGCCGGTTGACTCAAAGCGCTCACGAGATTGTGGGTTTGTTTCCCTAGCGCCGCGTAGTGCGCGGATTAGGAGCTCCCCTGTCGAAACCAGAGTAGAAGGTTCCAAACTTGCTCTCAGTCATATATAGATTCATTGAAGAACAAAGTGGAGGCGGGCCAAGGGTAGCGGAGCGACCCCGAGCTAGGGTTCCTCCCCTGCTCCCCCCGCCGCCGCCGACCACCCTCACCCCCTCCCGCCCGTGCCGGCCGCCGTCACGCACGCCCCCAGCCCATCTCCCCCTCCCCCGGCGCTCCCGTCGCCCCCCGAGGCAGCGGAGCGCCCCCTGCCCTCCTCCCCGTCTCGACCCCCTCCTCCTCCATCTCCCTTCGCCGCCGCCGGCAGCGGCCTCCGGCATGCTCGGGTGGCGCCGACGGCGGCGGACGTCCCTTCCCCGCGCGCTTGGAGGGCGAGTCGGGGCTCCCTCCTGCCCGGCGGCGGTGCTGTTCGGCTGGCGGCGGCGGGGCTCAGCGGCGGAGTTCTGCAGGCCTTGGGTGACCTCGACGCGGCGGCGTGGCCGCTGGCTGCGGGGCAGCACGGTGGGCGGCTCGCCGGCGACGCCCGCTCGGCCCAGATCTGGGCCCTTTCAGGCCCCATTTGGGTTGGGCGGGCTAGCGGCCCAGGGCGCGATGGCGTAGCTCCCTGGTGGTGTGGCGAGGCGGCCGTGGCTACGGTGGTGATGGCTCCGGCGGTCGGCGTGTTGCAGCGTGGCTGATACGTCTCCAACGTATCTATAATTTTTGATTGCTCCATGCTATATTATATTTTGTTTTGGACATTATTGGGCTTTATTATTCACTTTTATATTATTTTTGGGACTAACCTATTAACCGGAGGCCTAGCCCAGAATTGCTGTTTTTTGCCTATTTCAGAGTTTCGCGGAAAAGAATATCAAACGGAGTCCAAACGGAATGAAACCTTCAGGAACGTGATTTCCGGAACGAACATGATCCAGAGGACTTGGACCCTACGTCAAGAAACAAAAGAGGAGGCCACGAGGTAGGGGGCGCGCCTACCCCCCCAGGCGCGCCCTCCACCCTCGTGGGCCCCCTGTTGCTCCACCGACGTACTCCTTCCTCCTATATATGCCTACGTACCCCCAAACGATCAGAAACGGAGCCAGAAACCTAATTCCACCGCCGCAACCTTCTGTACCCACGAGATCCCATCTTGGGGCCTGTTCCGGAGCTCCGCCGGAGGGGGCATCGATCACGGAGGGCTTCTACATCAACACCATAGCCTGTCCGATGATGTGTGAGTAGTTTACCTCAGACCTTCGGGTCCATAGTTATTAGCTAGATGGCTTCTCTCTTTTTGGATCTCAATACAATGTTCTCCCCCTCTCTCGTGGAGATCTATTCGATGTAATCTTCTTTTACGGTGTGTTTGTTGAGACTGATGAATTGTGGGTTTATGATCAAGTTTATCTATGAACAATATTTGAATCTTCTCTGAATTCTTCTATGTATGATTGGTTATCTTTGCAAGTCTCTTCGAATTATCAGTTTGGTTTGGCCTACTAGATTGGTTTTTCTTGCAATGGGAGAAGTGCTTAGCTTTGGGTTCAATCTTGCGGTGTCCTTTCCCAGTGATAGCAGGGGCAGCAAGGCACGTATTGTATTGTTGCCATCGAGGATAACAAGATGAGGTTTTTATCATATTGCATGAATTTATCCCTCTACATCATGTCATCTTGCTTAAGGCGTTACTCTGTTCTTATGAACTTAATACTCTAGATGCATGCTGGATAGCGGTCGATGTGTGGAGTAATAGTAGTAGATGCAGGCAGGAGTCGGTCTACTTGTCTCGGACGTGATGCCTATATACAAGATCATACCTAGATATTCTCATAACTATGCTCAATTCTGTCAATTGCTCAACAGTAATTTGTTCACCCACAGTAAAATACTTATGCTCTTGAGAGAAGCCACTAGTGAAACCTATGGCCCCCGGGTCTATCTTCATCATATTAATCTTCCAACACTTAGTTATTTCCGTTGCTTTTTACTTTGCTTTTATTTTACTTTGCATCTTTATCATAAAAATATCAAAAATATTATCATATCATATCTATCAGATCTCACTCTCGTAAGTGACCGTGTAGGGATTGACAACCCCTTATCGCGTTGGTTGCGGGGATTTATTTGTTTTGTGTAGGTGCGAGGGACTCGCGCGTAGCCTCCTACTGGATTGATACCTTGGTTCTCAAAAACTGAGGGAAATACTTACGCTACTTTGCTGCATCACCCTTTCCTCTTCAAGGGAAAACCAACGCAGTGCTCAAGAGGTAGCATCGGCTCCGCGCGGCGGTGGAGGTTGTTCCCTCCTGTCGGTTTCGTTGCGGTTGCCACCGAGCCCGGTGTCTTCTCGTCCTACCTCCAAGTCTCATGTTGGTGGCCTCAGTGAGACGGTGAAGATGGTGCGCTGTCCGTGGTGGCACAGGCTAGTGGGCCACATGTTGGGCGGTGCGCTTCCGATTGTCTGGATGGCGGTGGTGGTTTCGGGGCGGGAGAAATCTCTGGTGGCTCGTTCGCCACCGGCGCGGCTGCGCCCGTGGGCGCTGCCGGACCCTCCTGAGGGGCGTCAGTGATACCCCTTCCCCAATTCCATCCGCGTACCGGGGGAAACCCTAGGACTTGTCCGGGCAGCAGCGGCGTCGTCGTCGCATTTCTTCATGAAGATGTTGCTTGGTACGCGAGGCTTCGGAGTGCTTGGCGGGCAGTGGTACTTCTCCGGAGGGTGCAGCCACTACAAGAAAGATGTCAACTTGTGACCATCACTATTGGCCGCTGAAAGGTCATAGTTTTTCATTTGCGACCTTTTTGTGACAAAAACAGAAGGTCAAAAGCTGGCAGTCGTAAACTGAAATTAACGACCTTCTCATAGAGGGTCATTGAACCCATGACCTTTTGTTTTGGTCACTGGCTGTTTGCCCAGGCCACGTCGGATCCGACGTGGCAATCTGACGTGGCAAAATTGCGACCAATTGAAAAGGTCATTACTTAGAATCAGACCGGTCCATTTCGGTGCTTTAGATGGGCCGAGCCCATTAATTCAGCCTTTTTAATATATATTTTTTCTGTTAATTTTCTCTAGCTACATGGGCCTGGCCCAACAATTTGGCCTTTTTTATTTTGGGCCATGGCCTTTTTAATGTTTCAGTCAATATATTTTTCAAGCTGGTCCCACAAGTCAGATGGGTCCCACTTGTAATAATCTCCTATATTGGTCCTACATGTCAGAAATGTGAGAATTGTTTAGATTATTTTCAGAAATGGGTCCCACTAATCAAGTTTCCATTTCACACGTCTTCGAATCACACAAATAATCAATATTTTAAATATGAATAGAACAAATGTAGAATTTCCTAGGCCTGGAGCTCTTGTACATAGTCTATTACATTCTGTGCATAGTCTATTACAACCCAGATATGCCTACTATTACAGTACTATAATCTTTACAGTCTATTCCAGCCAAACAGAACAAATCTTTGCTGCGTAGGGCTACACGCGACTTCGAACTTGAAATTTCCTAGGCCTGGAGCTCCTGTAAAAGGGTGAACACAAAGGCATTAGAGTAGCCTTTTCATTCATGGAGTAGATATTCAAACCTCCGGGTTTAGTGTACAGACCATCAGGAAATAACATATTTAACGAAATTTCACAGAAATGCAGATTTATGGACCGAATGTATGATAAAGCAACAGACTCAAACAACTTCCAATAACTAGATGTTTTAGAGACCAACTATATTAGAACACTAGATGTTTGTGATGCATATTCGCAGAACCTAGGCATACTCACAAAATCTTAAATTAATCCTAAAGCAATGTTGCCTACAAGGAAAACTTAACACATTATTTATTCTTTACAAAGTAGAATTTCCATATATATCATTATCAGACACCAAATAGAAAGTAACATGTACAGAATGCGACAACATTTAGTTCACTTTATTGTACAAGCTGGGTCTAGTTTACTTAGTTGGACAAGATGCATTTTTTAGCTGCGAAGAGAATGACACTATTATGCGATATAACTGTTGTGTCGCTAACAATCACCATGTAAGAATGCTTTGTTGTGTTAATACATGCACATCAAGTGAGAGTGGCATTCTGCTCTTACCACAGCGGCACAAGTGAGATGATGCCCGATACGACTTGCTTCTCCACAAGACTCGACCAGCAGCACGCATCCTCAAAGGAACCAGCGGCACTGCTTGCTCCCTTTGCTCAGCTCCTTGCTGCGGAGGACAGCTGGGACTCGGATGCGGAGATCCCTGCGCACGGCATATTGTGTCAATGCTTGCAGCAAATAGAAGGACCTCACATATCATAGAATTTGCAGCAAGTTCAAAAAGATGTAATAGAACTGATATAGGTGTACGAAGCAATAGGTCAACTGGAGATTCATGTCTATAATTTGCTAGAGAAGAAAATAACAAGCCAGAATACATATTATATCTGTCAAAAGAAGGACCGATTTCAATCCCCTGCTCTCCCTCTAGCTTGTAGCTAGCCTACCAGTAGTTTAATAACACTAATAGATTTGCATCTGATGCTGCCACTTAATTTCAGCACATGACAAGACAAAAAGCATGGCATCAACAGGAGCATCAACAGCATACTAACACCTAAATTGATGGATTGGAGGGGAACTGGAACGTAGGAGCCAGGGATCTTATTCAGCAGTTCAAGAACATGAACATGGAGTAGAGCAACGTATCAAAGACAGTTATTTACTTATTGCAAAGCACAAGGGGTGCAACAACCAATGTGACAAAAGATATCACTCCATTTCAAGGTTTCCTTAAGACCGAAAAGCTAGTTTTTCGCATAAATACCACAAGTTTCTGAACCAAAAATAGGATTCATGCAACATTCATAGTACGACTAACAACAAATGATCCTCAGCAGAGCAAAATTAAAGCTCCTCATGACAATCATAGAAACAGCAGGACTACCAGAGAGCAGTAAGTTTCTTGATTGCCACGAGTAGAGTTGAAAGATAGCCTACAGCCTCCTTCCCCTCCTTCCTCCCTTCCGGCGGGTGCTGTCAGTGGGAACTAGAGTCATGTCCTCTGCAGCACCAGAACAAACATTATGGTTAGCCATATGCAGAGACAATAACATGGACATATGTGCTTCCACAAACACTATATCAGAAGAAGCATGGCGTACCAATACGCCCAATTTTCATCCCAGAACGAGCAAGAGCCCTGAGAGCAGACTGAGCTCCAGGACCTGGTGTCTTGGTCTTGTTGCCTCCAGTGGCACGGAGCTTAATGTGCAGTGCGGTGATACCAAGCTCCTGAAAGAACAGAAACAACTCTGAGACACATCCAAGGAGAGCAATGCAGGACTACATCCTAGTCATGTACCAGCATTCCATGATAGTTGGCAAACATCAGTCTAATGAGCAGAACACAGCTGATAATAGAAAAAGCATACAATTGATGTGACATAACAAACTAGACAACCAAGAAATTGATGTGACATAGCTAGTTTCCAGCAATATCCAACGACAAATTGATGTCACATATATGTATCTATCATGCAACAACAAATACAGGACATTCAAAACAGAAATGCACAGGTGTAGCCGATGAGCAGGTAATAGTCCTAATTCAGGTCATGTTATCATATCAGGTATTTCATAAGGACATCTAGGGACATATATAAAAGATCCTCAAATAATCAGCAGACGCCACAATTAGCTCATTCTGGTCATCGAACACATCCCCTGCATATGTAGACACACACCCAGACAAACTAAGCATTAACTTGTGAGGATCAGAGCAACCTACCTACTACAGTAACTTACAACGATGAGCAAGTGAGTGGGTGAGAACTAGTTATCACAACAAATGAAGGAGGATGTGTAGGATATATAATCCGCGAGCTAGGAAAGAAAGCAAGTATGCTTATTACATAGTAGTGGTTGAAAAAATCCTCTGAAGGCTTGATAGAGACTTTGTAGTGGTTGGCAAGTAGCTGGATGGGCTGCCCTTCTTTCCCAATCCATTGGGAGGCCTGGCCATTATGTGCCTCCTAGGTTTTGCTGGCTTGCTTGGAGGTGGCGGTCGCGGTTCGCTCTCACTGGCAGTCGTCAGCCTATCAGCCTCCGGACCCTGTCCTTCTCAGTGTTCTCCAGCAGCCCCTGCATGCATCATCCACAACAGCAGACCACCACATCAACCGCAGCTCAAGGAAAGGATTTTTACAACAGTATTAGGTTGCAAAAACAACTCTAAGAGACTGATATTGTAAGTTCATTGACATTCACAAGCCATTTGCATTTTTATTCAGAACTATGCAACACCATTGACATTACTTTCACAACAGAAACAAGAAACCATGGTGCATTGTAAAAAATATATGCACTCGTTTGTCACTTGAAAGGAACTTCCAGAATGAGTGTGTAGTGTATATATTCTGGTGAGCCAGTATTGATCCAGTATGAAAGATCTAACACAGAACCATCATTTTTTTCCTCTATGGAAATACAATGCTAGCATCCAGAGGCAAATATAATACTTAGTGAGAACTTACTACTGTGCATGGAAACATGAATGTACACAAGACTTTGCAAACTGGCAGACTTTGCCAACCATAACAGACAACTAAATATCGTTTTGGTCATGTATTTATGTATGTCTAGCAGCACATGACAAGTAAGCACAGCGGCGGGGGGTATATGATCAAGGATTTTCCAACAAGGGGGGTTATCTTCAATTGTCCCGCACAAGTTCACATCAAATCTGGATGAATGTTGGCAAAAAATCAAAAGGGGCTGCTCATCTTGGCAGAGGAACTCATGGCCAACGACTGGGAGGAGGGGAGGGGGCACGAACGAGGGTCCTTCACCTAATTGGGTCGTCGGCCGGAGTGGGGCACCGTTCGCCGGAGTGGTGCCCCGGCCGGACCGACCAGGAGCTGCTACGAGGGAGGAGCCGCGCCCTAGGAGTCGCATCAGAGGATGGAGAAGCGGCGGAAGATGGGCTCCTACCCGCCGTCCAATGTGGACGGAGCTAGCCGCGACGAGGAGCCAGAGACCGGCGGTGGCCTCTCCTTCAACTATGCCTTCACCTCGTACACCTTGGCCAGCCTCTCCTTCAACTGCGCCTGCGCACAAGCACACGAGCGCTTCAGAATTGCCGACGAAATGCAACAGAGCTAAGGAACGAGAGGAAGGGGGCGAGATCTCGAACCTTGGAGACCTTGGCGGACTCACTGGGCCGCCGCTCGTCGCCGCCCCGGCCGCAGCCGCCATCCCCGCCAAGCCTCCTCCTCCTCCTCCTCAGATCGTCCGCATCAAGCAGTCACTACCACAGAAGCAGTAGCGCCCGCATTGGATCCAGCCCCGCGCGGCCGCGGTGCGCGCCAGCGATCTGGCATGCGATGGAAGCGTCGTGACGCGTAGCGGGGAGTGGGCGGGGATTAGGAGTTGGTTAGGATTTGGTGCTCGGGTGGATGACCTCGAGCACGAACTGCTTGCGGGCGAGCAGGCGGTTGGTCATGAACTTGCGGGTGCGGAAGGGAGCGGGAGCGGCGGCGGCGATGGGGAAAAGTGAGCTAGGGTTGCGTGGGTGGATGAGGATGATTCGGGAGGGGGGAGAGCGATGAGGGGGGTGTGGGCTACCGTTGGATCCGGGTGCATCCGACGGTGCTTAATCCATGATCCGCGTGAGATGGTTTTGGACCAATCAGAACGCAGTACCCCTTTGATGATGTTAAGACCATTTAAATTGGTCATAACCGATTGAAAATAAGATGTTAAATCATGTCTGCTATTTGACGGCCTAGGAAATTTATAAAAACAAATAGAAATCAAAAACCTTCGCATTGTGTCGCCAAGTGTGACCTACTTTTCAGTAAAAATAACAAACTTTGAATAATGCAAATATCATTAAAAAGTGTTCTAAGAAATGAGTTTTTTGTAAGAAAGTCATTTTCCGAGTGCCCAAAATGATTCTTTTATGAAGAACCTAGCAATTATTTGTTGCAAATTTGTACCACATAGATTTTATAAAATCATAGGTCATATTTAATGTTCAGTGGACCAAATGGTTGGGTGTCAAAAGCTTTGTTCCACCTGTGGTGAAAAAGACAAATTTCCGCCGATTCAGTAGGAAACGGGTCAAATTTGAACCGTACCTGCCTCATAGTTTGCTTTTTATTTTTCGAAAACTCATTTCTAGGTACATAAGTATCTATTTAATAAGAGAAACACCAAAAGTTTTCCAAGATTCAACCACTAGCTAGGAATGGTCATGCCCGCCGTTTTTACCGCATTTTCAAACGGGCATAAAAAATTCAGAAAAAAATCAAAAAATTGGAAAACCTTCGCATTGTGTCATTACATGTGACCAAGTTACTAGAAAAAATAATAAACTTGTAATACGACAATTCTTTTAAAAAAAATGTTATAAGAAATGAGCTATCATGTGTGAAAATTCACGGCTTTCAAGCCAAATGATCAATCTTATGGCCACATTCATGGCATAGTTTGTTCAAATGATCTCATATTGTGCACAAGGGTGCATGTTGGAATGGCAAACAATGTTGCCTAAGGAAGTTTTCATTTTCTTTGGACGAAAAAATCATTTTCCATTTTCCGAGTGCCCGAAATGAGTTTTTTTGTGAAGGACCTACCAAATAATTGTTGCAAAATTGGACCAAATCATTTTTCTAAAATACTAGGCCATATTTAATTCACAATTGACCAAATGGTTGGGTGTAAAAAGTTTTGATCCACCTCTGGTGAAAAAGACAAATTTCCACTGATTCAGTAGGAAGCGGGTCAAATTTAAACTGCGGTTGCCTCATAGTTTGCTATTTATTTTTTCCAAAAATCTTTTCTAGGTACAAAAGTATCTATTTAATCAGAGAAACATCAAAAAAATTCCAAGATTGAACCACTAGCTAGGAACGGTCATTCCCGCCGTTTTGACCGCATTTTGAAACGGGCATAAAAAATTCAAAAAAAAATCAAAAAATTGGGAAACCTTCGCATTGTGTCATTATATGTGGCCAAGTTCCCAGGAAAAATAACAAACTTGTAATACGGCAATTATTTTAAAAAAAGTGTTCTCAGAAACGAGCTATCACGTGTGGAGATCAATGGCTTTCAAGCCAAATGATCAATCTTATGGCCACATTCATGGCATAGTTTGTTCAAATGATCTCATATTGTGCACAAGGGTGCATATTGGAATGACAAACAATGTTGCCTATGGAAATTTTCATTTTCTTTGGACGAAAAAACATTTTCCATTTTTCGAGTGCCTAAAAGGAGGTATTTTTGTGAAGGACCTCCCAAATATTTGTTGCAAAATTGGACCAAATCAATTTTATAAAATACTAGGACATATTTAATGCACAATTGACAAAATGGTTGGGTGTAAAATGTTTTGATCCACCTCTCGTGAAAAAGACAAATTTCCGCCGATTCAGTTGGAAGCGGGTCAAATTTGAACTGCAGCTGCCTCATAGTTTGCTATTTATTTTTTCCAAAAATCATTTCTAGGTACATAAGTATCTATTTAATCAGAGAAACACCAAAAAAATTCCAAGATTCAACCACTAGCTAGGAACGGTCATTCCCACCGTTTTGACCGCATTTTGAAACGGGCATAAAAAATTCAAAAAAAATCAAAAAATTGGAAAACCTTCGCATTGTGTCATTATATGTGGCATAATTCGCAGGAAAAATAACAAACTTGTAATACAGCAATTAGTTTTAAAAAGTGTTCTCAGAAACGAGCTATCACGTGTGGAGATCAATGGCTTTCAAGCCAAATGATCAATCTTATGGCCACATTCATGGCATAGTTTGTTCAAATGATCTCATATTGTGCACAAGGGTTCATATTGGAATGGCAAACAATGTTGCCTAAGGAAGTTTTCATTTTCTTTGGACGAAAAAACATTTTCCATTTTTCGAGTGCCCAAAAGGAGGTTTTTTTGTGAAGGACCTCCCAAATAATTGTTGCAAAATTGGACCAAATCAATTTTCTAAAATACTAGGACATATTTAATGCACAATTGACAAAATTGTTGGGTGTAAAAAGTTTTGATCCACCTCTCGTGAAAAAGACAAATTTCCGCCGATTCAGCTGGAAGCGGGTCAAATTTGAACTGCAGCTGCCTCATAGTTTGCTATTTATTTTTTACAAAAATCATTTTCTAGAGCGCGTAAACAACCAATTTAATCATAAATACATGGTTTGGTGGCGATACGTCGAGGTTTGGGCGGTGGCCGAGGGCCCCAACTCTAGAGCGCGTAAACTCGCATGCCCGCCACGTGGTCACCGCGTGACCGTGGAGTTGCCATGTGTTCTGGACGGCCTAGGCATGTCTAGTGGGTTGGGAGCTCCCCAGGTAGGTGATAGGAAGAAAATTACAACATAAGATTCTCACGAGGAGACCGATCGATGCTCAAACATGAATTAGCAGCCAAGTGTTTGATTAGCGGTACGGGAAATGTACATGGCTAATGGGCGTGAGTTTTGGCTGAGGATGATCAGTTACTAAGAAGACCGTCTTCACAAATTTTTAGCTCAAAAGGAGGAGCCTAGGTGGTACTTGTTTTGCAAAGTACCACACTGGACATAAATACGAATGTTGAAGCTGGGCTCAAAATAATGAATGGATTGAGCTGGCATTTGGTGGAGGATGGTTATTTGGGCATAGGAAAGCATTGTAGAAAATGGATACTATTTGGACATGCCAAAGTGGTACTTCCTTCACAAAGTGTTGCTCTGAACAGAATAGGAAAATGAATATTGTTGAATTATTTTTGAACTACGCAAGGAAGGTTTTTGACATATTTGATGAAGATATGATCCAAACAATTTATGAGAATTTTTTGGGAATTTTTGGAATAACAGAAATATAGGTTGCTTCACAACCTAGGGCAAAAATTGACACATGGACATGACACATAGGAAAAACTGATGAGATGGCGCCTAGTCATCGCAACCCACCACAATTTACAAGGCTATGACCATCTATATTGGTCGTTAACAACTAGAAATAAGGCAGCGGACTAGCGTTGTTTGCTTTATGACCATTTCGTGTAAGGAAATTACGACCTTTCTGACCAAAATGGTCGCAATGGTTTAGGGTTTGGAGCCCCCCGAACAGCTTTTGACCAATTGGTCTCAAATGGTCATAGATCTATGACCAATTCTTCCAGGGTCACTGACAGAAGGTCACTAGTTGACATATTTCTTGTCGTGAGCGGGTGTCGGCCATCTTTGCTTAGTTGAGCTGCCGGCGTCGGCATTTGTTTTTCTCTCTCCTTTTTCTTTTGGGCTTGTTTGTGCTGCGGCCCTGGCAAACTGGTTGTATCGGTTGGTTGTTGCTTTATAATCTAAAGCGCCCTTTTTGTCAAACTTGGTCTCGATCTACTACTGGGCCATGGCTAGCTCGCGATTGCAGTTGGCGAGTGATATATCCTTCTCGTATTTGACGAGATATAGCACTAGTGTTCTATGCTAAACTCCAATACTGCCCATCGCATGATCTAAAGGGGTATGATGACCGCATGGTCAGGGTTCTATGCTAAAGGGGTATGATCATTAGTGATATATATATCCTTCTCGTTTTTCATACCCCTTTAGATCATGCGGTCATCGTATTTGATCAGGGTTCCAAGCTTAAACTGGGCTGGTCCATACTCGAATGTGTGTCTACTTTCTTTTATAAAGAGACCGCCCCCTCCGATTTTCATTAGTGGAGACCACAATTTCTATTACATGTACCAGAACAAACATGAAATAGATGATGACCGCATGATCTAAAGGGGTATGATGAGAACTACCCATCAGCTTCAAAAGACCACAAGGGGATAAACTCAATAGACTCCAACTCCATCTCGTGGGACTCTACAAGTCAGAAATCCAGGAGAAGGAATAAAACATAGGTTTTCTAGTTTCATACAAACGGTAGATGAGACTGAAAGAAAAGCATAACAGTAAATGGAGTCTTAACAGCAGCCTGGGGAGGGGGTAGAGGACTTTCCTTACAAATCATCTAGTCATGATTCTGTCAGACCCAAATCTCCATACATGTGTCGCCTTGAAGTTCTCATTGGCAATCAGCGCAACCATTCTTATGCCTATTTTGCTAAGTGGTCCATGAATCTGGTACTATTAATCTGCATACATGGTTTCGATTTATTCATAATCAATCATGGGCCCATAAGTTCTCATTGGCAATAAGCGCAACCATTCTTTTAATCAATCACTAGCCCAGACTCCGTCTCAAAATAAGTGACTCAACTTTGCACTAACTTGAGACGAAGGGAGTAGATATTGTTAAACTGTATATTGTTGTGATCTAGGAGGCTGTTATTATCTGTACTTATCTCCTGTAACAACTTGTGTAATCTGTGCCCTAACTGCACCCATATATATACATCCCAAGGCCACCATATTGAGTGCGCCGATCGAATCTACTTTTCCTTCGTTTCACATGGTATCAGAGCCAAGAAGTCTTGAGTTCAAAACCCAGCTGGTGTAATTAAATTGCAGCCCACTTTCGGTCCACGTTTAGGCCTGAGGGAGCCACACATGAGGGGGAGTGTTGACGTATAATGTGCTGCCAAGTCTCTTCCATCAGATCGGTCTTTTGGTTGCATTGGCTAGAGCATGCACTTCTACACGCGTAATCGCACGATGGGCTCCCCTACGGCTTCCGCCTCCTCCTCCTCTGCCCTAACCACGCTCTCCCTGCCCGCCGCCTTCAACGGGCCGCCGGCCTCTGCCGTTCCCCCTCCCTCCACTAGTCTCATCACCGCAAAGCTTACTACCTCCAACTTCCTCCTATGGAGGGCTCAAGTCCTTCCTCCCCTGCGCATAGCCAGAGCCACGGGCTACGTTGATGGCACTCTCCCAGCCCCTGCCAAACTCCTGGACCCCGATGACAAGGGGGTGCACGCTCCCAATCAGGAGTATCTCAACTGGTACCGCCAGGACCAGATTGTTCTCAGCTACCTCCTTGCCTCTCTCTCTCCGATGAGGTCCTGCAGCAGGTGCATCGGTTGGAAACTTCTCGTGCCATCTGGGCGCATGTCGAGGAGATGTACACCACCCACTGCCGCGCCAGTATCGTCTAGATCAAACTGGACATGGCAGTCTTCAGGAAGGGAAATCTTTCCATGGCGGACTACTTCGCCAAGATCCGTGCCAACGGTGATCAGCTTGCAGCTGTCGGCCGCGCCATGCGTGATGAGGACATCATCACAGCCGTCATCACTGGCCTCGACAGCGACTACGAGCCGCTCATCACAGCTGCTACCACCCGCCTTGAGGGCATGTCTCTTGGGGAGTTCTACTCCCATGCGATCGCCTTCGAACGCCGCCGCGAGTACAACGCTGCTCGTCTTCACCTTCGGCCCGGCGGCTCCTCTGTCAACTACGTCGCCCGGGACTCGAACGGCAACAACAACACCACCAACCGGGGCAAGGGCAACTACCGCGGCAAGGGTCACGGCAACTCTGGAGATCACGGTGGCTACAACAACAACTCTCGCGGTGGTGATCGCGGGAACCGCGGTGGTGGTGGCCCGCGCCAGCAAGGTGATTTTGGTGGCACCCGCGATGGTGATCGCGGTGACTACGGCGACCGCGGTGACAACCGCGTCCAGTGTCAGCTCTGCCGTGGCCCTGGGCATTACGCCTGGGAGTGCGGCCAGCGCTACAACCATGCCTTTCAGCCTCAACAGTCCAAGATGGCAGGGCTTGCTGCTGCTTCTCCTCCATCCATCCTAGGTGACCCCGCCTGGTTCACTGACACCGTGGCCACAGACCACATCACCGGCGACCTGGATCGCCTCACGGTCCAGGAGAAGTACCCAGGGAGAGATCGCATCCACACAGCCGATGGCTCAGGTTTGCACATAGCTCATCGTGGTCATGCAATTCTTCCTACTCCTTCTGCAAATCTCAAACTTCGTAATATCTTGCACGTTCCTAATGCTGACAAGAACCTTCTTTCTGTCAATCGTCTTGCCATTGATAACTGTGCTTATCTAAAGTATTACCCTACTCATTTTCTTATGAAGGATTTGATCACCAAGAGGGTTCTACTTCAAGGCAGATGTGAAAACGGGCTTTACCCCATTCAACCATCATCTCATCATGCCCTGTCTTCGGTTAGGTTGTCAGCTGAAGATTGGCATGCAAGGCTTGGCCATCCGTCCACTCAAGTCGTTCAGCATGTTTTATCATCCAATAAACTAGCTTCTTCTAGTCGGTCTATGACCCATGTGTGTAATGCATGTCAACAAGGCAAAGCACACCAGTTTCCTTTTCCTAGATCCTCGAGTGTTTCTTCCTTTCCCTTAGAACTTATTTTCTCGGATGTGTGGGGACCAGCCAAAACATCATCTGGTGGGTTCCAGTACTATGTCTCATTTATTGATGATTATAGTAAGTTTGTGTGGATTTATCTTCTCAAAAGAAAATGTGATGTGTTTGATGTTTTTCGTGACTTTCTTGCTCATGTTGAACGCCTCCTCTCTCATAAGATTTTATGTGTTCAATCTAATTGGGGTGGGGAATACGAAAAGCTTAGCAACACGTTTTTTTCGTCAAATTGGCATTATGCATCATGTATCCTGCCCACACACACACCAGCAAAATGGTTCAGCTGAAAGGAAGCATCATCATATTGTTGACATGGGGTTGTCTCTATTATCACATGCGTCTATGCCGCTACGGTTTTGGGATGAGGCCTATCTCTCGGCATGTTATCTTATCAATCGACTTCCTAGTCGTGTCAGCAACCTTAGTCCTATGGAAAAATTGTTTAACACCAAACCAGACTATACGTCACTTCGTACGTTTGGTTGCGCTTGTTGGCCCAACATGCGTCCCTACAACATACACAAACTTGCCTTTCGATCTCAACAGTGTGTGTTCGTTGGTTATAGCATTCGCCACAAAGGGTATAAATGTCTTCATCTGCCCACAGCCCGCGTTTACATCCTCGTGATGTCACGTTTGATGAGAAATTTTTTCCTTTTGCCAGCCCTTCTGCCTCCCCCATACCACCTCGAGTTGCAGTACATACCATCCTGTTATTTCCGCATGACCACATGAATTATGGCATATCTACTTCGTCTACTAACCTGGATGCAGGATCTACCCCGGCGCAGATGATCCCAAGTGCAACAGCGCCTGGCTCCCAGGAGGATCCTGGCACAGGATCCGGAGCGGATCCGGCCTCGGATCGCGCGACACCTGCCGACAGCCACGCAGCCTCCCCTGCGCCAGGCGAGCGCAGGGCGTCGTCCCGCCCGTTGGCCCATGTGGCGGCCTCGGATGGCCCGGTCGCCTCTCCACCCGCCCCGTCCCCCTTAGTGGCAGGGCCCGCCTCTGGCCTGGTTCCCTCCAACCCCGACCCGCCACAGGCTGCCGTCCACGTGCCCCTTCGCCAGCCGGTGGGCCGGCCCTCTTCCACGACAGGCTCGCCAGTGTCGCCTGGTTCCTCCTCGGGATCGCCGCTGGATCCATCTGTTGGATCTGCAAGCGTGACGGGATCCCAGGGTGATCTAATTCCCTCCTCAGCTGCCTGCGCCCCCGGATCTTCTGTGCCTGGATCTACTGCAGCTCCTGCCCATGCAATGGTGACACGCACACGTGATCATACTCGCAAGGTCGTGCACCGTACGGATGGTAGCATCAACTACGATCTGTCTCGGCGTGCATTTCTAGTCTCCAGGGAACCCACTGATCATCGTGAGGCCATGGCGTCTCCTGCTTGGCGTGCTGCTATGCAGTTCAAGCTTGATGCACTCCGTCACAATGGCACATGGACCTTGGTTCCACCACCACCTCATGCCAATGTGATCGACTGCAAATGGGTTTTCAAGGTCAAGTACAAGGCTGATGGCTCTGTTGATCGTCACAAGGCTCGTCTTGTTACGAAAGGGTTCAAGCAACAGTATGGTCTCAATTATGATGATACGTTCAGTCCGGTTGTCAAACCTGTTACTGTTTGCCTGGTTCTTTCCATTGTTGTCTCTCGAGGTTGGTGTCTGCGACAGTTGGATGTTCAGAATGCATATTCCATGGGGTTCTTGTGTATATGCGACAACCTCCTGGTTTTGTGGATCCTGCGGCTCCTCGATATCCGTGTAAGCTGAGGAAAGCTATCTATGGACTCAAACAGGCCCCTAGAGCCTGGTATTCTCGCTTAAGCTCTCGGCTTCTCCAACTTGGTTTCTTGGCATCTAAGGCAGACACTTCTCTATTTGTCTTTCATCGTGACAATGTCACCATGTTCATGGTTGTTTATGTGGATGACATCATTGTGGCCAGCTCATCGCCTACTGCAACAACCAAGTTACTTGTTGATCTTCATGCCACGTTTGCTCTCAAGGATCTTGGTCCCTTGCATTTTTTTCTTGGGGTTGAGGTGAAGTCGTCGCCACGGGGGATTGTGCTCTCTCAACAGAAGTACATTGGCGACATTCTTCACCGTGCTAACATGGAGAGTTGTAAGGTTTCCACTACTCCCATGTCCTCGAGTGAGAAAATCAGCAAGGATAGCTGGGCACCTCTCTCTCAGGATGACAGTACTAAATACCGCAGCTTGGTTGGAGCACTCCAGTACCTGACGTTGACCAGGCCAGATATTTCTTTTGCTGTGAATCGTGTTTGTCAGTTCCTTCATGCCCCGACGACTGCACACTTCTCGGCAGCTAAAAGGATCTTGCGGTACTTGAAGTATACTCATGGTATGATTCTATCCATCAGAAAGTCACCTTCAACGATGTTGAGTTGCTTCTCCGATGCGGACTGGGCCGGGTGCAGTGATGATCGCAGGTCTACAGGAGGATTTGTTGTTTTCCTTGGATCCAATCTTGTCTCTTGGAGCTCCGGAAAGCAGGCCACAGTCTCTCGATCAAGCATGGAGTCTGAATATAAAGCCATTGCCAATGGTATGGCTGAGATAATTTGGATACAGTCAGTCCTTGGAGAACTTGAAATCTTTATGTCACGACCTCCAATTTTGTGGTGTGACAATCTGGGTGCCACTTATCTGTCTGCAAACCCAGTGTTTCATGCCAGAACCAAGCATATAGAGGTGGATTTCCACTTTGTTCGAGAAAGAGTTGCAGCCAAGGCATTGGATGTTTGGTTCATCTCTTCGAAGGACCAAGTTGCTGACATATTCACCAAACCACTAGCTGAGGCACCATTTGTCTCAAATAGATACAATCTGAATCTTCGCGAGGGAACTTCAGATTGAGAGGGGGTGTTAAACTGTATATTGTTGTGATCTAGGAGGCTGTTATTATCTGTACTTATCTCCTGTAACAACTTGTGTAATCTGTGCCCTAGCTACACCCATGTATATACATCCTAAGGCCACCGTATTGAGTGCGCCGATCCAATCTACTTTCCCTTCGTTTCACAAATATCTCTATATTTATCACTACTGCGAGCTTGGAATGCCATGTTTTCGTCCCATTCACTTCGTTCCAAGACCACAGACGAGTAAGAGACAATGAGCCACAGCCACTCAAGCAGTAACCGTGGGCAATAGAAAAACGAGCTAACATCAAATGCAGTCGTTATTATGTACTCCCTCCATGCATATATATAGGTCCTAATGAGTTTTTGAAGACAGCTTTTGACCATTAATAAGATTAATAGTATATGAGATGTATAATGTCCAAATTATATCATTGAAAGCTCCTTTCACATACGAATTTGTCAGCATGTTTGTGTAGCTTGCATGTCATATATTATTGCTCAAACATGTAGTTAAAGTTAGCCTCCAAAAACTCATTAGGCCCTATATATATGGATAGAGGGAGTATGCAGAGTAACACTGCTCAAACATGTAGTCAAAGTTAGCCTCCAAAACTCATTAGGCCCTATATATATGGATAGAGGGAGTATGCAGAGTAACATTTTAGAAGGAAGGCTTTTATTATTATTACTCGGATCTCAGGGTATCATGCATCCATGGCAGAAGATACATTCTACGGTAGCTCACTACAGCTCAGCGTACAGGCACGCCGCACGCGCGCATTTATTCAGTTATTCTCCCCTGACATCTCCTCCGGCCCTTCCCTCGCCTTCCTCTCGCACGATCCCGTGATCGGAACTCCTCACGCATGCGCGCATGGCGGCGCTGGCGCCACGATTGTGTAGGCTGCAAAAATCACGTGCGTGGATAAGATGAGCTAGTCCGTGGCAAGAAAAACAGTAATGGAAAAGAAGCATCAGGCGCTGGATGCATGAATGCTTACTCCCGCATTTGCTCCCGACGGGGAGGGCGACGCCGGCTTCGCGGGAGCAGCGTACGAGCTTCTCGGGGCTGATGATCCGCTCGTCGGCGGCGGTGAGCACGCGGCAGATGCAGGGCATGTCCACCTTCCTCGCCTCGAGGCGGCAGGGCATGTCTGGGGTCAGGTAGGGGCTCCCCTTCTTGATGGTCCACTTGCACATGCGGATGACGCTGTCCCTCTCGTCGTAGCAGTCCTTCTCCCCCGCGGCGAGATGCGCCGCGAACCCGGCCACGATCGACGCCAACAGCAGGAAGCGGACGAGGGTGGCTCCGGCGCTTCCCATCTTCCTGTGCTGCTGCTGAGCTGCTGGCTAATGTGCTTGCGAGTGGTGTGCATGATGCTGGCAGTGGGCACTCCATTATATAGCACGCGAGATCCCCCGATGCACTTTGGACTCTAGAGATCGACCTACCTGGTTGACGGCGGCGCTAGTTGCATTGAAAATTTTGAGTGGCGACATGAGAATAAATGTTTAGGTACTTCATTGAATTTGGGTCTATGTAGTAGGTGAGATCGACCGAGCCATCTGGGGTTCCAAGACACATGAACTTGACCATGGAAGCTGCATGCGTGGTTTTCAATGGAGGCAAAACACCCCCGTCCCTTTCTTCCATATGCCATCACTCGAACGAACAAAGCATAGATAGCTTTCATCGTCAAAACGAGTAAAATGCTTTGCGGTCATTGAACTTGTGTCGAAAGCTCACTTTGGTCACCGTACTTAAGGATACGGTTAATACGATCACTATATACGACTTAAGATGATTATACGGTCACTGGCTTATCGTATAACTCTGTATTTTATTCTGTTGACTGGTCAAACATCACAGCATCCTCTCTCTACCTATGTGGGTCCCATCTGTTAGTGGGAAAGAAAAAAGAAGCGTCGCTGGAGAATCATACCAAGGATACTCTGCGGAAGCCCACGTACGCTAACCTATGTGGCTCTCTCCTACACAACTTTGTGTTAAATCCATAGAGTGTTACAGTTATTTCTTTTTTGATGATCAACGTTACGGTTATTTAATTAACACGCACACAACACAGTTACATGCATGCACTGCATCCGCCGTCCGTCGAAAACCATACGCCGACCGCGATGAGATGAGCAATTGTTGGACTACTTAGACGACACGAGCTCGAGACGCGACGTCATATTGTCGCAGCTCTTCGTCGGCGTCCTGGGCGCCGTCGTCGTCGTGTTAACGTTTACGCGTAGCAAGGCGGATGCTGCAGGACAAGGCCTAAATATGTTAACCTTCGTCGTGCTCATATCATGGTGCCCACCTTGTCGAGCTAAGGGCTATGCGGCCGCGCGTGCATGCCGGTGAACGGTAACATGGCCGTGTTCAAGCGAGGACACCGGCTCAGCTGTTTGTGCCCCAGACGCTGGTTGAGAAGAACACACTATTCCGCGGGCTGTTGGCTGCGTGCATACGCATGCGCGTGGGCTCAAGAAGATGGTGAAGTGGTCAGGGAACTAAGAGGACATTGTCAGATTCAAAGCGAGTGTAAGAGAGACTGGTTTGTGCAAATCACACTGTTCATTGATCAGGAGATTACATGTATATGTAAGTACAGATTCTCTGGTTTCTGCAGAGGGAGCAGAAAGCCCCGTCCCGCCCGCGCACGATAGCGTGCATGCATGCACACACGCGGTGGTGCGGCTGCTGAATGTCCCTGGTTCGATTCTGTGCGATGCATGGCTTTTATTTCTTGTTTTTCCACTAACAGGTGGGACCCATATAAAGATAGAGAGAGGGTGCTATGATGTTTACCAGTCAACAGAATGAAATACAGAACTATACAGTGAGCCGGTGACCGTATAATCACCTCAAGTCGTATATAATGACCGTATTGATCGTATTTTTATGTACAATGACCAAAGTGAGTTTTTGACACAAGTTCAATGACCATGGATGCATTTTACTCCACGAAAACGGCTTCACGCGCAAGAACTAGCCAGGGCAGCGCATATGTGTTCATTCATATCATGTAGGGTGGGTCGAAAGAGCCGGAGAGAAGCACACAAGTCGCCATACATTTGCAAAGTATCCCGTGATGTTTAAACTCTAGGCCAACTTTAATATTCGCTCTAATGCACATGTAGTGCCCTTCATAATGTTTTGAAAATACTAAAAAAACTGACGTCGGAGATTTTTAAACATGGCAAATTAAAAGATTTTCATGGCAATTAATATTATCACGAGGATGGTAAATTTAGTTTGCAAGAATGCAATTCCCTGACAAGAAGTGAACTGAGACGGATTTGCAATGCTTGCAAACTGAACTTGCCATAAAAAAGTTAGATTTGCCATGCCTACAAATATGATATTCGCTGGATGTTCGGGTTCTAATTTTTAAGGTCTTCAATTATCTCTTTATTTTCATTCCAACACCTGTACTAAATGTTTCGCAATATTTTATGGGCTATCATGCATATATTTTTTAACAAGTCACATGCACAAAAAACAAAGGATTCAACCAATATATACAACACTTCTGCTTCAGCACACCCCCTTAACTGAATCAACGGCCAAGATTAAAAAATGCCCCTTCAGATAGGAGGGCATGATGGTTAAAATTAACCGCTCTGTTTTTTCAAGAATTAATCAGTCCATTATTTGGTACACCACTTTCCATTCAAAGCGTATGTATTCACATACTTTGTCCTTCAAGGGCATATCCTATTTGGGCTTTTCCGGTTTTGAGTTTTTTGTTGGTTATTCTGCATATTTTATTTTCATTCTTTCCTTTCTTTTTTTACCTTTTTCGTATTTTTCTATTTTCTATTTTCGTTTGTTAGTTTCCATTTTTATTTTTAAATTCCTATTTTTTTCAAATTGGTGATATTTTTTTGGAATTCAAACATTTATTTTTCAAAATTATAAACAAGTTATGAAACTAAAACACTTTTTAAATTTGTGAATATTTTTTGAATTTGTTTGGAACATTATTTGAAATTTACAACTTTCTTTAATTCGTGAACATTGTTTTGAGTTGGTGAATATTTTCAATATTGGTTAATGTTTTTGGAAATCATGATTATTTTTCAAATTTATCAATATTTTTTTTAAAATCCGTGAACATTTTTTAAAACCAAGAAAGTTATTCAAAGTTTTTATTTTTTTTCTAAATCATGAATAAATTTTGAAATTCGTGAACAGTTTTCTGAAATTCAAAACGTTTACTGAATCGTGAACATTTTTTTGAAATCCAGGAACATTTAAAAAAATCATGGACTTCTGAATTTGGAAAACTTTTTCAAATTCAGAAATATTTTCAAAAGTTCAGAATTTTTTTGAAATCCTGAGTTTTTTTTTTGAATTTGGGATTCATGAATTTTTTTTAATTAAAAGGCAAAAAAAAACTAGGGCGCTCCGCCCCGCATATGGGTCAACCCAAAGCACGCACAGGAAGGAGGGGTGTGTCTTGGCTGGTTTTCGAGCACGTACCGCGCTAAATAAAATGTCCCTCTTTCAAGTACGTCGAGGTTAGTTCGTGGACTCTTAGACTAGGTTCGATTTCTACTCAGGTGGCAAGGTCATGCGTGGAGTGCACCTGCTACGGCGTCGTAGAGTCGCAATCATGTCGGGTTTAGAGCAAGTACAATAAGGTGACATAAGCAGGCTATAAGGACTAGAATATTATATCTTTGCTTAGTTGGAGGAGAGAGAAGAGGAGAGAGAAGAGAATTGGACTCTTAGTTAGTAGCCGGCTCTAGCACGAGACCCAAAACGTTTTGTGAGATTGTAAGGTGGGCCAACTACTAATAAAGTACTCCCTTTGTAAAGAAATGTAAGAGCGTTTAGATCATTAAAATAGATGACATGGCAATAACCATGCTCTTATGGGGACAAGTAAATCGAGGGTGTGTCTCACGATATCGTTAAATGATGTGGAGATTAGCAGCGAGTAGCCTCGCTGGAGTTGTGTGGGGCATTCCGAGTGAAGTGGTACAAGATGCGGAGATCGCCGCCGAGCAAAATGAGATGAGATAGAGAAAGGAAGATAGGCAAACTCATTCTCCTCGCATGAACTAGACAGAGGCGATCGGTTGCATTGTGGCAACGACGAGCGAGCCCCGCTGGCTCCTTCTCCTCCAACAAGACGTCGGAACTGCGTCTCCTCCATAGGGCTGGCTCTTCCGCAGTTCATGGAAACGCTCCTCCCCTCCCTGGTGTCATCGCGAAAGCGCGACGCTAACTTTTCTCCATGGCACAATGGTCGGACGCTCGACGCCGGTCTAGCGAGATGAGTGGCGAGGTGCTCCCCCCTTGCCCTCACGGCAAAGCGGCCCTGCCTTTCCTACGCAATACAATGCTCGGCCGCTCGATGCCTATATAGCGGGATGAGTGGCGGCAACTGTTGCGGGACACACACTCTCCTTCTAAGGGATAGTCCTGCGTATCCATGTACATGTTTATACATCAAACGACCTAGGACTAGACCAGGCCCAGGTTTGGATTTGGATTAGATAGACACATGTAATTTTAAACACTATACAAACACTAATTAGTATGTTATGTACTCCCTCCGTCCCATAATATAAAAGTGTTTTTGAGTAAAAGACACACTTACCCTTTTAAAAAATTAAAAGGGGAGAGAAGTACTGAAGCAAACTTCTATGTACAAATTACATGTCGATGTAGGGGCGTGTGCACCTTCCCCTTCTTCAGGGTGTGCACTATCCCATTCTCCAGCATGTGCAACCTCCTCTCCTCTGGTATGCGCACCTTGCCCTCCTCACCGTCTCCTCCTCTGGTGTGTGCATCGTCCTTCCATGCCATCCTAGAACACATGATCTCCGCTAGTGTGAACTTCCAGAATGATGTTTCCAATGGATTCATGGTATTCAGATCCAACATGATAAATCGGTTCTGCTGGGCTATTCAAGTTTGCATCAACCGTTCCTCCTCAATTTGTAAGCCTACATCTTCCTTCTGCCTTGTGCTTTCTTACATAACATCTCACATCGCCCTCCTCTATTGTAGCTGCTCCTCCATTTCCACCTTTTCTTACATATTCTTCTTCGCGTATTCATTCATTGACCTCATCAACTCATTGGTTTTGCTTTTCATTGGCTCCACTTCTCCTTATCTCTTGAGCATCTCCTTTACTCACTTCCTCCTGTCGGGCCGACCCATGGTAGACATCAGAAATGAACTTCTAGGAACCCTTTCCTCCCCATCATCTTAATCTTCCTCATAGCCATCCAATTTCAGAGAGGAATTTTTTGCGACTTGACTTCCCATGTTCTAGAGGAGCCTCATCATTCCCTGAGCTCTATTTCTTGTTTCCTTCCAACATATTCGAACAATGTTGGAGGCCAAACAATTTGCCCTTCGACTTGGCCATTTGTCGATACCTCTCTTGGGCTATATTACCCTACAACATAGAATGCTCAAAATTCTCAATGTGATGTAAATGTGGTAAGAAAAAAATAATAAGAGTGCTCACATATTGGTCAATGGTGGCACCGCTAGGAGGAGCGTGCCTCACTTGGTCCAGGCAACCCGCCCAACAGTTGCACATCTCTTGAATCACATCCATCGATTTGTGAGAGATTTCAGGCTGCGTTTTGATTTATGCTCAAGGTGTTGATGGAAATTCTCCTTAATGTGCCTCCAATTATTTGCACTCATTTGATATTTCTCAACGACAACATCAAGAATGATCTCTTGACATCCCCTCATAAGAGCAACATCCTCTTTCGTGGTGTACTTTGCTGTCAAATTACTTTCTTCCATGATGATTCAGAGGGTTGGAATGGATAAAATCGGTATCTTGGACTCTGTATCCAATTGTTCAAAGTTTTCTACTGATGCACCATCAAGATCGAAATCATTGGTCCCAACAAAATCACTCATCATACTATTTAGTAATGATTCATCACTGATTGTAGATCCTCTCAAATGCACAAAATCATCGCTAAAACAAACATTGCACAATTGCCACTATTACTTCACAATCACATTGCATTTAATCAAACCAATTGAAAGATAAAAAATGAAGGAGGGTATTTTACTTCATCGGCAAATCTCTGAGTGGGTCGAACTAGGTAGGCACCTAAATTTTGTCGGCCGGCGTGACGAAGGTACGAGGGCGGCGGACACTAGGTGGTATTGTATTCATCCTGTGTTTCTTTGTTGTGAGGCGTTGTGGTGCGTGTGGGCCCTAGAGTCGAGGACGCCAGTGGCGGCATAGTATCTTCCACATCCGTGTCTAAGTCGTCAACAACAAAGTGGATGAGGTGCTGACCTAGGAGGTGGCAGGTTGATACCGGTGCCAACAAAGGGGTAGGAGGTGCAACACGTGTAGTCAGGAGATCCGCCTCCAGCCAAGGGAATAGGACATAGGTCGAGGCGAAGTCCATGTCATCGTTGGCGGGACATTGGCTGCCGCAATCGGCTTATCAATGCGGGCATACTGGCTATGTGGCGGCAACACCGGCTACTCCTTCACATGGCGTCCGATTTGGACGTCACGGTTGCGACGAGGGAAGGGAGGCTCCAGCTGACGCGTGCGAGAGACGGCGACGCCAGCTCCCCTTGACGCGGTGGAGCGACGGCGAGGGCGACACCGGAACACAATCTCAAGGAGGAGCTCCAGGTGCGCCTAGTACTCCTTGTTGGTTGTCGCGGCCTCTGTGAGGAGGCGTGCGTGTTGCGGCTCCTATTCCTCCTCATCGTTGGAGTAAAGGATGATCTCTCTTCCTTCCCGAAGGAGCAGGCCGCCTTGGACTTGGAGGATGATGACCTCGAACAGCGACGACGGTGGCACCATGATGTGGATCCGGAAGGAGATCCTCTTGGAGAACCAAGACTTCGTCATCGTCGTGTAAAAGATAAGAAGCTCAATAGTAGTGAGCGAATATGAACGGAGCGGTGATGAGCAGAGAGGAAAGGATATGTGATATGTATGCCGTCAGAGCCATGCATAAGTAGTAGTCGCGGCACGGCGAACGGGCGGGCAGTTGGCTTCAATATATATAACACACCTGTACGGAGTAGGCTTCTCGGCCACCCGCCAGCATTGAACCGCCTGTACGGAGTAGGCTTCTCGGCCACCCCGCCAGCATTGAACCGTGCAACGTGGCCCAGTGGAGCGGCTTACCGGCATGAATTAATATGCGGAAACTGTTTCACATGGACGAGGGTTTAGAGTTTGGCGAAGCGGGCGTGACGAAAACGTAGAAGAGGGTTTTAGCAGCAATTGTTTCACATAAAAATGGTTTTAGAGTTTGGCATGGCGGGCGTGGCGGAAACCTAGAAGAGGGTTTTAGAGTTTAGCGTGGCGGATGTGACGGAGGAAGCATGGTACAGGGTTTTAGAGTTTGACGTACGTGACACAAACAGATTTTAGAGTTTGACTTGGCGGACAACCTTCCCTAATTTGTGCATTTGATTTGCTGAAAAACGGACACAGGAATTGGAATAAGGTTTTAGACACAAGAATTGAAATGAACAGTTGTAGCCTACATAACCTACCTACCCATAAGGTTTTAGAGTTCGGTGACGACCGTCCAGACGTCTTGCGGCCGATTTGCGGGAAAACAGGAAAACAAACACAAGAACTGTAAACATCCTTTGATTTGCATCCAATTTGCGAAAAAACCGAACACATGAACATGTTCGCAGACAATTAAGATCCGCATCGGATGGCAAACTACGTCTCAACTCTTTGGTTTACGGGTTTATGGGTGTTTCGAGGGACGTGTGTGGTCCGGACGTTTACCAGTGTTTTGAGGGTTCGTTAGAGATGCCCTAAGAAAGAGCAACCATCAACATACGAAATCGAACTTCATACAACAACACTCAAACTAGAACATCGAAGGCAATATTTACAACATGATACATTTTATTCCGGCACATGGGTGTGCATGCACACAGCATACACTCGTGCACCAACTACGTACCACAGACGGGCAGGTTACAGACTAAAAGCTAGACCCTGCTCCCCTGGCCATCTCTAGATGTACTTCTCCGCCGCCGGGTGCCAGCCGCTGGCCGGGTACGCGGGGTCGGGGGCCACGGGGGTGCCCACGGGGCCGTAGTGGCCGCGCGTCCCGGCCGCGCCGTGGCGTCCCGCTGCCGCGTCGGCCTTCTCCTGGTGCTTCTGCGCGTCGGCCTGGGCCTTGCGCGCGCGCTCCTCCTCCTTGGCCATCTCCTTCTCGCCGTGCGTGGTCGCCGCGGCCTTGCCCGCCTTGCCCTGCACCTCGGCCGATCCCTCCTGCGCCTTCTCCTTGGCCGAGCTCACCATGTCCTTCACCTTCGCCGTCTGCATCGTGTACGTGTAGTGTATCGCTCCTCCAAAGGCCTCTTGTGTCGCGTGCTGGTGTCTGGTCGTGTGGATACTTCGGTGTCTGTCTTGCCTGTGTGAGCTCTTGTGTGTGGTGGATTTGTAGGCGCTGATTGCTCGGAACGGCGGCGGTGCAGTTTGGTTTCTTGCCGGATGCGAGCGGCGTCCTCTCGCCTCGCGGCACGTCAGCTGCGGGGTGGCTGGTGGCGCGCATGCGGCGATTCCAGAGCAGAGGGAGCTGCATGTCGCGGCTTGAGGTGGCAAACTGGCAGCCCGGCAGCCCGATAACGTTGGGCCTGTGCGGCCGCGTAGGCCGCGCCGCACCGCCGATCTGCCATGTGGAACCACTCAAAAACATGTCTCAAAATAAAACAAAAACAAAAAAAATCTGCCATGTGGTGGATGATGGAATTTACTCTAAAACTAAATAAATATCCTTCCCGCTTCTGTAAGATTTCAGATCCTGATAGTTTGGTTTGTAATTATTTCTCTGAAAATAGGGGGTGGCACATTGATTTCGGACGATTTCTGTTTGGCAGTGATGGTTCAGAACTATGCGCGCCTGCTTGCGATCTGGAAGATGTTCAGTTTAATGAAACTGCTGATAGAGCTATCAGGTTACTGGATAAGAAGACCCGCAAAAAAAAAAGGTTACTGGATAAGAAGGGATATTAAGAAAAATTCCACAAAGAGGCAACATTGTCTTTGTTCTTCAGCTTCCTTGCGTGCGACTTGTGTTGTTTTTCTTTCGATCGAGCTTACTGTCCTAATTGGGTTTTCTAGTATGGGGTGAGCCAGGTTTATGAAAGAACTTTGTTTTTTCTTTGGCTTCCTATAAAAGCCGGATAATGGAGGTTGTCATTTCTCTAAAAATGTTCGAGAAACATGAAGGCATGATTTTTGGAAATGTAAGAACCATACAGTTTAGAAATGAATCAAATTCATGCACTTGTAAACTAAAAAAATAAATCATGCATCAACTTATAAATTGAGTAACCAAGGCAAAAATATACACATAGAAAAAAGATAAATGTACCTCACCTGAGGAACCATCATAGCACATTATAAGATCTCATGTGTAATGTGTTCACAGTTTCTGATTCACGCATTTCGACCCAACTTTCCTGCTTACAAGCAAAAGAAACCCAATAGACCAGTGTAAATTCAATAGTTGAATCAAGAGAAAACATGCATAACCACAAGCATGCTAGTGTAAAATGTATGATTCATCATTGAAATACATCTTATAATTATGAATGATACATAATTGAAATCCAATGTAAATTGATCCAACATAATTAAAGAAATGGAGAATTAGTTCTATCATGTGGCAGCATTCCAAAGTGTTAACAATCTGAGACATAAAAGCCAAACCCTACTCCTTTCATTTCTCTTATCCACCTCGACTTCCCCATTTCCGTCTCTACTCGCTAACCTTGCACCCATGCACAGGGGACACCCTCATCGTCCAGTGGAACAACCATATTATTATGAGTTTATGAACACACATGTTTCTCCTCTACACTTCTGTTACGATCACGCATATACAAATTATACTAGCATAACCAAAAGGCCAAAAGGTAAACCTTGAAGGATCATCCTGAGCACAAGGAATGTGCGAGGCTAGATCATCAAACAAACACCACACAAAAAATGATAATTTATTCTCATATCGTACACTTTACGCATGATCCTGAACTTAATATCCAAGTATAGTACGGATCAACCAATCTACAAGAACGCAAACCCAACATTCTCCCCCACTGTGTTTATCTAGACAGTATCATTATCCTCAACACTGTAATCTGACATCCTCAAATTAGCATACATCTCTTGCAAACAAATGACATCCACCAGCAACCAGGTGTCCCCATTGCATAGCCAGATGTGAAGTTGAAAATTCCTGGAACTTTGGAATCATCATCATCAGGTGATAACTAGGTGTTCGTCTCGCCATACTCCACCCCATGTAGGTGCGGAACTGTTAAGAAACTTGAGGACCCAAAATCTAAGACAAGAGTCATTCCGGAAGCTCGGTATATATATTCTATTGCCGACAAGTAGAGGTCCTAGAAAACATGGCCAGTAGCAATAAAGGGAAGTGTGTTGTAGCCGAAGTATGCAAGAACCAAAACTGTCTTTAAACATATAAAAGTTGTACCTTGCCACACGGTGGGCGACGACAGCAAGCTTGGTGGGCTGAGGCAGCATCAGGGTGAAGAGTTAGGGTGTAGTGAGGTAGAAGTCGAGGGGGCGAGGAGGGTGCGACTTACGGAATCGGCAGAGGAAGGCAGGGTAGGAGGCGTGGAGGAACCAACGCTTGCAGACGAGGGTGGCGCCGATTAGTGTGGTGGGGAAGCCAAGGCGGACGACGATCTCAATGAGGAGGTTATTGTCGTCGAGCACCTTGGACACGGGGTCGGCAACACAAGCCTTTGATGAAATGGGATCGGCCCTGATACAACAGTCGCAACAACAACACTATTCAAAAGTCGGTCAATTCAGCAATTTATCGCTACTGGGGGGGATGGTTATCGATAAGATTATGCCATATCATTATCGTTTGTCATTTGGTCTGATTTATCGCTCCGGCAAGCGATTTGTCAGGAATCTAACGATAAACCAGGCCTATTCCTAGAACATGTTTATTTGGTTTTGTGGATCTTGCTATGTAATATGTACCTCTGTTTTATTTATTTGTAATTGTACAAGGATTTAAAGGCAAGGAATCCAACATAACACTTGTGTCCAATATTAATTTTGTGTTGAATGTAGCATATTTCAGCTATGTGAACTTGAGATTGAATAAAAATGGCTGATTAATAGCCCACGGATAAAATCAATTAATCAACTAATTTTTTATTAATCTCTAATCCTCAGCCGACCAAGGTGCTAACGATAAGCGATAATTTTTATTAATCTCTAATCCTCAGCCGACCAAGGTGCTAATGATAAGCGATATCCTTAACATTCAATATTCAGTAGCAGCTACGACTGAGAAATGCAACAATCCAGCTCAAAACTGAGAAACTGCGCAAAACAATAAGAAATTAGATAAAACTGCGCAAAACAATAAGAAATTACATGTCATCGTACGTATCGTCCCTGTCTCAGCTTGTACGGCGAGTAGTATTTTCCGCAAGTGACTTTAATAGTTCGGGCTTCCTAAAACTCAGTCGATTGAGATTTACTAAGGCTTAATCGACCTTGTAGCATTTTATTCATCGTTTGCAATATTTCTTTCTACCGGTTACAACAACCGACTTGTTGGTTGTAGCATGTCGTCCATCATTAATTGTATCACGTCATCTCATCGGTTATTGATTGTATCCCGTCATCTAACGGGTTTGATGCATCCTTCATCTCACCGGTTCGACGCATCCTCCATTAACGGTTGTAGTACTTTAGTTAGAGAAGTTGTAGCATATGCATCATTGCTTGCAATATCCAGTCACGCCTTATCGTTGTGTCACAACATTTCTCATTGCTGTTTGCCGCATCCAGCCATGCCAATCGTAGCAGCACAACTACGACCGACTCCGAGTTCAATAGTTTGTACCGGGGTATGGAGCTATCAGCAGGCCTTTTAACTGAGTTGTTAAAGAAAGGTGTGGAGAAGAAGCCAGAAAAGCAATGACCTTTCCGGAATTGGAAGTATTCGTCGCCCTACCCTAAGAAAGTCTCTCTCTCTCTCTCTCTCTACTATCTGCAGGTAAATATTTTGGGGAACTCTCCACTATCTGCACGTAAATATTTGGGGCAAATCAAGTTGGGTTTCCCGCAAGAAAATAGAAAAGAGAAGAGGTAAATTAGTAGGGGATCGAGAAGAAGAGGAAGGAGATAGGGTCGCCTGACCTCGAACCGCCGGTGACTGGTGGGTTGAGATCGCCCCATTCTCCGGTGGCCGTTGTGCTGAGTGGAGACTGAATGAGCTGAGCGACGCCCTCTTTGGCTAGAGGGCCGGCATGCATACGCACCACTGCGTTGCTATCCAGCTCCACATCAAGTTTGTTCACGTCCATTTCTGAGCATCTGATTTGCACGCACACCAAGCGAATAAGTAAGTACGAAGTCACAAATTTTGTGATGAAAACAGGCAAGAGCGCTCAAGTCACAAATTACTAGTACATCAAAGGTGCATTTTACAACTGACCGATACATTTTATTCGGGCACACGCATGTGGGCACAGCATACACGCGCGCGCCACCTACGACACACGGGCAGGATAACTAGCCACACATAAAAAACACTAGCTGCCAGCTCCTGTCCCTCGATCATCTCACGTCTACACGTACTTGTCCGTGGTCGGGTACGCGCCGGTGCCCGGGTACGCAGGGTCGGCGGCGGCAGGAGCCGCGCCGACGGGACGGTGGTGGCCATGCGGCCCGGTGAGGGGCACGTGCGTGGCGCCGTGGCGCCCGGCCGCGGCCTCGGCGCGGTGCTCGGCCTTCTCCTGGTGCATCTCGGCCTTGGCCTGGGCCTTGTTGGCGCGCGTCTCCTCCTTGGCCATCTCCTTCTCGCCGTGCGTGGTGGCCGTGGCCTTGCCCGTCTTGCCCTGCGCCTTGGCCGTGCCCTCCTTCGCCTTCTCCTTGGCCGAGCTCACCGCGTCCTTCACCTTCACCTTGGCCGTCTGCATCCTCGCCGCTCCTTGAAAAAAAAAAGCTTCTTCTGCTTGCTGTGTGTATGTGCTGTTGTGTTCTTTGTGTGGGTGCTTGGGTGTCTGGGAATGTTTAGATGTCGTGGCGGTCGTGTGGTGTATTTGTAGGCGAGGATGGGTTGGGTTGGAATGGCGGCGCTGGCGCTTTGGGTTCTGCCGGAAGCGAGACGTGGGGTGGTAGGTGGCGCGCATGCGGTGGTTCCAGAGCAAGCCGGAGTTTACACGTAGCGGCGTGAGGTGGCGCCCAAGGTTGGGGCAGGCGGGCGCGTGTGCAGTGTGCTGTGTGGGGCTCTTCGAACGAGCCGCGTGCCCCTGCCGTGGGTGACGGCGGTGTGCTCATGCTGCTGATCAGTGCACGTGAACGGCATCTGGATCAACATCAAGTAAGTGTGGCTGTGCAGGTCTGGTTCCGGTGCGCGATTGCTATTGGAGGCCATACGCTGCATGTAGCGCCCATTAATCGCATCGGCCTGCAATCAGTACGGCCTTTGGGAATATATATAGGTACAGTTTATTCCAGATTTTGATATATACAAATAATTATAACAAATTAACAATCATGTATTACAGAAATATTTGCCCCTATAAAAAAGAAGTATCTATGTAAGTAAAGATAATGTTTATATTTTTTTAAATGTGTTCATGTATGTGTATTATAAAATATGTTCTTGAATTAGAAAATGAATTTTTTTTATAATTATTTATTTCATATAAAAGGTGTCTATATATGTTCAAAAGGTGTCCATGTGATTTTTAGTGTTAGTGCAACTTTAAAAGGATTTTATGTACTTAATAAAATGTTCTTGTAATTTTAAAACGTGTTTATGTATTTCAAAAAGTGTTATTGAAATTTAAAAAGTTTAATGTTTTTAAATGCTTCTGTAATTTATTTAAATTTTTCACATGGTATTTAAAATTGATGAAAATTATAAACTACTCGTATTTAGGAAACATGCCTAAAATTATAATTAATGTTCATCTAGTTGTACAAATTGTTCGTGTAATTTCAAAATGTGTTTGTGACTTTTATAAAACGTTATGTAATTTTAAAAGTGTTAACATGTTTAGTAAAAGTGTTATAGACTTTTCAAAAGTTAATATGAAAACATGAAATAGAAATTAAAATACATAAAAATAAACAGAGAAAAGGAAGATCACATAAACCCGGGGCAATCGGACATAAGGTGAAAAAACTAGACGCTAGTGGATCTCGGCCCATGCTTGAGCGCTTCCACATTGCATGATCGCATGATCGTGTGCAGTAGTTTCCTGTGTGCATTTTTAGGAGGGGACAAAGATATCTACCAACACAGTTAAATGGGATAATTTACAAATCATGTCGTATATGATTGAATTTATTTTATAGTATATATGTCGGGCCCGGATATTCAATTCGGCGCTCGGGCTCATCTGCACCAGGTGAATTGTAAAATAAAAATATATAGCAGAAAAAAATTATGCAAGATGATTTAGTGCACCAGTGCGTTCAAAGTTTTATGGCTAAATGACATTCGAGGAGCTCGTCGAGGACAAAATGACCTCCGAAGAGTGTTCTTTTCAAAAGTTTCTCACATGACAAAATTTATCTTTTTTCTAAGAGCGACTGAAATTTCTAAACTCCATGAAATTCGGAAGGGAGTTCACGCACATGAGCATCTCACAATTTTTTACTATTTTGAAGGATTTTACTGTTCACCCATGACCGTGAGTGCAGATGCACCCGAGAGCTAAAACGCCACTTCCGTAAAGGCAGTCCTTTTGTTTGTGGATAATTTATAGACGCATTGCAGATGCCTTAAGCGAGAGGAGGAAGTTGTCTCAACTCTCAACAACATTCTACTTTCTTATGGGCCGAATAGGATGCAACTAACTAAAAGTTAACCCTTGAGACGCTCCCGCTAGCAGTGGCGTAGCTTGAGCATAATCCAAGAAGTGGTCATTACTTAAAGGGGAGCAAATTTATAGGAAAGGAGGAGCTAATCTCTAATTTAAGCACTAGTTAGGCCTAATGTATACATATTCTTTGAGGAATGCAAAGATTGTGGGGGGGGGGGCATGGCCCCTCTTGGTCTGCATGAAGCTCTGCCACTGCCGCAGGAGTCATTATTTGGCATGGGAGCATGTTAAGTGGTCCGCCTAGCCATCGCCGCATGTCATGTGTTCGGCGCTCTCTCGGACTTTTACTTTTTATTTTTCCATACACATTTTTTTGGTTTTAGATACTTTTTTTTGTTCTTGCCTGATTTTCCCTAGGTTTTGAGGGGGGGGGGGGGGGTTTGATTTTTTTTTGCTAGGAAGCAGTCTTTTCCGTAAGAGGTGCTTACGCGCCCTATGTTGTGCTTCTTCATGGGAAGCATGTGCTTCTCCAAAGGGGAAAAGCAGAACTGTCTTCACCGTAAATAGGAAAACATATAGTTGTGCTTCCGTGAGAAGCACACCCTTACTTTCGTGTAAAGCACAGTCTATGCTTCCTCGAATAAAGTGAACAACACAATATGTGCTTTCAAAAAAGTGAAAATCGCAACCGTTCTTCCGGCCTCCAGTTCTTTTCATACTCTTTTTTTATTGCCGGTTTTTCGGTTTTCGTTTTTTTATTTTGTTTTCGCTTTTTGTTTCCTTTTTATTATTTTTTTTGTTGTTTTTTCGTCGAAACCCATTAACTTGGGATCCAGTTTAGAAGATCTCGACGCGAGAAATTCAAAGATGAAAACGGTTCGATATTTGGACGCATGATTAGGGATAAAATATTTTGAAAGAATCTTTCCATAATAATAAGGCACGGATTGACTTTGAGGCGGCGTGGCTGCTCGACGCAGAACGAAGGCGGCGGCCGGAGCTTGCAGGGGATGGATTCGTGTGCGAAAGGGGCTGGGGAGGCGGATCTGGAGGCGTTCGGCGAGGCGGGGTTCGCCTGTGACGAGGAGGATGGCCGGAGCGCGGCTTCCCGGGAGGATCCATAGCACCCGCAGCTCCAGGACAGAAAGGAGACACGGTGGTGAGGGAGAGAAGAAGGGAGAAAGGAGGGGCGGTGCGGTGACCTAGGCCGGAGCTCACCGGTGTCCGGCAACGGCGGACGGGCGCCACTGCTACTGCATCCCTGGTATTCCTCCTCTCACCTCTCCCGCCTTAACGACATCTGCTGCGTCGCCAAAGCCTCGGCCGCACATCACCAGCATCTCCGGCCTCGAATACTCCTGCCACTGCACCCAGAGGCCCGTCGCCATGACGGATCCAGTAAGGTGCCTCTAATGCCCACCCTCTTCCTCATGGCACATGTGCTATTTTACTCGGAAAGGCCATTGCTCACTTTGAATTTTGGCATCAGCTCTGTTGTCGTGCTTCAGTTCTTTGCTGGAAGAACCTCAATTGTTTCTTTGCTTCGGTTGTTCTTCAATCTTAGCTCTCAATTCTCAACATATGCATTACAATATGTTTGTTGTCTATAGGGATGGAGTGAAGAAATTGGATTGGGGTCATGGAATAAATCAACTAGAGGATGCAACTCATGTTCTTGTAGGTAGTCATTCAGACATTTCTTAACTCTGCTGCAAAATCAGCTGCCACAGCTCTGCGCTGCCGGTCATGGAAACCTCTCATGTATCCCCTCTTGTCGCTTCTCACCAGCAACGTCTCTATGCCGTGGCAGCGGCGCTCCCGCCCTGACGATCGAAGCTGCTGCTCCCGATCTATTGTGTCTGGGCAGTCCCAGCCACTCCTCCTTAGCAAACTTGTGCTCTTCCTTCGGCTTGCCTTCCATAGGGTCTGACACCACTTCAATTATAATCTGCAGGACATACACAAGTTGCAGACAAATCGATTGAAATAATGTGCTAAGCCTTGGGCTCCATTGCCACTTTGTCAGCTTGTTGATATTAGAGGGAGGATCAAAGGGGTGATTGGTACTTTCCCTTACAGCAGCTGGTGAAACGCAACGAATTTTCTCAACCAATGAAGCTTTCTCTGTGGTGTCCAGGTTATGAACTCCTACAATTTCAGGTGTACTGCAATCCAGGAATGCAGCAGGCCAGAACAATGGACATGGATCGTACTATGAGTGGCTAGGTATTGGCCTACCGTGGCAAGATGCCAGTGACTCTATGAGGTGTGTAAAATATGGATCTGTAAATGTCCCAGGTTTCCTTGGGGGCCAAATGCCGCAAACAGGTCAAGGTTAGTTATATTTCTCCTTTGCCATTTCTCTGGATAATCCTCTCTAGCAAGATCACTTAGGGTGATATAATCTGCTATTTACTTTCTATATGATTTCAGTATGAGAACATCACTTTAGGACAATATAATAAGCTACCCATGTGATATTTACTTCCACTGCGTTTCAGCATGTTCAATCTCTGTACAAGCGCGCAAATGGACATATTTTGATTTGGCGACTTCGTGTTTTAATTGTTCTTACTGAATATTGGATCCTGGCCCTTATGTTATCTACCTGTAGTATGTTTCTAGCTGGATGTCTACTGCTTCTCTTAAGGCCACAGTAGTTTAGATCGACACTATGTATATCTAAATAACAATTTCATTTGCATCACATAACATTCTTTTTCCTGAAAAATCACGTGGTTTATTGGACTTGAATTAGCAGTGTGGTTCATGTGCACATTGTGCTTAGTTATCCTTTCTGTTATCACAAGTCGATGTGATAAACACGAAGTATGCACTTCCATCTATACTTCTGATAATATTGGTGTCAAGTGGTATTAAAAGTCTGAAACTGCAATCACATAGTTTAGGTTGTTCAAACAAATCTGCATTGGGTGTGTTTCTAAAATTGTACGAGTAGTAACTTTGTAGAAGGAATGCAGTCCCTTAATCTAATAGCAATTTAACTTTTTTAAGTGACATAGAACAATCCTGTAACTTTGAAGACACCTCTAGATGTTGTGATTCTGCAAATTATCTGGTACATGCTTCTGCTTTTGCAATACCTCTCTGATTGTCTACCAAGCTGCAAAAATGCTATGTGCCAAACATTTAATATTCGGTAGTTAACTCTAAACATGATAACACTGCCGTTCTACACAAGCATGTTTCTTCCATAAAAAGAAAATTATTATATAAAAAATCTGTATCTAATATGTTGTATTGGAAGTAATAGTGTGAGGGAAGCAAAGCAAGTTTCCGTCAGGGAAGAAAACATTCTAAAACTTCTGTTTTCCTCAAGTCAGTCAAAACACAAATATGTTTTCTGAGAATTATACTATTATTTATTCTGATAGAAGGATGTGCTTCGTGACGTATGCATGCTAAATGTGAGTTGTATGTCGATGATTTCATTTTATTAGTTGTTCAGAAGAATAATGACAATAGTTGTCTTACTCCAATTCATGAAGTACAGTTTGTCTTATAGGATCTTCTTATATGACAGAAGCTAAGGTCCATTGTCACTCAACACAGTCTCCCTGAAATACAAATTCCAGCTTTAAAGTGTGACAATGACGCAAATTCCTTGCTGCAATCATAGGAGATCCAGTCAGGCTACAAAATTTTCCTGTGCTACCCTATGTACGACGCCAGCGGTGAGATGGGCGGGAACTCTTTGGCGTGCCAGCACGAACGACACAGGCCGTACACCCTGAAGGACACGTTCGTCAGGCTTGACTTGACCCTCTCTGATGCCACCTTGCCGCCTCTGTTGCTGGAGATCAGCCGAAGAGTTAGCTTGTTGCCGCTTTGCTTCAATGGTTGCTTCAATGCTCTTCGACTCTCCATAATGAGCAGTTGGTGGTGCTTGGACGAAACAATTGATCGAAAAATGGGTAGTGTTGTACTGGTGGTCTTGTGTCCGCCCACTAACTGTAAAACACCGAAGATGATTCTTCAGGACTTGATACATTCCAATTACTCATTTGGGTCTTCTTCTTACTCTTATACTTGGTTTTGCTTAGTAATCTTAAGATCAATTCTTTAGATTTATAACTATATGTAGAGCACAGGACCCGACCTTGCATGTGGCCGGTTTAATTTGTTTACTGAAGAAATTAGTTTAAAAATGTTCACAGTTTTACACATGTTCACATTATTTTTTTTTCAAAAAAATATGTTTGCACTTTTTTTAAAATCATAAAAATTCCTTAAAAATCCATTTAGAAATCTACAAAAAAATTCAATACATTCTTTAAAGAAAAAACATCTATTAAAAATGTGTTTTTTTAGAAATGTTCTAATTTTCATAAACGTTTAAGATTCTTAAAGAAGTGTTCCAATTTTTATGTAAACCTTAATTCTATAAAAAATAAGGAAATTTTCATGTTTCCAGAAAAGCCAAAAAAAAAACGATTGACAAACTTCCATGCAAGACTGCTCTTGCAACTGACGAAGAACGCTAAGTTGGTCTCTTCAGGTCCAAACTTGATTCTACAAAAAGCAATAATCAATATTACCTTATTATCGATGTTTATTAAAATTGGATATATAAAATAGTGCACAATGAAATATGGAGCTTTTTTTTTGCGGGTAATGAAATATGGAGCTGGTTATGTCTCTTTTTCGCCCGGTGCAATGCACGGGCATTTGTACTAGTAAATCTAAAAAAAGAGAGAGAACTCATAGGTTGTGCGCCACTTGTCAACACATGAGAATATAGTGAGTGGTCTTTGCAAAGGGTTACCTTTAACTAGTGATTGCCCATTATAAATTTAAACCATAGGCACAAATATGGACGAACATAATGAGTGGCCCAACTCTAAATACGCTGCAGCAGTTGTTTGGTTAGCTTTGGTTAGCAAGATTTAAAAAACATACAGAAGTCGGAATCCTACAGGAATAAAGTACACAAATATCAACAAGTTGTTTGTTTGCCCCATAAGAAAAATAAGGAATTTTGTAAAGAGATCAAATTCATATCATGGGTATCATAGGCACGAAGTAAAATTCAAAATTGATAAAAAAAAGTGTAGGATGACGATCAATACAGAGTTTGAAACATTTGTTCCTTTGAATCAAATACTAGATTCTATTGGAAAATATCTACAGATTTGCATACCACATGTAATTTATATAAAATTCATTTGAAAGAAAGAGCCCTCGTCTGCGGTACATCTGGACTCACATTTCAGTAGATTTCTTGTAATTGTAAGTACAATCCAACTAGGGAAGACATGCGTTTTATATTAGGAACAGTATAAGTAGGCTCCGCAACTCGATTAAGTGTAGTTGTTGGCGATGTCGGCGAGGTGGCCCGCCAGTTCCTCCGGCGCGGAGAGCATGGCCATGTGGTCGGCATCAGCCATCTCCCTCACCTCAGCCACGGGGATGCCTGCGATCATCTGCCTCTGGTACTCCTCGACCATGGCCAGGTCCTGCTTGGCGATCACGTAGACCTTGGTCACCGCGCCATACCGGGCGGCGCTGAACGGCGGCCGTTGCTGCTGGTCGGCCACGTAGTAGGAGCTCACCCGCGCCAGGCTCTGGCACAGCGTGTAGTCCTCCTCGGAAGTCAGCTGGTAGAGCTTCCGGCGCACGAACTCGGGGCCGAGGAACACCGACGGCGGGGCGTGCTCCTCGTCGACCACGCTGTCCATCCAGTCGGACACGGGAACCTCCTCGATGACGCGGGTGCGCGGGCCGTCGCAGTCGGGCATGAAGGCGGTGAGGAACACGGCGGCCGCGACCTTGTCGGGGAACTCCTCGGCGGCGAGCGCGATGCTCATGCCGCCGAAGCTGTGGCCCACGAGCACCGCCCGCTCGCCGTCCGGGAGGTCCCGGAGCGCGTCGAGCAGGGGGCGCGTGTAGTCCTCGAAGGTGGGCGCGTCGCTCAGCCGGCGCGCGTCGGAGCCGCATGCCGCGAGGTCCGGCGCGTCGACGCGGTGCCCCGCGGCGCGGAGGAGGGTGGCCACCTTGTACCAGCACCACCCGCCGTGGCCCGTGCCGTGCACCAGGATGAGGCGGGTCGACGTCGGCACGGCGGCCGCTGGGGCAGAGGAGGATGACGACATGTGTGCGCCGAGCACCTAGCAGCTTCGTTTCTTGGCTGCTTGATGGTACGCCTCGTCTGGCTTTATTTATGCATGCGGGCACCTTCTTGAGGAAAAGTGTGCAGATGGGGTATTGTCATGGCTGATGCAACGCTGGCAGGGGGTCAACACGCCGCTTCCTTTCTGCATTGTCATGGCAGCCTGGCTGCGGAGAAGATGATGTTCCGTGGACGTGTTCGTGCCCGTTGCCATCATCGCCATGAATGCGACGATTTAGAGCTCGCAAAGGGACGACGACTCGCAGCTTTGATTTCCGCAAGGAGCCAGCGGCTGTACGCTTAAGTTAGCGTTGACAGCAGGGAAGTGCACAGTAGATGCAGGTAATGTATCCACAGATATGATCGAATCTACAGAATTTTGACTCCGACAGATATTTTGGAACGGAGCGAATACTATTCAAAGTTTTCTTTTATGAAAAATCGCAAGGAATAGAACTTCTCTAATGCTTTACATTGGTGTATTCCTGTGAGTGTCCATCGGAACAGGAGGGAGGGTCAGGCTTCAGTCATCCAGATCAAATTAATGGAGTTCAACCACTTTGAAAAAGGAGATGCTTTACATTGTAAGTTTCTTTGTGGTAGTTGGTGTTTTTTCTTGATGTGTTTGCATGAGAGGTGTCTGCTTGTGCATATTCAGCTGTTCGAAAATGCATGTCATTCGTGTGCCAAGTTAATCAGCTAGGGAAAGTAATAGCAATTCACTTGACCAAATGGTAATAATGTTCGTAGGTGTATGTAAACCTAATTAGCAAGTCAACATGGCCTCGGTTAAACATACGTCGGTTTTTAGTTGCTGGTCAGTTATGTAGCTTGTCTCCGTTGACCTTTTTAACTCAAAACATTTCGTCGATCGATCAAATAGACAACAAGGACACGTAACAAATGGAAAGAAAGTAGCAAGCTGTTAAATTCGGAATTTTATTTCTGTGATTTCTGCTTTCATTTTGTGGAACCTAGCTTTTGAAATCTTCCTGTGTTTCTAACTTAAGCGCCTCCTGTGGTTTTAGCAATGGACTTGGCTCTAGCTCTTGAAAAGCTGGTGAGTGAGAAGTTCACAACCTGCACACCGTAAGTTGTGCCTTCATGCCTATTACAAGGAAGTTACTGTGAAAGGGATTTGTTTGTGAGTTTAACCAATTGAATTCCTGATTGATTTATCAGAACCAGTATATATGCAATGCTATGTCACACCATATTTGAAAAGTTCATTGAAATTTCAGAGGTAGCAACTGAAGGAAATATGCCCTAGAGACAATAATAAAGTTGTTATTTATATTTCCTTATATCATGATAAATGTTTATTATTCATGCTAGAATTGTATTAACTGGAAACTTAGTACATGTGTGGATACATAGACAAACAGAGTGTCCCTAGTATGCCTCTACTTGACTAGCTCGTTAATCAAAGATGGTTAAGTTTTCTAGCCATAGACATGTGTTGTCATTTGATGAATGGGATCACATCATTAGAGAATGATGTGATGGACAAGACCCATCCGTTAACTTAGCACAATGATCGTTTAGTTTTTCTGCTATTGCTTTCTTCATGACTTATACATGTTCCTCAGACTATGAGATTATGCAACTCCCGAATACCAGAGGAACACCTTGTGTGCTATCAAACGTCACAACGTAACTGGGTGATTATAAAGATGCTCTACAGGTGTCTCCGATGGTGTTTGTTGAGTTGGCATAGATCGAGATTAGGATTTGTCACTCCGTGTATCGAAGAGGTATCTCTGGGCCCTCTCGGTAATGCACATGAAGGAAATATGCCCTAGAGGCAATAATAAAAGTTATTATTTATTTCCTTATATCATGATAAATGTTTATTATTCATGCTAGAATTGTATTAACCGGAAACATAATACTTGTGTGAATACATAGACAAACAAAGTGTCACTAGTATGCCTCTACTTGACTAGCTCGTTGATCAAAGATGGTTATGTTTCCTAGCCATTGACATGAGTTGTCATTTGATCAAAGATGGTACTTGTTGGGTTGGCGTATTTCGAGATTAGGATTTGTCACTCCGATTGTCGGAGAGGTATCTCTGGGCCCTCTCGGTAATACACATCACTTAAGCCTTGCAAGCATTGCAACTAATGAGTTTGTTGCGAGATGATGTATTATAGAACGAGTAAAGAGACTTGCCGGTAACGAGATTGAACTAGGTATTGAGATACCGACGATCGAATCTCGGGCAAGTAACATACCGATGACAAAGGGAACAACGTACGTTGTTATGCGGTCTGACCGATAAAGATCTTCGTAGAATATGTGGGAGCCAATATGAGCATCCAGGTTCCGCTATTGGTTATTGACCGGAGACGTGTCTCGGTCATGTCTACATAGTTCTCGAACCCGTAGGGTCCGCACGCTTAACGTTTCGATGATAGTTATATTATGAGTTTATATGTTTTGATGTACCGAAAGGTTGTTCGGAGTCCCGGATGTGATCACGGACATGACGAGGAGTCTCGAAATGGTCGAGACATAAAGATTGATATATTGGAAGCCTATGTTTGGATATCGGAAGTGTTCCGGGTGAAATTGGGATTTTACCGGAGTACCGGGAGGTTACCGAACCCCCCGGCAACATAATGGGCCTTAGTGGGCCTAGGTGGAAGAGAGGAGAGGAGGCTAGGGCTGGGCCGCGCGCCCCTCCCCCCTAGTCCGAATAGGACAAGGAGAAGGGGGCGGCGCCCCCCTTCCTTCTTCCCCCTCTCCTCTTTCCCCCCTCCCAAGTCCTAATCCAACTAGGAAAAGGGGGGGAGTCCTACTCCCGGTGGGAGTAGGACTCCTCCTGGCGCGCCCCAAGGCTGGCCGCACCTCTCCCCCTTTGCTCCTTTATATACGGGGGCAGGGGGCACCCCATAGACACAACAATTGATCGTTTGATCTTTTAGCCGTGTGCGGTGCCCCCCTCCACCATATTACACCTCGATAATATCGTAGCGGTGCTTAGGCGAAGCCCTGCGTCGGTAGAACATCATCATCGTCACCACGCCGTCGTGCTGACGAAACTCTCCCTCAACACTCGGCTGGATCGGAGTTCGAGGGACGTCATCGAGCTGAACGTGTGCTGAACTCGGAGGTGCCGTGCGTTCGGTACTTGATCGGTCGGATCGTGAAGACGTACGACTACATCAACCGCGTTGTGTTAACGCTTCCGCTTTCGGTCTACGAGGGTACGTGGACAACACTCTCCCCTCTCGTTGCTATGCATCACCATGATCTTGCGTGTGCGTAGGATTTTTTTTTGAAATTACTACGTTCCCAACAGTGGTATCAGAGCCTGGTTTTATGCGTAGATGTCATATGCATGAGTAGAACACAAGTGAGTTGTGGGCGATATATGCCATACTGCTTACCAGCATGTCATACTTTGGTTCGGCGGTATTGTTGGATGAAGCGGCCCGGACCGACATTACGCGAGACTGGTTCTTCTGACGTGCTTTGCACAGAGGTGGCTGGCGGGTGTCAGTTTCTCCAACTTTAGTTGAACCGAGTGTGGCTACGCCCGGTCCTTGCGAAGGTTAAAACAGCACCAACTTGATAAACTATCGTTGTGGTTTTGATGCGTAGGTAAGAACGGTTCTTGCTAAGCCCGTAGCAGCCACGTAAAACTTGCAACAACAAAGTAGAGGACGTCTAACTTGTTTTTGCAGGGCATGTTGTGATGTGATATGGTCAAGACATGATGCTAAATTTTATTGTATGAGATGATCATGTTTTGTAACCGAGTTATCGGGAACTGGCAGGAGCCATATGGTTGTCATTTTATTGTATGCAATGCAATCGCCATGTAATTGTTTTACTTTATCACTAAGCGGTAGTGATAGTCGTAGAAGCAATAGTTGGCGAGACGACAACGATGCTACGATGGAGATCAAGGTGTCGCGCCGGTGACGATGGGGATCATGACGGTGCTTCGGAGATGGAGATCACAAGCACAAGATGATGATGGCCATATCATATCACTTATATTGATTGCATGTGATGTTTATCTTTTTATGCATCTTATCTTGCTTTGATTGACGGTAGCATTATAAGATGATCCCTCACTAAATTATCAAAGTATAAGTGTTCTCCATGAGTATGCACCGTTGCGAAAGTTCTTCGTGCTGAGACACCACGTGATGATCGGGTGTGATTGGCTCTACGTTTAAATACAACGGGTGCAAAACAGTTGCACACACGGAATACTCAGGTTAAACTTGACGAGCCTAGCATATAACAGATATGGCCTCGGAACACGGAGACCGAAAGGTCGAGCGTGAATCATATAGTAGATATGATCAACATAGTGATGTTCACCGTTGAAACTACTCCATCTCACGTGATGATTGGACATGGTTTAGTTGATATGGATCACGTGATCACTTAGAGGATTAGAGGGATGTCTATCTAAGTGGGAGTTCTTAAGTAATATGATTAGTTGAACTTGAATTTATCACGAACTTAGTACCTGATAGTATCTTGCTTGTCTATGTTAATTGTAGATAGATGGCCCGTGCTGTTGTTCCGTTGAATTTTAATGCGTTCCTTGAGAAAGCAAAGTTGAAAGATGATGGTAGCAATTACACGGACTGGGGTCCGTAACTTGAGGATTATCCTCGTTGCTGCACAGAAGAATTACGTCCTGGAAGCACCGCTGGGTGCCAGGCCTGCTGCAGGAGCAACACCCGATGTTATGAACGTCTGGCAGAGCAAAGCTGATGACTACTCGATAGTTCAGTGTGCCATGCTTTACGACTTAGAACCGGGTCTTCAACGACGTTTTGAACGTCATGGAGCATATGAGATGTTCCAGGAGTTGAAGTTAATATTTCAAGCAAATGCCCGGATTGAGAGATATGAAGTCTCCAATAAGTTCTACAACTGCAAGATGGAAGAGAATAGTTCTGTCAGTGAGCATATACTCAAAATGTCTGGGTATAACAATCACTTGATTCAACTGGGAGTTAATCTTCCGGATGATAGCGTCATTGACAGAATTCTTCAATCACTGCCACCAAGCTACAAGAGCTTCGTGATGAACTATAACATGCAAGGGATGGATAAGACGATTCCCGAGCTCTTCGCAATGCTAAAGGCTGCGGAGGTAGAAATCAAAAAGGAGCATCAAGTGTTGATGGTCAATAAGACCACTAGTTTCAAGAAAAAGGGCAAAGGGAAGAAGAAGGGGAACTTCAAGAAAAACAGGAAGCACGTTGTTGTTCAGGAGAAGAAACCCAAGTCTGGACCTAAGCCTGAGACTGAGTGCTTCTACTGCAAGCAGACTGGTCACTGGAAGCGGAACTGCCCCAAGTATTTGGCGGATAAGAAGGATGGCAAGGTGAACAAAGGTATATGTGATATACATGTTATTGATGTGTACCTTACTAATGCTCGCAGTAGCACCTGGGTATTTGATACTGGTTCTGTTGCTAATATTTGCAACTCGAAACAGGGGCTACGGATTAAGCGAAGATTGGCTAAGGACGAGGTGACGATGCGCGTGGGAAATGGTTCCAAAGTCGATGTGATCGCGGTCGGCACGCTACCTCTACATTTACCTTCGGGATTAGTTATAGACCTAAATAATTGTTATTTGGTGCCAGCGTTAAGCATGAACATTATATCTGGATCTTGTTTGATGCGAGACGGTTATTCATTTAAATCAGAGAATAATGGTTGTTCTATTTATATGAGTAATATCTTTTATGGTCATGCACCCTTGAAGAGTGGTCTATTTTTGTTGAATCTCGATAGTAGTGATACACATATTCATAATATTGAATCCAAAAGATGCAGAGTTGATAATGATAGTGCAACTTATTTGTGGCACTGCCGTTTAGGTCATATCGGCGTAAAGCGCATGAAGAAACTCCATACTGATGGACTTTTGGAACCACTTGATTATGAATCACTTGGTACTTGCGAACCGTGCCTCATGGGCAAGATGACTAAAACACCGTTCTCCGGAACTATGGAGAGAGCAACAGATTTGTTGCAAATCATACATACAGATGTATGTGGCCCGATGAATATTGAGGCTCGTGGCGGATATCGTTATTTTCTCTCCTTCACAGATGATTTGAGCAGATATGGGTATATCTACTTAATGAAACATAAGTATGAAACATTTGAAAAGTTCAAAGAATTTCAGAGTGAAGTTGAAAATCATCGTAACAAGAAAATAAAATTTCTACGATCTGATCGTGGAGGAGAATATTTGAGTTATGAGTTTGGTCTTCATTTGAAACAATGTGGAATAGTTTCGCAACTCACGCCACCCGGAACACCACAGCGTAATGGTGTGTCCGAACGTCGTAATCGTACTTTACTAGATATGGTGCGATCTATGATGTCTCTTACTGATTTACCGCTATCGTTTTGGGATTATGCTTTAGAGACGGCTGCATTCACGTTAAATAGGGCACCATCAAAATCCGTTGAGACGACGCCTTATGAACTATGGTTTGGCAAGAAACCAAAGTTGTCGTTTCTTAAAGTTTGGGGCTGCGATGCTTATGTGAAAAAACTTCAACCTGATAAGCTCGAACCTAAATCGGAGAAATGTGTCTTCATAGGATACCCAAAGGAAACTGTTGGGTACACTTTCTATCACAGATCCGAAGGAAACACTTTTGTTGCTAAATTCGGAAATTTTCTGGAGAAGGAGTTTCTCTCGAAAGACGTGAGTGGGAGGAAAGTAGAACTTGATGAGGTACTGTACCTGCTCCCTTATTGGAAAGTAGTTCATCACAGAAACCGGTTTCTGCGACACCTACACCAATTAGTGAGGAAGTTAATGATGATAATCATGAAACTTCAGATCAAGTTATTACTGAACCTCGTAGCTCAACCAGAGTAAGATCCGCACTAGAGTGGTACGGTAATCCTGTTCTGGAGTTTATGTTGCTAGACCATGACGAACCTACGAACTATGAAGAAGCGATGGTGAGCCCAGATTCCGCAAAATGGCGTGAGGCCATGAAATCCGAGATGGGATCCATGTATGAGAACAAAGTATGGACTTTGGTTGACTTGCCCGATGATCGGCAAGCCATTGAAAATAAATGGATCTTCAAGAAGAAGACTGATGCTGACGGTAATGTTACTGTCTATAAAGCTCGACTTGTTGCGAAAGGTTTTTGACAAGTTCAAGGGATTGACTACGATGAGACCTTCTCACCCGTAGCGATGCTTAAGTCTGTCCGAATCATGTTAGCAATTGCCGCATTTTATGATTATGAAATTTGGCAAATGGATGTCAAAACTGCATTCCTGAATGGATTTCTGGAAGAAGAATTGTATATGATGCAACCGGAAGGTTTTGTCGATCCAAAGGGAGCTAACAAAGTGTGCAAGCTCCAGCGATCCATTTATGGACTGGTGCAAGCCTCTCGGAGTTGGAATAAACGCTTTGATAGTGTGATCAAAGCATTTGGTTTTGTACAGACTTTTGGAGAAGCCTGTATTTACAAGAAAGTGAGTGGGAGCTCTGTAGCATTTCTGATATTATATGTAGATGACATATTGCTGATTGGAAATGATATAGAATTTCTGGATAGCATAAAGGGATACTTGAATAAGAGTTTTTCAATGAAAGACCTCGGTGAAGCTGCATATATATTGGGCATCAAGATCTATAGAGATAGATCAAGACGCTTAATTGGACTTTCACAAAGCACATACCTTGACAAAGTTTTGAAGAAGTTCAAAATGGATCAAGCAAAGAAAGGGTGTGAAGTTGAGTAAGACTCAATGCCCGACCACTGCAGAAGATAGAGAGAAGATGAAAGATGTTCCCTATGCTTCAGCCATAGGCTCTATCATGTATGCAATGCTGTGTACCAGACCTGATGTATGCCTTGCTATAAGTCTAGCAGGAAGGTACCAAAGTAATCCAGGAGTGGATCACTGGACAGCGGTCAAGAACATCCTGAAATACCTGAAAAGGACTAAGGATATGTTTCTCGTTTATGGAGGTGACAAAGAGCTCATCGTAAATGGTTACGTCGATGCAAGCTTTGACACTGATCCGGACGATTCTAAATCGCAAACCGGATACGTGTTTACATTGAACGGTGGAGCTGTCAGTTGGTGCAGTTCTAAACAAAGCGTCGTGGCGGGATCTACGTGTGAAGCAGAGTACATAGCTGCTTCGTAAGCAGCAAATGAAGGAGTCTGGATGAAGGAGTTCATATCCGATCTAGGTGTCATACCTAGTGCATCGGGTCCAATGTAAATCTTTTGTGACAATACTGTTGCAATTGCCTTAGCAAAGGAATCCAGATTTCACAAGAGAACCAAGCACATCAAAAGACGGTTCAATTCCATCCGGGATTTAGTCCAGGTGGGAGACATAGAAATTTGCAAGATACATACGGATCTGAATGTTGCAGACCCGTTGACTAAGCCTCTTCCACGAGCAAAACATGATTAGCACCAAGTCTCCATCGGTGTAAGAATCATTACTGTGTAATCTAGATTATTGACTCTAGTGCAAGTGGGAGACTGAAGGAAATATGCCCTAGAGGCAATAATAAAAGTTATTATTTATTTCCTTATATCATGATAAATGTTTATTATTCATGCTAGAATTGTATTAACCGGAAACATAATACTTGTGTGAATACATAGACAAACAAAGTGTCACTAGTATGCCTCTACTTGACTAGCTCGTTGATCAAAGATGGTTATGTTTCCTAGCCATTGACATGAGTTGTCATTTGATTAACGGGATCACATCATTAGGAGAATGATGTGATTGACATGACCCATTTTGTTAGCTTAGCACACGATCGTTTAGTATGTTGCTATTGCTTTCTTCATGACTTATACATGTTCCTATGACTATGAGATTATGCAACTCCCGTTTACCGGAGGAACACTTTGTGTGCTACCAAACGTCACAACGTAACTGGGTGATTATAAAGGTGCTCTACAGGTGTCTCCAAAGGTACTTGTTGGGTTGGCGTATTTCGAGATTAGGATTTGTCACTCCGATTGTCGGAGAGGTATCTCTGGGCCCTCTCGGTAATACACATCACTTAAGCCTTGCAAAGCATTGCAACTAATGAGTTTGTTGCGAGATCATGTATTATAGAACGAGTAAAGAGACTTGCCGGTAACGAGATTGAACTAGGTATTGAGATACCGACGATCGAATCTCGGGCAAGTAACATACCGATGACAAAGGGAACAACGTATGTTGTTATGCGGTCTGACCGATAAAGATCTTCGTAGAATATGTGGGAGCCAATATGAGCATCCAGGTTCCGCTATTGGTTATTGACCGGAGACGTGTCTCGGTCATGTCTACATAGTTCTCGAACCCGTAGGGTCCGCACGCTTAACGTTTCGATGACAGTTATATTATGAGTTTATATGTTTTGATGTACCGAAAGGTTGTTCAGAGTCCCAGATGTGATCACGGACTTGACGAGGAGTCTCAAAATGGTCGAGACATAAAGATTGATATATTGGAAGCCTATGTTTGGATATCGGAAGTGTTCCGGGTGAAATCGGGATTTTACCGGAGTACCGGGAGGTTACCGGAACCCCCCAGCAACATAATGGGCCTAGGTGGAAGAGAGGAGAGGAGGCTAGGGCTGGGCCGCGCGCCCCTCCTCCCTAGTCTGAATAGGACAAGGAGAAGGGGGCGGCGCCCCCCTTCCTTCTTCTCCCTCTCCTCTTTCCTCCCTCCCAAGTCCTAATCCAACTAGGAAAAGGGGGGAGTCCTACTCCCGGTGGGAGTAGGACTCCTCCTGGCGCGCCCCAAGGCTGGCCGCACCTCTCCCCCTTTGCTCCTTTATATACGGGGGCAGGGGGGCACCCCATAGACACAACAATTGATCGTTTGATCTTTTAGCCGTGTGCGGTGCCCCCTCCACCCTATTACACCTCGACAATATCGTAGCGGTGCTTAGGCGAAGCCCTGCGTCGGTAGAACATCATCATCGTCACCACGCCGTCGTGCTGACGAAACTCTCCCTCAACACTCGGCTGGATCGGAGTTCGAGGGACGTCATCGAGCTGAACGTGTGCTGAACTCGGAGGTGCCGTGCGTTCGGTACTTGATCGGTCGGATCGTGAAGACGTACGACTACATCAACCGCGTTATGTTAACGCTTCCGCTTTCGGTCTACAAGGGTACGTGGACAACACTCTCCCCTCTCATTGCTATGCATCACCATGATCTTGCGTGTGCGTAGGATTTTTTTTTCGAAATTACTACGTTCCCCAACAGCACATCACTATGAGCCTTGCAAGCAATGTGACTAATGAGTTAGTCACGGGATGATGCATTACGGAACGAGTAAAGAGACTTGCCGGTAACGAGATTGAACTAGGTATGAGGATACCGACGATCAATCTCGGGCAAGTAACATACCGATGACAAAGGGAACAACGTATGTTGTTATGCGGTTTGACCGATAAAGATCTTCGTAGAATATGTAGGAACCAATATGAGCATCCAGGTTCCGCTATTGGTTATTGACCGGAGATGTGTCTCAGTCATGTCTACATAGTTCTCGAACCCGTAGGGTCCGCACGCTTAACGTTCGATGACGATTTGTATTATGAGTTATGTGTTTTGATGAACCTAAGTTTGTTCGGAGTCCCGGATAAGATCACGGACATGACGAGGAGTCTCGAAATGGTCGAGGCATAAAGATTGATATATTGGACGATGTTATTCATACACCGGATGAGTTCCGAGATGTACCAGATAATTATCGGAGTGCCGGAGGGTTATCGGAACCCCCCGGGGAACTAATGGGCCTTAGTGGGAAGAGAGGAAGGGACACAAGGGGCTGGCCGCCCCCCACCCCTGGGTCCGAATTCGACTTGGGGAAGGGGGCGGCGCCCCCTTTCCTTCCCTTCCCTCTCTCCCTTCCTTCTTCCCCCTCTTCCTTAGGTGGAAACCTACTAGAACTTGGAGTCCTAGTAGGATTCCCTTCTCCTGGCGCGCCCTAGGAGGGCCGGCCGGCCTCCCCTCCCCTCCTTTATATACGGGGGCAGGGGGGCACCCTAGGACACACAAGTTTCTCTTAACCGTGTGCGGTGCCCCCCTCCACAGTTACACACATCGGTCATATCGTCGTAGTGCTTAGGCGAAGCCCTGCGCCGGTAACTTCATCATCACCGTTGCCACGCCGTCGTGCTGACGGAACTCTCCTTCGGCCTCAACTGGATCAAGAGTTCGAGGGACGTCATCGAGCTGAATGTGTGCTGATCGCGGGGGTGTCGTACGTTCGTTGCTTGGATCGGTTGGATCGTGAAAACGTTTGACTACATCAACTGCGTTACTAAACGGTTCCGCTTTCGGTCTACGAGGGTACATGGACACACTCTCCCCGCTCGTTGCTATGCATCTCCTAGATAGATCTTGCGTGATCGTAGGTAATTTTTTTGAAATACTGTGTTCCCCAACAGTGGCATCCGAGCCAGGTCTATGCGTAGATGTTATATGCACGAGTAGAACACAATGAGTTGTGGGCGATAATAGTCATACTGCTTACCAGCAATGTCTTACTTTGATTCGGCGGTATTGTTGGATGAAGCGGCCCGGACCGATATTACATGACCGCGTTCATGAGATTGGTTCTACCGATGTGCTTCGCACACAGGTGGCTAGCTAGTGTCTGTTTCTCCAACTTTACTTGATTCGAGTTTAACTATGCCCGGTCCTTGTTGAAGGTTAAAACAGCACACTTGACGAAAAATCATTGTGGTTTTGGTGCGTAGGTAAGAACGGTTCTTGCTAGAAGCCCGTAGCAGCCACGTAAAACTTGCAACAACAAAGTAGAGGATGTCTAACTTGTTTTTGCAGGGCTTGTTGTGATGTGATATGGTCAAGACGTGATGATATATAAATTTTTGTATGAGATGATCATGTTTTGTAACAGTTATCGGCAACTGGCAGGAGCCATATGGTTATCGCTTTATTGTATGAAATGCAATCGCCATGTAATAGCTTTACTTTATCACTAAGCGGTAGCGATAGTCGTAGAAGCAATAGTTGGCGAGACAAAAACGATGATACGATGGAGATCAAGGTGTCAAGACGGTGATGATGGTGGTCATGACGGTGCTTTGGAGATGGAGATCAAAGGCACAAGATGATGATGGCCATATCATATCACTTATATTGATTGCATGTGATGTTTATCCTTTATGCATCTTATTTTGCTTAGTATGGCGGTAGCATTATAAGATGATCTCTCACTAAATTTCAAGGTATAAGTGTTCTCCCTGAGTATGCACCGTTGCTACAGTTCGTCGTGCCGAGACACCACGTGATGATCGGGTGTGATAAGCTCTACGTTCACATACAACGGGTGCAAGCCAGTTTTGCACACGCAGAATACTCGGGTTAAACTTAACGAGCCTAGCATATGCAGATATGGCCTCGAAACACTGAGACCAAAAGGTCGAACGTGAAACATATAGTAGATATGATCAACATAGTGATGTTCACCATTGAAAGCTACTCCATCTCACGTGATGATCGGACATGGTTTAGTTGATATGGATCACATGATCATTTAGATGACTAGAGGGATGTCTATCTAAGTGGGAGTTCTTAAGTAATATGATTAATTTAACTTTAATTTATCATGAACTTAGTACCTGATAATATTTTGCATGTCTATGTTGTTGTAGATAAATGGCCCGTGCTACTGTTCCTTTGAATTTTAATGCATTCCTAGAGAAAGCTGAGTTGAAAGATGATGTTAGCAACTACACAGACTGGATCCGTAACTTGAGGATTATCCTCATTGTTGCACAGAAGAATTTTGTCCTGGAAGCACCGCTAGGTGCAAGACCCGCTGCAGGAGCAACACCGGACATTATGAACGTCTGGCAGAGCAAAGCTGATGACTACTCAATAGTTCAGTGTGCCATGCTTTACGTCTTTGAATCGGGACTTCAACGACGTTTTGAACGTCATGGAGCATATGAGATGTTCCAAGAGTTGAAGTTAATATGTCAAGCAAATGCCCGAATTAAGAGATACGAAGTCTCCAATAAGTTCTATAGCTGCAAGATGGGGGAGAATAGTTCTGTCAGTGAACATATACACAGAATGTCTGGGTACCACAACCACTTGACTCAACTGGGAGTTAATCTTCCTGATGATAGTGTCATTGACAGAGTTCTTCAATCACTGCCACCAAGCTACAAAATCTTCGTGATGAACTAAAATATGCAAGGGATGGATAAGACAATTCCCGAGCTCTTCGCGATGCTAAAGGCTGCGGAGGTAGAAATCAATAAGGAGCATCAAGTGTTGATGGTTAACAAGACCACTAGTTTCAAGAAAAAGGGCAAAGGGAAGAAGGGGAACTTCAAGAAGAACGGCAAGCAAGTTGCTGCTCAAGTGAAGAAGCCCAAGTCTGGACCTAAGCCTGAGACTTAGTGCTTCTACTGCAAAGGGACTGGTCACTGGAAGCGGAACTGCCCCAAGTATTTGGCGGATAAGAAGGATGGCAAAGTGAAAGGTATATTTGATATACATGTTATTGATGTGTACCTTACTAATGCTCGTAGTAGCGCCTGGGTATTTGATACTGGTTCTGTTGCTGATATTTGCAACTCGAAACAGGGGCTATGGATTAAGCGAAGATTGGCTAAGGACGAGGTGACGATGCGCGTGGGAAATGGTTCCAAAGTCGATGTGATCGCGGTCGGCATGCTACCTCTACATCTACCTTCTGGATTAGTTTTAGTCCTGAATAATTGTTATTTAGTGCCAGTGTTAAGTATGAACATTATATCTGGATCTTGTTTGATGCAAGACGGTTATTCATTTAAATTAGAGAATAATGGTTGTTCTATTTATATGAGTAATATCTTTTATGGTCATGCCCCCTTGATGAGTGGTCTATTGTTATTGAATCTCGATAGTAGTGATACACATATTCATAGTATTGAAGCCAAAAGATACAAGTTTAATAATTATAGTGCAACTTATTTGTGGCATTGCCGTTTAGGTCATATTGGTGTAAAGCGCATGAAGAAACTCCATGCCGATGGGCTTTTGGAATCACTTGATGCTTGCGAACCATGCCTCATGGGCAAGATGACTAAGACTCGTTCTCCGGAATAATGGAGCGAGCAACAGACTTACTGGAAATAATATATACCAATGTATGCGGTCCAATGAGTGTTGCTGCTTGCGGCGGGTATCGTTATTTTCTGACCTTCATAGATGATTTTAGCAGATATGAGTTTATCTACTTGATGAAACATAAGTCTGAAACATTTGAAAAGTTCAAAGAATTTCAGAGTGAAGTGGAAAATCATCGTAACAAGAAAATAAAATTTCTAAGATCTGATCGTGGAGGTGAATATTTGAGTTATGAGTTTGGTCTTCATTTGAAACAATGCGGAATAGTTTCGCAACTCACGCCACCTGGAACACCACAACGTAATGGTGTGTCCGAACGTCGTAACCGCACTTTATTAGATATGGTGCGATCTATGATCTCTCTTACTGATTTACCGCTATCATTTTGGGGTTATGCTTTAGAGACGGCTGCATTCACGTTAAATAAGGTACCATCTATATCCGTTGAGACGACACCATATGAACTGTGGTTTGGCAAGAAACCCAAGTTGTCGTTTCTTAAAGTTTGGGGCTGCGATGCTTATGTGAAAAAGCTTCAACCTGATAAGCTCGAACCCAAATCGGAGAAATGTGTCTTCATAAGATACCCAAAGGAAACTGTTGGGTACACCTTCTATCACAGATCCGAAGGCAAGATATTCGTTGCTAAGAATGGATCCTTTCTAGAGAAGGAGTTTCTCTCGAAAGAAGTGAGTGGGAGGAAACTAGAACTTGATAAGGTAACTGTACCTTCTCCCGAATTGGAAAGTAGTCCATCACAGAAATTAGTTCGAGCGATTCCTACACCCATTAGTGAGGAAGCTAATGACGATGATCATGAAACTTCGGATCAAGTTACTACTAAACCTCGTAGGTCAACCAGAGTAAGATCCGCACCAGAGTGGTATCGTAATCCTGTTCTGAAGTCATGTTACTTGACCATGACGAACTACGAACTATGGGGAAGCGATGATGAGCCCAGATTCCGCGAAATGACTTGAGGCCATGAAATCTGAGATGTGATCCATGTATGAGAACAAAGTGTGGACTTTGGTTGACTTGCCCGATGATCGGCAAGCCATAGAGAATAAATGGATCTTAAAGAAGAAGACTGACGCTGACGGTAATGTTACTGTCTACAAAGCTCGACTTGTTGCGAAATGTTTTCGACAAGTTCAAGGAGTTGACTACGATGAGACTTTCTCACCCGTAGCGATGCTTAAGTCTGTCCAAATCATGTTAGCAATTGCCGCATTTTATGATTATGAAATTTGCCAAATGGATGTCAAAACTGCATTCCTTAATGGATATCTTAAAGAAGAGTTGTATATGATGCAACCAGAAGGTTTTGTCGATCCAAAAGGTGCTAACAAAGTGTGCAAGCTCCAGCGATCCATTTATGGACTGGTGCAAGCCTCTCGGAGTTGGAATATACGCTTTGATAGTGTGATCAAAGCATATGGTTTTATACAGACTTTTGGAGAAGCCTGTATTTACAAGAAAGTGAGTGGGAGCTCTGTAGCATTTCTGATATTATATGTGGATGACATATTGTTGATCGAAAATGATACTGAATTTCTGAATAGCATAAAAGGATACTTGAATAAGAATTTTTCAATGAAAGACCTCGGTGAAGCTGCTTATATATTGGGCATCAAGATCTATAGAGATAGATCAAGACGCTTAATTGAACTTTCACAAAGCACAGACCTTGATAAAGTTTTGAACATGTTCAAAATGGATCAGTCAAAGAAAGGGTTCTTGCCTGTGTTACAAGGTGTGAAATTGAGTCAGACTCAATGCCCGACCACTGTAGAAGATAGAGAGAAAATTAAAGTCATTCCCTATGCCTCAGCCATAGGTTCTATCATGTATGAAATGCTGTGTACCAGACCTGATGTGTGCCTTGCTATTAGTTTAGCAGGGAGGTACCAAAGTAATCCAGGAGTGGATCACCGGACAACGGTCAAGAACATCCTGAAATAGGACTAAGGATATGTTTCTTATTTATGGAGGTGACAAAGAGCTCGTCGTAAATGGTTACGTCGATGCAAGCTTTGACACTGATCCGGATGACTCTAAGTCAAACCGGATACATATTTATCTTGAATGGTGGAGCTGTTAGTTGGTGCAATTCCAAGCAGAGCGTTGTGGCGGGATCTACGTGTGAAGCGGAATACATAGTTGCTTCGGAAGCAGCAAATGAAGGAGTTTGGATGAAGGAGTTCATATCCAATCTAGGTGTCATACCTAGTGCATCGAGTCTAATGAAAATCTTTTGTGACAATACTCGTGGAATTGCCTTGGCAAAGGAATCCGGATTTCACAAGAGAACCAAGCACATCAAAAGGCGCTTCAGTTCCATCCGTGATCAAGTCAAGGAGGGAGACATAGAGATTTGCAAGATACATACGGATCTGAATGTTGCAGACCTGTTGACTAAGCCTCTCTCACGAGCAAAACATGATCAACACCAAGACTCCAGGGGGGGTTGAATCATCACTATGTAATCTAGATTATTGACTCTAGTGCAAGTGGGAGACTGAAGGAAATATGCCCTAGAGGCAATAATAAAGTTGTTATTTATATTTCCTTATATCATGATAAATGTTTATTATTCATGCTAGAATTGTATTAACTGGAAACTTAGTACATGTGTGGATACATAGACAAACAGACTGTCCCTAGTATGCCTCTACTTGACTACCTCGTTAATCAAAGATGGTTAAGTTTCCTAGCCATAGACATGTGTTGTCATTTGATGAACAGGATCACATCATTAGAGAATGATGTGATGGACAAGACCCATCCGTTAGCTTAGCACAATGATCGTTTAGTTTTTCTGCTATTGCTTTCTTCATGACTTATACATGTTCCTCAGACTATGAGATTATGCAACTCCCAAATACCGGAGGAACACCTTGTGTGCTATCAAACGTCACAACGTAACTAGATGATTATAAAGATGCTCTACAGGTGTCTCCGATGGTGTTTGTTGAGTTGGCATAGATCGAGATTAGGATTTGTCACTCCGTGTATCAGAGAGGTATCTCTGGGCCCTCTCGGTAATGCACATTACTATGAGCCTTGCAAGCAATGTGACTAATGAGTTAGTCACGGGATGATGCATTACGGAACGAGTAAAGAGACTTGCCGGTAACGATATTGAACTAGGTATGAGGATACCGACGATCGAATCTCGGGCAAGTTACATACCGATGACAAAGGGAACAACGTATGTTGTTATGCGGTTTGACCGATAAAGATCTTCGTAGAATATGTAGGAACCAATATGACAGTTGCCACGCCGTTGTGCTGACGGAACTCTTCTTCGGCCTCAATTGGATCAAGAGTTCGAGTGACGTCATGGAGCTGAACATGTGCTGATCGCAGAGGTGCCGTACGTTCGGTGCTTGGATCGGTTGGATCGCGAAGACGTTCGACTACATCTACCGCGTTACTAAACGCTTCCGCTTTTGGTCTACGAGGGTACGTGGACACACACTCTCTGCTCGTTGCTATGCATCTCCTAAATAGATCTTGCGTGATCGTAGGTAATTTTTTTGAAATACTGTGTTCCCCAATAGCAACAAGGTGCAACGGTCCTCAGTGAGTGACTTTGTTGAGAGTCAATTTCTTTAGGAGCAGGTAAACCGTCTTCATACAGAGAGATCTGCCATAAACGCACTACTGTCTTGAAACACATTTATGACACTTTGATCCGATACTGCTTGAAGAAAAGTCTAAAGGCCAGGACAGGAATGCTCCAAGGGAATATGCATGTAAGGTCACAAATCATAACTCTCGGTAGCGGATCAACCAACCACTGGATGTGTTCCATGATTTATTTATTTCAGTGGGTTTACAAAGTGGTATGTACGGTGCACATGCCTCCAAAGGTATAATTTCTCTTCAGTTATCTCCTTGTGAGTTCTTTGATGCTTGTGAAAATGCGAAGGCTTGATGTGAACTTTGGTGCCGACAGGATATGAATGGCCGGACAATGCGGTATTTTTCTTTTGCACCAAACTATTTCAGACCATCATGTTGTTCTTTTTAGTTTGAATCTTCTTCGGAAGTTGCAATGTAAGTAGGAAGATAACAATACACAGTTCATTTTTGTATGTCCATGTAGTAGTGGTTTTGTTATTGACATTTAGGGATGATGTTATCAACAACTAAAGCAATGGTAAGGATATGTTGGTTCCATTTTCATCTTATTAGTGGGCTAAATCCATGGAGCTTTGATACGTTATTATTGATTGATAGACAGCTATATATGGATTTTTCTTTAGCCTTTTGTTTTTTCTCATGCTGCTACTGTATCAGTTCAATTTGAGAAGCACATTGTTCATGCGCCTATATGTGATATACTAATATGCACTAATGGAAGTCGGTTGCTATAGATAAATGGATCACTAATGAAATACTCATTACTGCTACCACAGTATATTCCATCACAATGCACGGGCACCTATAGTCAAGAGGAGGCACTTGTAGATAAAGTGATAGGGGGTAGCAAGTATGAGCATGATCTAACAATGGACCAATGGTAATTTCTGTGAGAGAGAAATGCTTGTGAGAATAATGCATAGTATATTTTTCTACTAGTAATTAAGTTTAGGAAATGTTTATATGTTTTTTTAAATGTGTTCATGTATGTGTATTATAAAATATGTTCTTGAATTAGAAAATGAATTTGTTTTATAATTATTTATTTAACATAAAAGGTGTCCATGTAAATTTAGTTGTTAGTGCAACTTTAAAAGGAGTTCATGTAATTAATAAAATGCTATTATAATTTTGAAAAGCATTTATGTATTTCGAAAAATGTTATTGCAATTTTAAAACGTTCAATGTTTTTAAATGCTTGTGTAATTTATTAAATTGTTCACATGGTATTTAAAATTGATGATATAAAATTATAAACTATTTGTATTTTTAGAAAATCAATAATTTTAAAAAAATGTATTCGCACATTTAGGAAACATGCCTAAAATTAGAATTAATGTTCATCTAGTTGTAAATTGTTCCTGTAATTTCAGAATGTGTTTGAGACTTTTATAAAAACAATTAAGTAATTTTAAAAGTGTTAAAACGTTTACTAAAAGTGTTATAGACTTTTCAAAAGTTAATATGAAAACATGAAATAGAAAATTAAAATATATCAAAATAAACAGGGAAAAGGAAGATCACATAAACCCGGGGAAATCGGATATAAGGTGAAAAAAATAGACGCTAGCGGGCCTCCGCATGATCGCATGCAGTAGTTTCCTGCGTGCATGTTTAGGAGGGGGCAAAGATATCTAGAACACAGTTGAAGGAGATAATTTACAAATCATGTCGTATATGATTGAATTTTTTTTTATTTTTTGAGGGAAGAATTTATTTATATATGCACTACCATAATGAAGCTTTCTTATGAGCTGGGCCAAGGCTCATTCTCGCCCCAACAAATGCTCTATCCCCCTAAAAAAACAAATGCTCTGTCACTCGTACAATGGATTTTCCCTTTTTTTTCTCGTTACTCAGTAGGATTAGTGTTTGGGTGATTGTTATACGCCACCTATTGCACATGATGGCGAGTTGATTGTCCACATTAGGCGTATTAGTGGGCATGCACAGCTCAAACAACCGACAGAACGGTTTTTAATCGCTAGCTACGCGAGGTGTTCTCTCGTGATTTTCTTTCAAACTTTTTAGTTCTAGTTTATGTTCCCTTTTTGATCTTTTAATTTCTATCGCTTAACTGTAGTTTTGTTTTATTTTTTACTATTTCTCTTACAAATTTTATACAAATTATATAAACCTTCATCGAGTAATATACACATATTCTACTCGATTTATTTTATTTTTCTGGATTTCCATTTTTCTACTTTCCATTTCCTTGTTTTTTTTCTTTTCTGTTTTCTTTGTTTAGTTTTCTCATTTTCCTAAGTTGTTTTATTTTGTTTCATTCTGCTTTTTAAAAATGAATACATACAATACTTGGAAATACATGAATATATTTTTGAAATGCATGAACACTTTTCTGAAACTACTTGAACATTTCCTAATAGACGTGGACACTTTTAAAACTTATACCATTCATTAAAGTAGTTGGATCTTTATCAAATGACACGAAATTTATAAAACAAAATGCTTGCAAACATTTTTAAAACCATGAGAACACTTTTAGAATACATGAACACTATTTATATTTATGCAAATACTTTTGAATTTGTTTGATTTGTTAAAGAAATGTATGGACACCACTTAAAATCAAACTAACATTTAAAAAAATACATGAAAACATATTAAAATTGCATTTTTCAAATATATAACATGTATTCTTCTTTTATTTTTGCATTGGGACACGCCTATAAGAGTGGGCGGGGGAGGGGGCTTATTTATTCATTTTTACAAGTGGGTCCCACATGTAAGCGGTATATCTAAAGTACTATGGACAAAGAAAATGATCAAAGGGGTTTGACCTGACAGAAATGGTGCAAAGGGTAAAAGCGATCAACCATTTCAAGGGAATAGGGATAAAACTGAGTGTTTCTGAATCCTGAGTGGCGAGAAGCAAGTGCAAAATTATAAAGATCTCAATTGTTTATTCCTTAGTCTAACATAGTGGTAAAATTAGTAAAATTATATTAATGTGGGCATCCCACAAGCCAAAAATCATAAAAACCCTAATTGTTTATTTCTTAGTCTAACATAGTCGTAAAAATAATAAAATTATATTAGTTGTGGGCATCCCGAAAGCTTGTGGATTGCGTTTTCGGGCGTGTGGTCAAGTTCTACATTATGTGTAGTTGTTTTTAAGGGTCCAGATATTCAATTCGGTGCCCGGGCTCATCTGCACCCGGTAAATAGTAAAATAAAAATATATAGTAAAAAATGTCAAAAAATATTTTTTATGCAAGATGATTCAGTGCGCCACTGTGTGCAAAATTTTGTGGCTAAGGAGCTCGTCGCAAAAAAGAAAAATGACCTCCGAACCTTGTTCTTTTCAATAGTTTCTCACAGGCCCAAAATTTATCTCTTTTCTGAGAGCTACTGAAATTTCTAAAATCCACGAAATTTGGCAAGGACTTCATGCACATGAGCATCTCACAATTTTTTTAAACTATTTTTAAGGATTTTACTATTCACCCATGCCCGTGAGTGCAGATGCACCCGAGAGCCAAAACGCGACTTCCGTAAGGGCAGCCCTTTTGTTTGTGGATAATTTATAGCCGCATTGCGGATGCCGTAAGTGGGAGGAGGAGGTTGTCCCGATTCTCAACAACATTTTACTTGTTATGGGCTGAATAGGAAGCAACTAACTAAGAGTTAACCATTGGGACGCTCCCGCAGGCAGTGGCGCAGCTTGAGCATAATCCAAGAAGGTCCCATTATTTAAAGGGGAGCAAATTTATAGGAAAGAGGGGCTAATCTCTAATTTAAGCACTAGTTACGCCTAATGTATACATATTCTTCAATGAATGCGAAGATTGGGGGGGGGGGGGGGTAGGGCATGGCCCCTCTTGGTCTGCATTAAGCTCCGCCATTGCTCGCATGAGTCATTATCTGGCATGGGAGCACGTTAAGTGGTGTGCCTAGCCATCGCCACATGCCATGTGTTGGGCGTTCTCTCTGGACTTTTATTTTTTATTTTTCTGTACGCATTTTTTGGTTTTAGATGATTTTATTTGTTCTTGCCTGATTTCCCCAAGGTTTTGAAGGGGGGGGGGGGGGTTGATTTTTTTGCTAGGAAGCAATCTTTTTCGCAAGAGGTGCTTCCTTGACCTGTGTTGTGCTTCTCGCGGAAGCACAGATGTGCTTCCGCCAAAAGCATATCGCGTGAGCTACCATCAGATAGCACGTGCTTCTCAAAATGGAAAAAGCACAACTGTGTCTTTCACCAAAGAAAGGAAAACACATAATTGTGCTTCCACGAGAAGGACACCCTTGCTTCCGTGAAAAGCACAGTCCGTGCTTCCTCAAATAAAGGAAAAAAAACACAGTATGTGCTTCCAAAAAAGTGAAACTCGCAACCGTTCTTCCCGGCTCTAATTTTTTTGGTTGCCAGTTTTTCGTTTTTCTTGGATTTTGTTTTGTTTTTTGTTTCCTTTTTTTGTTTTTTTTCATTGTTTCTTCGTCGAAACCCATTAACTCGGGATCTAGTTTCGAAGATCTCGATGAGAGAAATTCAAAGAAGAAAATGGTTCAGTGTTTGGACGCACGATTAGAGATAAAATAATTTGAAAGAATAAATCTAAAAAAAAGAGAGAAAACTCACATGTTGTACTCCACTTGTCAACACCTGAGAGTGTAGTGAGTGATCTTTGCAAAGGGTGATTTCCTATTATAAATTTAAACCATAGGCACAAGTATCGGACGAACATAATGAGTGGCCCAACTCTAAATACGCTGCCGCAATTATTTGGTTCACAAGATTTAAAAAACATACAGAAGGCTGAATCCTAAAGGGATGAAGTACACAAAAATCAACAAGTGGTTTGTTTGCCCCATAAGAGAATCAAGGAATTTTGTATAGAGATCAAATTCATATGATAGGTATCATAGGCACGAAGTAAGAGGAAAAATTCAAAATCATAGCATAAGAAGACGATCAATACAAAGTTTAAGGAAGTCATCACATTATCTACTTGATTATGATATGGATTTGGATCCAACGGATAATACAAATCAAAAAAATCAAACCTGCTTATATAAATGGAAGTGAAAGTTCAGTATGAACTGGTAGAGTGAGAGCAGCTAGTTTAGAAGGAAAAGAAAAAGGCACCTACTCAGTGGTAAGTTAGGCCATTCATTTCTGGCGGTGTAATGCTTATACATTTTCAGTTATAAAGCGTCCTTTTTCGAAAAATTCCTTTCTGGTGATAAAAATAGATAAGCTTGGAAAAACGAAACGTTCATTCCATTGAATCAAAAATAGATTCTATTGGAAAATTTCTACAGATTTGCATACTACATAATTTATATAAAATTCATTTGAAGGAAAGAGCCCTCATGTGCGGTACGTATGGACTCACATTTCAGTAGATTTCTTCGTTTGTTCTTGTAAGTACAATCCAACTACGGAAAATAGACGCCCAATATTTATATCGGTAAATCGGCTCCGCATCGGTTAAGTGTAGGTGTTTGCGATGTCGGCGAGGTGGCCCGCCAGTTCCTCCGGCGCAGAGAACATGACCATGTGGTCGGCGTCAGCCATCTCCCTCACCTCAGCCACGGGGATGCCTGCGATCATCTGCCTTTGGTACTCCTCGACCATGGCCAGGTCCTGCTTGGCGACCACGTAGACCTTGGTCACCGCGCCGTACCGGGCAGCGCTGAACGGCGGCCTCTGCTGCTGGTCGGCCACGTAGTAGGAGCTCACCCGCGCCAGGCTCTGGCACAGCGTGTAGTCCTCCTCCGGGCTCAGCTGGTAGAGCTTCTGGCGCACGAGCTCGGGCCCGAGAAACACCGACGGTGGGGCGTGCTCCTCGTCGATAACACTGTCCATCCAGTCGGACGCGAGAACCTTCTCGATGACACGGGTGCGCGGGCCGTCGCAGTCCGGCATGAAGGCGGTGAGGAACACGGCAGCCGCGACCTTGTCGGGGAACTCCTCGGCGGCGAGCGCGACGCTCATGCCGCCGAAGCTGTGGCCCACGAGCACCGCCCGCTCGCCGTCCGGGAGGTCCCGGAGCGCGTCGAGCAGGGGGCGCGTGTAGTCCTCGAAGGTGGGCGCGTCGCGCAGCCGGCGCGCGTCGGCGCCGCACGCCACGAGGTCCGGCGCGTCCACGCGGTGCCCCGCGGCACGGAGCAGGGTGGCGACCTTGTACCAGCACCACCCGCCGTGGCCCGTGCCGTGCACCAGGATGAGGCGGGTCGACGTCGCCACGGCAGCCGCTGGCACAGAGGAAGAAGACATGTGTGCGCGCCGAGCACTGGACAGTACACGCCGAGGCAAGTAGGCACCTAGCTAGCTGCTTGATTGATGTTACACGTCTCACTTTATTTATGTATGTGGCTATGCGGGCATCTTCTTCAAGTAAAAAGGGCAGATGCCGTATTGTCGGCTGATGCAATGCTGACGCGGATCAAACCTCGCGGCGTACTTTATGCATTGGCAGGCTGCGGAGAAGATGGCTGTTCAGCACACAAGTAGAAGCGCATGTTTTAGTCAATACAATAAAAAACCAATCTGATGAAAGAGGTAATATTAGCTCTCTCACGTGTGATCTTCTCATGCCTAAACGAGAACAGAAAGTGGGCTGCAATTTAATTATGCTAGCCTGGTCTTGAACTCAATACCTCTTTGCTCTTGTTGAGATGTATATAACATATGTATTACTTGTACAACAAGCCCTCCTCCTTTCTTGTATAGTTGAGGACGTGACCACCTATTGTACCTATATGTATGTGCATATGCACCCAATGAATATATCGTGAGTCGCACCTATTCTTTACATGGTATCAACCTTATTTCGGTCCTCCCTCTCTAAACCCTAGCCACGCGTCGCCATTGCTCCCTAGTCACCGCCACTGCCTACCCTAACCCTAGCCGCCCCGATGCCGCATCTACCTAGTTGCCATCGCTACACCCACCCTCCCAATCCCCCACAACAGCCGCCGCTCCACCCCTACTTCCCTCCCGATCCCCATGCCGCCGCAAACTCCCCTCTGTAGCCGCCGCTGCCACCACCATCTACCCAACCGCCGCCATCATGTCCAACTCCTCCTTCTCCCATCACAACAACCCCTTCGCCTACTCCGATGCTGGCTCCGTTCCCAACCCGGCCTACATCCTGGACGTTCCGATCTTCGGTCGCGTTCCGATCAAGCTTTCTCACACGGAGGCGAACTTATATGCATGGAAGACCTATGTCAACCTCCCTTTTCGTGAGTACAGTCTCCGTGGCCATATTGATGGCACCACTGACTTCCTTGCCATGCGCCGCGATGATGACTGGATGGCGATCGACGCCACCATCATTCGGTGGCTCTTCCTCATCGTGTCCAAGGACATCTTCCACACCATCGTTCACAATGGCTATGATGCCTACACGGTGTGGACCAAGATCATCAGCCTCTTCACCGACAGCAAGCTCCAACGGATCGTCTTCTTGCAGCAGGAGGTTTTTGGTTGCCACCAAAACGACTCCTCCATTGGCGCCTACTACATGCGCCTCAAGACCTTCTCCGACGAGCTGAATGACGTTGGCTTAAAGGTTGAGGATGAGCTTCTCCTTTCCACCCTCACTGCGAGTCTCAACGAGGATCTCGGTAACGCTGCTTCCAATCTCACTCTTATGGCTAACCCTACCTACGAGCGGGCGGTGGCCTATCTTTGTCTTGAGGAACGTCGGTTGAAAAACTTGCGGTCCCGTGCTGTCCACACCGCCCCCGCCGCCGGCTACTCGCGCGGCTGTCCTGCACCAACACCTTTGGCGCCCGCCGGCGCCTATGGTGCCCCCGTTCCGGTAGTCGCGCCCGCCGGTGCCTCCTGCACACATCAGCGCCTATGGCGCGCCCTACTAGCCGTGGCCTCCGGCGCACGTGGCGCCGCCTCCTCACTAGTAGCATCCACCGGCCGATCAAATTTGATAGCGCCGGCGTGGCCGCGGCGGCCAGTAGCGCAACACCAACGGCGCTAACACCAGGAACCAGCAACACTTTGGTCTGCCATTCTCGAAGCAGCCATGGAGCGCTGGCCATAACCCCTGGACTAGGGTGGTGCACGCCTACATGATGTCATTCCTGCGTGCGCCCGCTCCGAGCCTTCTCGGGCCTCGATCGTCGGGCCATCAGGCTCTCTACGCGGCGCCCCGGCCGGGTCTCGCAGCTCCTCGAATGCCCTACTACCCCGCTAGACCGTTCAACTATGGCGGGCCGAACCCTAGCGGTGTGGTGACGGGCTACACTGGCTACCCAATACCGATGGTTACGCCGGTCCCCTATGACCCCCCTGATCACCGCGCTTCAGTACACGCCCCAACTCGGTTCCTACACCACAGGTGGGGACTAGGTGACGCCCCCGAAATTAATCGTGCACTAAACATCCACACAACATGCACGATCAAGATCAATGACTCACGGTATAATATCACAACACAACTATATGACTCAAAATAAACAAAGAAACAATATATTACAAGACAAGGTCGTAAGACCCAATATTACATCGAGAGTTAGGTCTGACTACAGACAAATACAAGGGTGCCTTAAGAAGGCGAAAACAAACAACGACTCTAGATCGAAAAGTCGCAGGCCTCCTGCCTGGGACCTCCAAACTACTCGTGGTCAGCGGTCTCCACGTAGTAGTAGGCTATGTCGGGGTAGTAGTAGTCATCGGCAGGATCAGCTGGCTCCTGGGCTTCATCATCTGATCGCAGCAATCTGGTAAAGGGGGAAAAGGAAGTAAAGCAACCGTGAGTACTCATCCAAAGTACTCGCAAGACTTATATCAGATCTATACTAAGTACGCATCGATATCAATGGGAAGGGGTTGTATCTGTGGACTAAACTGTAGAAATGCCAGAATAGAAGGGAAGACCTAGCCTAACGAAGACTAGCCTCTTGCAGCGTATTGGAGCAACAGAAGAGAGTAGAATACCATATCATATAGTAACAAGTATATAATAGCAACGCCCAGAGATCCTTCCTTGTCTACCCCGCGAGGAAGCAGTCCCAGAGCCATCATATCAGTTTAGTGTAACAAGTATCTAGTTCTAGTTGTAGAAGATCGATATACAACTCCGAGCATCCATTGCCGTGGACATGACAATTTTTAGCAAGGTATTATTTGCAAGTATTGAATGTAGCGGTAACAGATAGTTTTGTAGCAAGGTAATTTGTAACAAGTAACAAGTAGCAATAGTAATAAAGGTGCAGCAAGGTGGCCCAATCCTTTTTATAGCAAAGGACAAGCTGGAACGTTCTTTTATAATAAGCAAAGCGTTCTCGAGGACACATGGGAATTGTCGTCTAGTCACGTTCATCATGTTTAGTTGATTCACGTTCGCTACTTTGATAATTTTATATGTGGGTGGACTGGTGCTAGGGTGCTATTCTTACATGAACAAGCAACCCTCTTATGATTACCCCTTCTTGCAAGAAGAATTAAGATAAATCTAACCATAGCATGAAACATATGGATCCAAATCAGCCCCTTACGGAATAACGCATAAACTAAAGTTTAACCTTCTGTCACTCTCGCAACCCATCATCTACTTATTAGTCCTCAATGCCTTCCCTTAGGCCCAAGTATGGTGAAGTGTCATGTAGTCGACGTTCACATGACACCACTAAAGGAATAACAACATGCATATCATCAAAATATCGAATGAATACCAACTTCACATGATTACTTATAACAAGACTTCTCCCATGTCCTCAAGAACAAAAGTAAATACTCACAAATCATATTCACGTTCAAGATCATAGATGTATTTAATATGCTTGAGGATCTAAACATTTAATCTTCCACAAAATAAACCAACCAGCATCAACTATAAGATGTAATCAACACTATTATCAACCCACAGGTACCAATCTGAGGTCTTGGGACAAAGATTGAATACAAGAGATGAACTAGGGTTTGAGATGAGATGGTGTTGGTGAAGCTGCTGATGAAGATTGGTCCTCCCACAATGAGAGGATCATTGGCGATGTCGATGGCTTCAATTTCCCCCTCCCGGAGGGAAGTTTCCCCCGCGGAATCGCTCTGCCGAAGAGCAAACGTGCTCCTGCCTAGGTTCCGCCTCGAGACGGCGGCGCTTCGCCCGGAAAGTCTTCTTCTTTTTTTCTAGGTAAAATGGCTTCATATTGCAGAAGATGGGCACCGGAGGCCTGCCAGGGGGCCCACGAGGTCATAGGGCACGCCCCCTAAGCTCGTCGCTCCCCGGTGGCCCCCCTTCTTATATTTATTCTTCAAGTATTTTTTATATATTCTAAAATAATTCTCCATAAATTTTCAGGTCATTTGGAGTTGCGAAGAATATCTATCTCTTTGTAGTTTTTTTAGGTCCAGAATTTGAACTACGGACAATCTTTCTCTTCATGTGAAACTTGCAAAATAAGAGAGAAAAGACATTAGAATAGCATCATAAAGTGACAAAATGACCCAAAACATAATAAATAATAATAAGAAAACATGATACAAAATGGATGTATCAACTCCCCCAAGTTTAGACCTCGCTTGTCCTAAAGCGAAAACCGAACTCGATAATCATGACCACATGTTTAGTGAGATGTGTCGATAAAACAGAATAGGGACATGAAAGCATCATGATCACTATTATAACAACAATATATTGAAGGAAATATGCCCTAGAGGAAATAATAAAGTTGTTATTTATATTTCCTTATATAATGATAAATTTTTATTGTTCATGCTAGAATTGTATTAACCGGAAACTTGATACATGTGTGGATACATAGACAAAACACCGTGTCCCTAGTAAGCCTCTACTAGACTAGCTCGTTAATCAAAGATGGTTAAGTTTCCTAACCATAGAAATGTGTTGTCATTTGATGAACGAGATCACATCATTAGGAGAATGATGTGATGGACAAGACCCATCTGTTAGCTTAGCATGTTGATCGTTCAGTATTATTGCTATAGCTTTCTTCATGTCATATACATATTCCTTTGACTATGAGATTATGCAACTCCCGGATACCAGAGGAATACCTTGTGTGCTATCAAATGTCACAACGTAACTATGTGATTATAAAGATGCTCTACAAGTATCTTCGAAGGTGTTTGTTGGGTTGGCATAGATCGAGATTAGGATTTGTCACTCCGAGTATCGGAGAGGTATCTCTGGGCCCTCTCGGTAATGCACATCACTATAAGCCTTGCAAGCAATGTGACTAATAAGTTAGTTGCGGGATGATGCATTACGGAACGAGTAAAGAGACTTGTCGGTAACGATATTGAACTAGGTATGATGATACCGACGATCGAATCTCGGGCAAGTAACATACCAATGACAAAGGGAATTACGTATGTTATCATTGCGGTTTGACCGATAAAGATCTTCGTAGAATATGTAGGAACCAATATGAGCATCCAGATTCCTCTATTGGTTATTGACCAGAGATGTGTCTCGGTCATGTCTACATAGTTCTCAAACCCGTAGGGTCCGCACGCTTAACGTTCGATGACGATTTGTATTATGAGTGTTGTGTTCTGGTGACCGAAGTTTGTTCAGAGTCCCGGATGAGATCACGTACATGACGAGGAGTCTCGAAATGGTCGAGAGGTAAAGATTGATATATTGGACGGTGGTATTCGGACACCGGAATGGTTTCGGAATGGTTCGGGTATTTTTCGGAGTACCGGGAGGTTATCGGAACCCCCGGGAAGTAATGGGCCTACATGGGCCTTAGTGGAGAGAGAGGGGAGCCCGCAAGGGTGCCCCCCAAGGGAGTCTGAATTGGACATGGGGGAGGGGGTCACGGCCCCCTTTTCTTCTCTCCCTCTCCTTCTCCTTCCCCTTTTCCCCCTCCGTAAAAAGGAAGGGGGGGGGGCGAGGGAGTCCTGGATTAAGGGGTCCTCGGGTGTCCGGGATGTGTGTTGTGGACCGGACTGATGGGCCGTGAAGATACAAGGTAGAAGACCTTCCGCCGTGTCTGGATAGGACTCTCCTTTGCATGGATGGCAAGATTGGCGTTCGAATGTATAGTTTCCTTCTTCTGTAAACCGACTCTGTACAACCCTAGGCCCCCCAGTGTCTATATAAACTGGAGGGTTTAGTCCGTAGAGGCTACCAGAATTCACATAGGTTAGACATCTAGGGTTTGGCCATTACGATCTCGAGGTAGATCAACTCTTGTAACCCCTATATTCATCAAAGTCAATCAAGCAGGAAGTAGGGTTTTACCTCCATTAAGAGGGCCCGAACCTGGGTAAAACATCGTGTCCCCTTTGTCTCCTGTTACCTTCGATCCTCAGACGCACAGTTCGGGACCCCTTACCCGAGATCGGACGGTTTTGACACCGACATTAGTGCTTTCATTGAGAGTTCCACTGTGTCATCGGCAGAAGGCTCGATGGCTCGTACGATCGTCAACAACGATGTCGTTTTCAGGGAAACCTTCCTCCCCGGTCAACTTTTCATGTTCGGCGGCTTTGCTCTGCGTGCCAATTCAATTGGTCACCTTGGGAAGATCGACAGCTACGCCCCTGGTCCTCAGATCAGATTCGGGAGCCTGAATTACCTCGCCGACAACTTTTCGTGTTCGGCAGTTTCGCTCTGCGTGCCAATTCAATTGGTCACCTTGAGCAGATTGACATCTACGCCCCTGGTCCTCAGATCAGATTTGGGAACCTGAATTACGTCGCCGACATCCGAGGAGACTTGATCTTCGAAGGGTTCATGGCCTCGACCATCCCTCATCTCCAAGAAGGAAACCCATCGGATCCGTCTTGAGGCACCGCTCAAAGACCAACTATCATCCCTGCCTGGCTGTAGATCCAGAGTAGACCACCTCATCCGAAGATGGGAGTTTGAAACCCACCGGACTCTCTCCTACTACGGAGCTCTCTACCGGAGACCTAGAGGCAACTATGTCTTCGGCAAGCCTGGCATCAAGCAGGACTCTCCCTGTCATCGGAGAACCGAATCCGCCTCTGGATGCTAACTCCGAACTCTGAAGGTCTGCGTCCAGTGAGCACGGCCTGGTAGAACCTACCATGCCCAGCCCCGCAGGTCCCCAGTTCCTTGTCCGGCCGTCGCTCCTAAACGAGGCCGTGGACTTAATGCGATCTCTCGCCATCACGGAAGTGTCACCTCCGAACTACGCCCAGCCCGGACTAGGGGCTGAGAGCGGGGAATTTTACGTCCCACCCACCACCCACTTAATAGCCACTGTCGAGGACTTGACCGACATGCTAGATTACGCCTCTGATGACATCGACGGTGTGGATGACGATGCCGGAGACGAACTAGGCCGGAATCCGCCCATCACCGGGCGTTGGACGGTCACCTCCACATACGATGTGTATATGGTGGATACACCTAAAAAGGACGATGACGATGATGGTGGCAAGGATCCAGTCGAGGACAAGCCCGTCGAGGCACCACCAAAACATCGACGTCAGCTGCGCCGCTCAAAGTCGCGTCGTGAAAAGAAAAGTAATACCGGCACCAGAGACAATGACACTCCGGAGAATGCCGAAGACTCTAACCACCCCATCGAGCCCGCCATAGAGCAGGATGATTGGGAAGACGGACAAGTCAAGCGAGACAACTTGCCGAGAATGAGGATTCGGAGGATAGCAACTATCTACCGGCCTCCGAGGAGGAAGTTAGCCTCGTTAACGAAGATTTCATCGTGCCAGAGGAACCCCTCGAGCAAGAACGCTTCAAGCGACAGCTCATTGCAACTGCGACGAGCCTAAAAAAGAAACAACAACAGCTTCAAGCCGAATAGGATACGCCCAACGACAGATGGACCCAGGTCCTAGCGGCTGAGGAATATGGCCTCGAACGCCCAACAAAGAGTTATCCAAAGCGTTGGCTACTACCACAATTCGACGACGAGGCCCTTGAGCCAATACCGTCAAGATATAACTGCGCTGATGAACCAGATCGACCACCGCGTGGGTGAGACAAAGCGACTGCTTATGCCGAACACCAGCCCGCACCACCTCGCCGTCGAGGCAAAGTGGTAGCGGCTCCAGGATACACCTACGACCTACGCGAGGACCTGGACAATAGAGCCGGTCAGGCTAGATCAATCTATGGATCCAGGGGGCATGCCCCAACGCGAGATGACGACCATCAAGCTTGGCGCGACAGACATAACCTCACCCGGGCCGAAAACCGAATACGGATGTCATCCGAACTCCGTCGTGATGTTGCCCGATACAGAGGCGCCGCACATGCCTTATGCTTTACCGATGAGGTAATGCAGCACCAGTTCCCAGAAGGGTTTAAACCCGTAAACATTGAAGCATACGATGGAACGACAGATCCCGCGGTATGGATTGAAGACTTTCTTCTCCATATTCACATGGCTTGCGGTGATGATCTTCACGCCATCAAATACCTCCCCCTAAAACTGAAAGGACCAGCACGTCACTGGTTAAACAGCCTTCCAGAGAACTCCATTGGTAGCTGGGAAGATTTGGAAGACGCCTTTCGAGATAGCTTGCAAGGTACTATGTCCGGCCTCCAGATGCCGATGACCTTAGTCACATAGTCCAGCAAACCGGAGAGTCAGTTCGCAAGCTCTGGACTAGGTTCTTAATTAAAAAGAACCAGATCATCGACTGTCCGGACGCCGAAGCCCTCGCAGCCTTTAAACATAGCGTCCGCGACGAATGGCTCACCCGACACCTCGGCCAAGAAAAGCCGAAGTCTATGTCAGCCCTTACCGCACTCATGACCCGCTTTTGTGCGGGAGAAGATAGTTGGTCAGCTTGTAGAAGCAACAGTACCAGTGACCCCAGCACCTCCGAAGCCAGAGATGGCAACGGCAGGCCACGACGCAACAAACACAAGCGTTGAAGCAACAATGAAGAAACCGAAGACACAGCGGTTAACGCCGGATTCAGCGGCTCTAAACCCAATCAGCGGAAGAAGCCATTCAAAGGGAACAGGGACGACCCATCCAATTTGGAAAAAAATACTCGATCGGCCTTGCCAGATCCATGGCACCCAGACAAGCCTGCAGATCATTCCAATAGAAACTGTTGGGTCTTCCCAGGCCGGCAAGATAAATACCGAACACAAGGGGAAAGGGCCGCGAGCGAGGATGACGATGAACACAGGGGGGGCAGAAGAAATTCCCCCCTGAGGTAAAAATAGTGAATATGATATACGTCACTCATATCCCCAAGAGGGAGTGCAAGCGCGCACTAAGGGACATCTACGTCGTAGAGCCGGTCGCCCCAAAATTCAACCCTTGGTCGGCTTGTCCGATCACCTTTGATCGTAGGGACCACCCGACCAGTATCCGTCATGGAGGTTCGGCAGCTCTGGTCCTTGATCCAATCATCGATGGATTCCATCTCACTCGAGTCCTTATGGATGGCGGCAGCAGTCTTAACTTGATCTATCAAGACACTATTCATAAAATGGGTATTGACCTGTCAAGAATTAAGCCCAGTAACACCACCTTTAAAGGAGTGATACCCGGCGTAGAGGCCCACTACACGGGTTCATTAACATTGGAAGTAGTCTTCGGTTCACTGGATAACTTCCAAAGCGAAGACTTGATCTTCGACATTGTCCCCTTCCGCAGTGGCTATCACGCACTGCTCGGATGGACCGCCTTCGCCCGCTTCAATGCAGTCCTGCACTATGCCTACTTAAAGCTCAAGATGCCCGGACCGCGTGGCGTTATAACAGTCAATGGAAACATGGAGCGTTCCCTCCGTACCGAGGAGCATACTGCGGCCCTTGCGGCCGAGGTACAGAGCGGCCTCATCAAGCCGAACACTTCATCGGCCATCAAGCCTCTGGACACAGTTGAACGAGTCCGGTCTACCTTGCAGAACGACAGCTTGCACTACAAAAAAAATACACTTCCGTGATGATACGTGTTTGTCACAGTAGGTCGCGTTTTTTGTCATGCATGTACATCCATGACAAATTTATGACAGAATCAAGATAGTCATACCTGTGCTGTCGTAGAAGTGTTCCATGACATTACCAAAATTATCATCACGGAAGTGTCCACTTCCATGACGATAAATCGCGTGTCACAGAAGTGCTTTCGTCAAGGGTGACCAACACGTGGCATCCACCGTAACGGAACGCCGTTAAGCTATCGGGTCGGGTTTTGGATCCGATAACCCGTTAACAGCCCTGACCAATGGGGATTTTCCACGTGTAAAATCATCATTGGCTGGAGGAAACACGTGTCGGCTCATCATTGGGACAGATGTCATCCACTCATTGGACAGAAGGCGCCTATGATACGTCGACACGTGGCACGGCCCAACAGAGGCCCATTCCTGTGAAAAGGCCGGCCCGTTTGACTTGGTCAAAAGGTGGCGGGCCGGCCCATGGAAAGCCTATTAATGGCCTGTTCGCATATAGCCCATTTACAGCCCGCTAACCCAAGGCCCGTTACGCCCTATTCGAATTAGGCCCAGTAGCATCATCTGGGCCATCCAATATGATTCCAGCCCGTTTTCACTTCTGGCCCATGACGTCTTTCGGCCCATATGAGGCCCTATATAACTCTTGGCCTATTAACGGCCCGTGGTGAAACTGGCCCGTAATGAACAGTGTATCACTTTACACCCATTAACGGCCCGTGGTGAAACTGGCCCGTAATGAACAGTGTATCACTTTATACCCATTAACGGCCCGTTATTCCGTTGGGCCATTTCCAGCCCATGTTATCTTTCGGCCTTCTCAGAGCCCATTTATTCTTGGGCTCATTTCCAGCATTCGTTTACTTACGGCCCGTTACTGTAATTTTCTGCCTGTGGGCCAAATTCAGCTCGTGGTTACAGTCGGCCCGTTTGTGGTTCGTTAATACGTTGGGCCGTTTTCATAGCATCATCAAATACGGCCTATTAATGGTGGCCTGTTATGGTCGGCCCATGAACGGACGATTCCAACTCTAGCCCGTTTACGGCCATAATGCGGTCTGTTTGGCCCATGTTTGGCCGATCGATCATACAACCCGTATAAGGCCCATTGATGATACAGCCCGCAGAAGGCCCATTGTTTTTACGGCCCGTAGAAGGCCCATTGTTTCTATGGCCCGTAGAAGGCCCACTATTTCTAGGGCCAGTAGGAGGCCCAGTGTCACTACAGTAAATATTAGCCCATGGTTATTGTGGCCTAGTTTTAAAAAATAGGTTATTGCAGCCACTAGCTAACCGCGGAAAAAGAACTGCAATGACTACAAGCAAACAAATAAACAAGACAACAAGGAAATAAATAAGCAAGCAACTAACACTAGGCTATCACGGCTATTACACATATTACATCCACTGGGCATCAAAGTTCGCCACCAGTGCAAATATAGGGAACAAAGCAGCATATCATATACACTGGTTGTCAAAGTTGGCGACTAGCGCAAATAAACGCCGTAGCAAAACAAATCCAGAACTGAAACCACTTCAGAAGATCTCAGGAAACAATATTCTGGGTACCCATAATGCTGGCAAGATGCTTAGCAAGCTTATTAACTTTCTCTTGTTTGGCGCTTAAATCCTCCAGCGCTTGCTGTTGCACCAGAAAATATGCATCTGAATTCTGCAGGGACTTCCTCAGTCCTTCAGCTTCCTGTCGCAGCACATCTGATCGATGTCTTTCAACTTGAAGTTGAGACTCAAGAAGACGAACTGATTCAGACAGCGAGTTCGAAGAGCTTGTGCCAGTAGTAGTGGCCAGTAACTCGAACACTACATCAAGACATGACTTTTGGGTTCCCTCACTATCGTCAAGATAGTTTTTATCAGCTTTCTTGGAGACCAACAGGGATGTCTCACTATCTTGAACCTTATCTGCATTACTTCCTTTACCATTGGATAATGCGGTACTGTTCTCCAATATTTTGTCCGCATTCTAAAAGAGAAACAAGCAGACACATCACATGTTTACCATGATGTATATGAAACTCATTTTGGTAAATGAGTTCAGTAGTAAAGTGGACAGGATAACAGCATGAAACAAACATATATCTATGTACCATGGTCACTTTATGGTCTATATCATTCTAGTTTTTGTTGCCAAATCAAGATAGAGACACAGTTCAAATAATATTTGTTCAAGACAAAGCAGAATAGACAGAATATAAGTGTGGGTAACTATAGAGCAATAACAACACTTGTAATGTGCATGACATGAGAACATAACTGTTTATTCAATTGAAACTGAAATCAACATAGAGCAGGTTACAACAGCAAACCAGTTAAAGAAACAGGTTTAAAACATACCTGTTGCGCCATTGGAGTTTCAATTCCATCCTTCAAATTTGAAAATAGTTGGTATGAGTAAATACAGTAATGCAAGAGCAAAGGAGTATGAACCATAGCTACAGAACCTGACCTGAGAACGAATCTTCTTCTCCTTTAAGCGTTGAGTTGGGATTCGGAGTGGTGGTCCTCGTGCTTTGGGCACTCCAGTTCCCTTACTAACTGCTCGTGTTGGGTGCTCTGTGGTGGAGGCGGTGCTGTGTCAACTGGAACTGGGTTACTATCTGCCGGGGTTGGGGTTAGAAGGGGTGTAGCTGGTTCTCTATCCAACTGGGTAGGGGTACAATCTGCGAGAGTCTGGGTTATGTGTGGTGGATCTGGTCCTTGGGCAAGTACAACCGTGGTTCTATCTGCATCAACTGGTAGCACTATCTTTTCTAAAGACCGTGTTGTTACTCCCTTAGATACTGCCATCACGCTCTCCAATTCAAATGGCTGATAAACAAGAAAAGTAATTGAAAGTATAGACATTGTATGATAGACAGGTGCAATGGATAGTGGGGAATAAAAGAGGGCTTGAAATAATTCATATTTATGTTGTCTAACCAAACAGGATAGCATGACAAAATTTCACATATATGATGGCTAACTAAACAGAATAGCATGACACAATTTCACATTATGATGGCTAACTAAAAAATATGGAAAGACATAGTTCAAAATACGAGACTATGTAAACAGGATGACATGACATAACTATATAATGTGTTTATTAAATAGGTTGGCATGCCATAATTCACATACATTCACGGATAGAATGCCATAATTCAAAATATGATGATTGTAAACACTAAACAGGATGAGATGATATAACTATATGATGTCTTTATTAAATCGGTTGCCATGCCATAATTCAGATAGATGATGTGTATGTACTATGTAAACATGATGGCATGATATAATTCAAATATATGATTTATATAGTAAGCAAGTAAGCAGATGGCAATCCATATATGATGTAAAAACTAAGCAATGCAAGACAACATGCATGACATGGGTAATATAACCCTGCCAAGTTTGAGCATAGACCTCAGGGGGGAAATAGGACTGGTCATCAGTCTCTGAATCCTCCTCTGAGGAGCTCTCTGTAACCAGCAAGATGTCTGCTTCAGCAGGTAGCATTGTCTGCTTTGAATACCTTGTTTTCACTCCAGATACTTCCATCACCGCTTCAAATGGCTGATGCACAGGAAGAGTAGTTGAATATATAAACATTGTCGACAAATGGAACATGTAATACAAAAAAATGATAGCATGATATAATTCACATACATGATGATTGGCTAAACAACATGGCACTGCATAATTCACATATATAATGCCTTTGCAAAAAGATAGCATTGTATAATTCACATATATAATGTCTTGCAACAAGATGGCAATGCATAATTCACATATATGGTAATTAGACACTGAACAGGTGGCATTCACACAAAGCATGTCTAAACTAATCAAATGACATAGCAATGCGAGACACCATACACACGATATGAGCAACATAACCCTGCCAAGTTAGAGCATACACCTCGGGGGGGGGGGAATATGACTGGTCATCTGTCTCTGAATCCTCCTCTAAGGAGCTATCCGTAACCAGCGAGATATGCGCTTCGTCAGATAGCATAGTCTGCTCTGAAGACCTTGTTTTCACTCCAGAATTTGCCATCACCGTGTCAAATGGCTGATGCACACGAAGAGCAGTTGAATGTACTAACATTGTTGACAAATGTAATATGTAACAAAAAAAAGGATGGCCTGATATAATTTACATATAAGATGACTGGCTAAGCAGGATGGCATTGCAAAATTCACATATATGATGCCTGGCTAAACAAGATGGCGTTGCATAATTCACATAAACGATGAATAAACTAAATAGATGGCATTCACACAAAGGATGTCTAAACTAAGAAGATGACATATTTGATGTATAAAGTAAGCAATGCAAGACACCATATGCATGATATAACCAACATCAGCATATCAAGTTAGAGCGAAGACCTCAGGGGGTAAATAGGAGTTGTCTTCTCCTTCTGAATCCCCCTCAGAACAGATATCTTCCTCTCGATTACAATCCGAAATGCGTGGAGGGGGGTCTGCCTTTGCGCCTACCATGGAGCGACGTCTGCATGAAATTTTATTGCCACACAAGGCTCGTCTCTTTTGCTCTACATGTTCAGTTCCATTGTTTACAATAACTGTCATGCATAGGAATAAAACATAGTGAGATTATGTAAGGAGTGCATGCAGAAATCCAGAGTGATGGTAGCAACCTGTGGATAGACCCAAAACCAATAATAGCAGGCAGATAATGGCTTCAGTTAAAAAATACAGATAATGGCTTCTTTACTGTTTGTTTCCCACCCAACATGAAACTCATAGTAGACACCGGAGATTAACCAGATAGTAGATAGATACTATTGATAGCGGCCCCGATATGTACCCCACAACCATTTAAAAACTCAAGTTTGACCATTAGTTTGGAGCTGACTCAGAGTCTAATCGGTGAACAGGATGATAAAGTAGCATGTAATATTAAGCGATGCATAACGTAAGCAGACACAAAGAGTGCGACCTCTCTTGCGGACCCATGTAGTCCTCGAGGTCATCTGCTCGGTTGATGATGGTAATGCAGTTTTCATGGCTGCCAGCGGCGGGGAAGAAGATCTGAGGCGGCGAAAGACAGTCTGGAGGCCGGATCCCTGCTGTGCTGGACCCTTCTGTCGTTGGAGCAGCTGAGCTGGGGTGGACGACGGCGCAGCAGGAGCGGGACAAACCACGCAAGGTTTTCTTTGACAACTATCTGTAAGAGAAGTAATTCTGTAAGGGCTCATTTGAATTGGAGGATTCCAACAATGCAGGGATAGGAAATAGACAGGAATAGGATAGGAATGCACGTGCAAAACAGAGAATTTAAAAACACATGATTTCTGCCAATCTGGGTGTTTGATTCACAACAATTGGAAGATCACAGGATGCAAAGAAGCATGGTGAGATTAAGTCAAACCACAAGAAAATGTACGGTTATAATGCTATTATGCTACTATCTCTTAGTCTTGTGCTTCATGAATAGGAATTTGAAAAGGAGGGCAAGTGAAAATTAAAATTCCTACGTTTTTTCTTTCAAGGAGACACTAAAGGAAAAAATTCGTGTGCTCAGTGGACAATATATATAACATGTAGAGTAAAAAAGAGATGCAACAAGTGTACAACCTCTTTGGTGAAGCCATGTCGATCTCAGCGTGATTGGGTTGGCCGGTGAGGATGCTCCGGCGGACTTTGCTGTCAGAGGAGGGGAAGAAGATCTTAGGCGTCTGGAGATGGAGCCCGAGGTACTGCTCCGCTGTGATGGAGGGTTTCGTCGTTGGAGCAGCTCCGGTGAGTTGTACGACGCCGAGGTTGAAGCAGGACAAGAGAGACAACGAACAACGTTAACCTGAGTGGAATTCTAATAGCATCTCCAATACATGACGTAAAATACATAACCACAAAGTGCTAGATGTAAAATACATCAGCCGCTCATCTCTGAACTTAACTGTCGAAACTGAACTTAATTGTCGAAACTGAATTTTGCTGTCGAAACTGAATTTTGCTGTCGAAACTAAACGCACTAGCAAGGTGAGGCTACACGTCGGTCGACTGACTTTTTCATCTTTGGTCAGTCGATTTTGCAGCCGTTGGATACGAAATCAAGGGCTTGCGGTTCATCTTCAACCTCCACCCCCCTGAGCCGGCAGCCACCACCGGCCAAACAGCAGCCCCCCGCCGCTCGCGGCCGGCGGTGCGCCGCCCCGCCCGCCCCGAAAACACTCCCCACCGCCGGTCCGCCGCCGCCCCGGCCATCCCTCAGGCCCCCCGTGCCGAGCTTTTTCTCCGGCGATCCCCACGCCACCGCCCCGCCACCGCCGGCGACCACCGCCCCCATCCTGAACCCTAAGATAGATAGTGGGGTACCTCTCCGGCGAGCCCCCTCCCCGCTGCGGCTGGTTCTTCCTTCAACCCCGCGAGCCCCCCCACCCCCTGAAAATCGACTGACCCAAAAGTCGATTTAGTCGACCGAAGTGTAGGTAAATCGGAGCAGCATCGCAAGGAAGAGCAAGAGCGAGAGCAGCAGCGCGAGCAAGAGCAGACCAGGCAGGGGACTGAGAGCAAGAGCAGTGAGAGCTAAAGCAGCAGCAGCTCCTACTGATGTGGACATCGCCGCCGAGGGAGCGACGCCGTGGAGGAAGTGGCCGGTGATGCCGCCGTGGATGGAGCCGCGCCGTGTCGGCTCGGGACCGAGCACCGGCAGCACCGTGAGATCGAATCAAGAAGAAAATGTGGCGATTAGTGTACAACCTCTTTGGTGGCGCCGATTAGGCCGCAGCTTCATTCGAGGAAACGGTGATGATGATGCTCTTCCGGTGGTGCAGGTGAAGACGGCGGTGTGGGAATGGAGGTGGCACGAAAGACGAGGGGAACGTCGGGGCAGCTCCTTGGAGGTGGAGGACGGGGTGGCTGAGCCGGCGGGACGATGAGATCGACGACGGATCCTCATCCGGTACGGTGGATGAGGGACGTCGAGGTGTTGCTGTGGACATCGTTGTCGGGGAAGAGGCTCCGGCTGGGTGGCGGACAGAGCAGGGTGTGGGGTTTCGTCGCGGGTTTTCGCGGCCTCGGTGTACAAATGGGTGGGCGGATGGGATGGCAGTGGGGAACCATGGCTTAGAGACGCGCTTGTCCGAAATGTGGGGTAAGTTATGAAAGTACCCCCACCGATTTGAGGCGGTTCTTTCGGTTCAGGGGTACCACGGGCATTTTGCGTGTCGGGATTTCACAGGAGGTGGGAGTTTTCGCGCGCGTTGTAATTTCGGAATAGCAAGGCGCGGGTTGAGATGGAGGGAGTTGTCGGAGCACAACGAGACAAAGATATATCTTAAATATTTCGGGCTAACAAGGCGCGGGTTGAAATTTCCGGACAAGCCTAACGTGTACTGTACCAAATCAATGCGCACTACAAATGTCATTCAAAACTTTGAATTCATGTTATGTTCAATTAAAATATTTCGCTATGTGTATAATGCATGCAACCTACTACTCAAATGAACGTTTTAGTGCATTCCAAACGTATATACTACCGCTTCAATATGAACTAAATTTGAATTCGTTTCTCTATTTGAATAAGATCTATAGTAATGATTGTTGTGAAGTCAAAGCATTTGAATTCGTTTCTCTGTTTTAATAAGATCTACAATCATCATTATTGTCAAGTTAAACCATCGTTTGTGTATTATCTTCAGAACACACCACATGATTAGTCTTGAGTTACATATGAACTATGTGTACTATATGAACTCGAACTAGATTTTTTGAATCCACTTTATTTTGATTTCAAATCACATTACATTTCTAGCTCTAGCTAGATCTTCATAATCTAAACCATGTCTCATATGTATAATGTGTTTATCACATTATGTATGGTGCCCCGCCCCTACGCCTACAAGTATTTAGATGTGAGTTGCAAACAGCACACATTACCACAAATTCAAATAAAATGTGAGAATGTTCGATATATAGTATTGTTTAGATTGTTCGATATTTAGTTGTAAGCTGCAAACGCCACACATTATCACAAATTCAAATAAAATGTGAGATTGTTTGATGTATAGTATGGTTTAGATTGTTCGGCATTTAGCTGTGAGTTGCAAACGCCATGCATTATCACATTATGGTATAACATGTGCACAACACGTGTATCACCACTATATTCATGCATGCAATGTTTAAAACACTATGATCTCCTATTCAAATATATGAATCCACTTTCATATCAAATTATGATATTTGTTAGTCTCTTACACCCACACAATCCTCTAACCTTTGTAGCTACCACTAACTTTCTCTCGTGCATGCACACGCCCTCCTCGCCCTCCCCCTCCCTCGGCATTCTATCCACCGGGCACATTGATTTTTCTCTTTAGGTCATTCTCCCAGAGTCTCCACAACTCCTTTCCGACACACACCAATCGATAAACCTCTCCAGCGATGCCTGCCTACAACATACACACACACACCTTCAATCTCCTCCTTTATGTGTCCTTGCCTCGTGTCTTTCATACGGTCAGACGCACGTGTAAACTCTCGCCCCTCTTTTCATCGATCTCACAACCGCACACTCCTTCCCCTATCTAGCTAGTAGTTGGGCCTCTCGCACCACCTCCTAGCTCCATTCTCTCTGTCTATCCGTCTCGCTGGGCCTTATTTGCCTCTAACAAATGGACGTACACCGATCGATCTCTCGCTATACATATAGCTAGCTAGGTCCTTATAACTCGTTTTTACCCACACGTCAATCGATTAACCTCATTAGTTGTGTCTCTCCCTTCCTCCGACAAACAACAATTGATCTATCGATCTAGTTTGGTTTCCTTACCAAACACATGGTTCCCCTTCATCATCCATGGATGCGTCCCGACAGATCTATCACGCACAGGCACACACAGAAACACATCCCCACTCTTATTGATAACATTGCAGTTCCACCCTCAATTTGTCTAGTAGGCCTCTCCCACCATCTTTGAGAAGCAACTCCATCACCCATCCAGCACTCTACCCCTCTCCCTCCCTCTCCCTCCCTCTCTCTCTCTCTGTCCCATCATATTTCCCGTCCTTCAGTTACGTATGGATGTCGACCGATCTCCCTCAAGACATAGCTGGGTCTCTCCTTCTCAACACATATACGAGTCGTTCTACCTCTATAGTTAGGCCTCTGCCTACCCCTCCCCCCACCCCCTCCCCCCCACACACACCGATACATCGAGCGCTCTAGTCATGTCTCCCTGCCACACACAAACTTGACATGTGCCCTCTAACGTTCCGGTAGGCCAGTCGCCCTATATCTTTGACTTGCACACACACACACACACACACACACACAATATTTCGATGGCTCTCTTCATCGATCTCGCACCCACCCACTTGATCCTCTCTTCGACTCTATCGATAGCTATGACCCCTCCCTCTCTTCTCGTGGATTGCCCGATCCTCTATGTATGGTATGGATAGGCCTCCATTTCACACACATTGCATGCAAAATTTTGTTTGAGATGTCATCGACACATATTCCCACAAATAATTCACGGAATCAACCCCCACCCCACCCCCACCCCAAAACAAAAAACACTCACGAACGCGGTTTGTATCTCTCACACACACCCACGTAGGTGGGGGACATGCACGAAGAGAAGAGGTGCATGCACGACGCACGTACTCCCGTCTCTTTCCCAACCACACCCGCGTGGGTACACGGTGGAGCTCATTTCTGTACGAAAAAGGCAGCCCACGTGGTAATTTGGCACGTGTACTGGTTGTCCACTTGGTGGAGGGAGGATCGTCTACCACGGGTGAACAAACAAATTGCGACTTGACGTGTTATGTTAAAAAAAGAGGCAAACCATGTGGGGCCTACCTTAGAGGCAAGGCTCTATACACTGGAGTACTTTTGGTGTGTCCCGTCAACTCGTAGAACGAGGAGAAGCTTGCTTAGTACGCCGTCTCCCCCGCCCACGGGCGCGGTGGATCGCAGGATGAGGTGAAGCTTGCTCCGCCTTACGCCCGCTCCCTCGCCCATGCGCGCGGTGGCTCGCAGGACGAGGAGAAAAATTTACTACTCCCTCCGTTTACTCCTCATCCCTACTACCTTGGTTATAGAGATTATATCATATTGTTTGGAATATATATGTCCTTTAGTAGATTTCAATATGAACTACTAGTACATACTCCAAACACTGATGTATATAGACGTATTTTAGAGTGTAGATTCACTCATTTTGCTCCGTATGTAGCACTCTCCCTCGCCCCTCGACCCTCGCCCACGTGGTGGACGTGCATCAATTCATTCGGTCTCATATAGCCAGAACGATATATACTGCACTACCATTATTGCTCGACTTCCCGAAGAGGCGAAGAGCCAATCGCAAGGTTAATATTTTGGAGATGCCAAGCGCAAGGTTATAGGAGAACGAGTAGTAGGTGCCGCGTCATTTATAAATAAAGTTTTTTTCTTTAGTGGCACGTACACAGTATGATAGGTTCATATGGAGAGAAAAGGAAACCGCTCCACTATATACATAGTCAGGACGGGCCAGCCTACACGGTTGCTTGCTGGGGTTGCTCTCTTCACACTCTCTCGCACAAAACGACTGTGGCCACATCTCTAACATCCTGGCGGATCATGTCCGCTTGGGGAAGGGGTGGATGCTTAGTGTAGATGCGGTGGCCGTCGCCGACGGCGAAAACCCACTGTCGGCACGTCCCGATCAGGGGTCCCCGCCGTTCTCTCTCACAAAGCCGGTGAGGTTGCCTTCGTCCCTTGCTCACTGCCGCGACGTGGGTAGTTGCCGCCTCCCGCCGCCCTCCTCAAGGTTGAGCTACGTCCCTCAGGTACAACTCCCTTTACAGCCGGCTTGCACCACTGCTCCAGCTGCCCACATCACTCCCTGTGGATATTTCTCTACTTCTTTGCCCCGCACATACATCTACTGGCTTCTACGTACTGTATTTGTGATGAGTTTATGTCTCATCAACTAGTCCCAGTAATCTTATTCTAATCACGCTTCTTCAATTTCTTTGCCACAGGGATGCTCATCTCGATTTTGGTGAAACTGCACAAAATGATCCGATGGTCAAAAGGTTGCAAACTTCATTTATTAGGAAGCTCGAACGTTGCCAGCAAATTGAAGCCTGGTCAGGGTTCATGGTTCAAGGGCTAAGGACTGCATGGATCGTTTTTATCTTTAGCTGCCTCTGTTCCAAAATAAGTGTCAACTTTAGTAGTAGTACAACTTTGTACTAAAGTTTGCACAAAGTTGAGACACTTATTTTGGAACGGAGGGAGTACATATTTGCTATGATCTGTCAATCATTGAGATGCAATAGCATGCATGTTAGTCTCCTTTGTATTTGATGAAATGTTGTAACGGGCAACCTTGGACGCAAGATACATGTAACAGAAGCTGGAAGCTTCATAGCATTGTACAAATTTATCTCGCTGATAAATTACAGTACGTACTATACTAGTACTTCCTCCGTTCCTAAATATAAGTCTTTGTAGAGATTTCACCATGAACCACATGCGGATGTATATAGATGCATTTTAAGTGTAGATTCATTCATTTTGTTCCGTATGTAGTGGAATCTCTACAAAGACTTATCTACTAGTAATAGCTAGCCCCCACTACTAGGAATTCTCTATCCTCTCCTTGAGCCACATCATCAAAATTGATGTAGCCGTTAGATGAAGTAAATCAGTCCATAATAGCCGTCTGATCTAGACGTTGAGAGGCTCCGCACTAAGCCACATGCAAGCATGTAGAAATACCGTGGCACATGCATGTGAGTGGGTTTTAAATCACATCAACATGTCTGCATGCAAGCATGCACCGGTAGCATGCATGTAAGTGAGCTTTTAAGTCCCATTAACATGTCAAAAAGAAAAATATAATCCCATTATGCAGTAGGAGTTGGCTGATCTTTTTTCCTTACATGGGATGACCTAAATGATGATGGGAGTTTATTTAGTTTGGCTACCACATTTGTCATGCGGTTATAGAGTTTTTTTAGTTCTATGGAATCGATAATTTTGCGCAGAGAGATATACCGCTGTTCCCGACAACGCGCGGGGACTCATCTAGTAATATTTAGGAACAGAGGGAGTACTATGTAAAGAGTTAGGTGTTGCACGGTGATAGTGTGAGGTGGGCCATGTAATCATTGAGCCTGTGTGTTTTCACTGCTCTTGCACGCCTCCGCTGTAAGAATGGAGAAAATTGTAATCTAGTAGTAGTACCTCCTTTCGCCGAAAGCGTGGGACATCCAGCAGTCCTACCACCTCAGTAATAAAGACCAATGATCCGTCAAATCACATAGACCCAGCAGTAAGTTGGACGGACGAAGAAACCATCACTCTTGCGCCAGTGAGAGGTCGCGTCCGCTATGCCTGGGCATGAATGCGGCACCGATTCTTTGGAGCGGCGCTGACCGTTTCGGGCGGGAAGCGCGCGCGGGCGATGGAGGGGCTTTGGGTGGGCCAGGCTGGTCAGGAGCGGGCGTGGTAGCTGTCCACATGTCCCTACCGGACACGCCCGGAAACGAGAGGATGCACCGACTATCGCGGCTAAAATCGTACTACACTACACAACATCTCTCTGTAGGAGTAGGTCGATCTGTCGCTCTCTCTAACACACACATGCTGTTAAACACACACACACACACACATGCACACGCACGCACCTTGTGAAGGAAATATGCCCTAGAGGCAATAATAAAGTATTATATATTTCCTTATATCATGATAAATGTTTATTATTCATGCTAGAATTGTATTAACCGGAAACATAATACATGTGTGAATACATAGACAAACAGAGTGTCACTAGTATGCCTCTACTTGACTAGCTCGTTAATCAAAAATGGTTATGTTTCCTAGCCATAGACATGAGTTGTCATTTGATTAACGGGATCACCTCATTAGGAGAATGACGTGATTGACTTGACCCATTCCGTTAGCTTAGCACCCGATCGTTTAGTATGTTGCTATTGCTTTCTTCATGACTTATACATGTTCCTATGACTATGAGATTATGCAACTCCCGTTTACCGGAGGAACACTTTGTGTGCTACCAAACGTCACAACGTAAATGGGTGATTATAAAGGTGCTCTACAGGTGTCTCCAAAGGTACTTGTTGGGTTGGCGTATTTCGAGATTAGGATTTGTCACTCCGATTGTCGGAGAGGTATCTCTGGGCCCACTCGGTAATGCACATCACTATAAGCCTTGCAAGCATTGTGACTAATGAGTTAGTTGCGGGATGATGTATTACGGAACGAGTAAAGAGACTTGCCGGTAACGAGATTGAACTAGGTATCGAGATACCGGCGATCGAATCTCGGGCAAGTAACATACCGATGACAAAAGGAAAAAACGTATGTTGTTATGCGGTCTGACCGATAAAGATCTTCGTAGAATATGTGGGAGCCAATATGGGCATCCAGGTCCCGCTATTGGTTATTGACCGGAGAGGTGTCTCGGTCATGTCTACATAGTTCTCGAACCCATAGGGTCCGCACGCTTAACGTTACGATGACAGTTTTATTGAGTTTTGATGTACCGAAGGAGTTCGGAGTCCTGGATGAGATCGGGGACATGACGAGGAGTCTCGAAATGGCTGAGACGTAAAGATCGATATATTGGACGACTATATTCGGACTTTGGAAAGGTTCCGAGTGATTCGGGTATTTTTTGGAGTACCGGAGAGTTACGGGAATTCGTATTGGGCCTTAATGGGCCATACGGGAAAGGAGAGGAAGACCCCAAAGGGTGGCCGCACCCCTCCCCATGGGCTAGTCCGAATTGGACTAGGGAGGGGGGCGCCCCCTTCCTTCTTTCTCCTTCCCCCTTCCCTTCTCCTACTCCCACAAGGAAAGGAGGAGTCCTACTCCCGATGGGAGTAGGACTCCCCCCTTTGGCGCGCCTCTCCCCTTGGCCGGCTGCCTCCCCCTTGATCCTTTATATACGGGGGCAGGGGGGTACCCCAGAGACACAACAATTGATCCTTGAGATCTCTTAGCCGTGTGCGGTGGCCCCCTCCACCATATTACACCTCGATAATACCGTCGCGGAGCTTAGGCGAAGACCTGCGTCGGTGGAACATCATCATCGTCACCACGCCGTCGTGCTGACGAAACTCTCCCTCAACACTCGGCTGGATCGGAGTTCGAGGGACGTCATCGAGCTGAACGTGTGTAGAACTCGGAGGTGCCGTACGTTCGGTACTTGATCGGTCGGATCGTGAAGACGTACGACTACATCAACCGCGTTGTGATAACGCTTCCGCTGTCGGTCTACGAGGGTACGTGGACAACACTCTCCCCTCTCGTTGCTATGCATCACCATGATCTTGCGTGTGCGTAGGAATTTTTTTGAAATTACTACGTTCCCCAACAGTGGCATCCGAGCCTGGTTTTATGCGTTGATGCTATGCACGAGTAGAACACAAGTGAGTTGTGGGCGATATAAGTCATACTGCTTACCAGCATGTCATACTTTGGTTCAGCGGTATTGTGAGATGAAGCGGCCCGGACCGACATTACGCGTACGCTTACGCGAGACTGGTTTCACCGTTGCGAGCACTCGTTGCTTAAAGGTGACCGGCGGGTGTCTGTCTCTCTCACTTTAGTTGAACCGAGTGTGGCTACGCCCGGTCCTTGCGAAGGTTAAAACAGCACCAACTTGACAAACTATCGTTGTGGTTTTGATGCGTAGGTAAGAACGGTTCTTGCTAAGCCCGTAGCAGCCACGTAAAATATGCAACAACAAAGTAGAGGACGTCTAACTTGTTTTTGCAGGGCATGTTGTGATGTGATATGGTCAAGACATGATGTGATATAATGTGTTGTATGAGATGATCATGTTTTGTAACCGAGTTATCGGCAACTGGCAGGAGCCATATGGTTGTCGCTTTATTGTATGAGATGCAATCGCCATGTAATAGTTTTACTTTATCACTAAGCGGTAGCGATAGTCGTAAAAGCAATAAGTTGGCGAGACGACAACGATGCTACGATGGAGATCAAGGTGTCGCGCCGGTGACGATGGTGATCATGACGGTGCTTCGGAGATGGAGATCACAAGCACGGTGCTTCGGAGATGGAGATCACAAGCACAAGATGATGATGGCCATATCATATCACTTATATTGATTGCATGTGATGTTAATCCTTTATGCATCTTATCTTGCTTTGTTTGACGGTAGCATTATAAGATGATCCTTCACTAAATTATCAAAGTATAAGTGTTCTCCCTGAGTATGCACCGTTGCGAAAGTTCTTCGTGCTGAGACACCACGTGATGATCGGGTGTGATAGGCTCTACGTTCAAATACAACGGGTGCAAAACAGTTGCACACGCGGAATACTCAGGTTAAACTTGACGAGCCTAGCATATAACAGATATGGCCTCGGAACACGGAGACCGAAAGGTCGAGCGTGAATCATATAGTAGATATGATCAACATAGTGATGTTCACCATTGAAACTACTCCATCTCACGTGATGATCGGACATGGTTTAGTTGATATGGATCACGTGATCACTTAGAGGATTAGAGGGATGTCTATCTAAGTGGGAGTTCTTAAGTAATATGATTAATTGAACTTAAATTTATCATGAACTTAGTCCTGATAGTATTTTGCAAATTATGTTGTAGATCAATAGCTCGCGTTGTTGCTTCCCTGTGTTTATTTTTGATATGTTCCTAGAGAAAAATTATGTTGAAAGATGTTAGTAGCAAAGATGCGGATTGGATCCGTGATCTGAGGATTATCCTCATTGCTGCACAGAAAAATTATGTCCTTGATGCACCGCTAGGTGACAGACCTATTGCAGGAGCAGATGCAGACGTTATGAACGTTTGGCTAGCTCAATATGATGACTACTTGATAGTTTAGTGCACCATGCTTAACGGCTTAGAATCGGGACTTCAAAGACGTTTTGAACGTCATGGACCATATGAGATGTTCCAGGAGTTGAAGTTAATATTTCAAGCAAATACCCGAGTTGAGAGATATGAAGTCTCCAACAAGTTCTATAGCTAAAAGATGGAGGAGAATCGCTCAACTAGTGAGCATGTGCTCAGATTGTCTGGGTACTACAATCGCTTGAATCAAGTGGGAGTTAATCTTCCAGATAAAATAGTGATTGACAGAATTCTCTAGTCACCATCACCAAGTTAGTAGAACTTCGTGATGAACTATAGTATGCAAGGGATGACGAAAGTAATTCCCAAGCTCTTCGTGATGCTGAAATCGACGAAGGTAGAAATCAAGAAAAACATCAAGTGTTGATGGTTGACGAGACCACTAGTTTCAAGAAAAGGGCAAAGGGAAGAAGGGGAACTTCAAGAAGAACGGCAAGCAAGTTGCTGCTCAAGTGAAGAAGCCTAAGTCTGGTCCTAAGCCTGAGACTAAGTGCTTCTACTGCAAAGGGACTGGTCACTGGAAGCGGAACTACCCCAACTATTTGGTGGATAAGAAGGATGGCAAAGTGAACAAAGGTATATTGGATATACATGTTATTGATGTGTACTTTACTAGTGTTTATAGCAACCCCTCGGTATTTGATACTGGTTCAGTTGCTAAGAGTAGTAACTCGAAATGGGAGTTGCAGAATAAACAGAGACTAGTAAAAGGCGAGGTGACGATGTGTGTTGGAAGTAGTTCCAAGATTGATATGATCATCATCGCACACTCCCTGTACTTTCGGGATTAGTGTTGAAACTAAATAAGTGTTATTTGGTGTTTGCGTTGAGCATGAATATGATTTGATCATGTTTATTTCAATACGGTTATTCATTTAAGTTAGAGAACAATTGTTGTTCTGTTTACATGAATAAAAACCTTCTATGGTCATACACACCAACGAAAATGGTTTGTTGGATCTCGATCGTAGTGATACACATATTCATAATATTGAAGCCAAAAGATGCAAAGTTAATAATGATAGTGCAACTTATTTGTGGCACTGCCGTTTAGGTCATATTGGTGTAAAGCGCATGAAGAAACTCCATACTGATGGGATTTTGGAATCACTTGATTATGAATCACTTGATGCTTGCGAACCGTGCCTCATGGGCAAGATGACTAAAACGCCGTTCTCCGGAACTATGGAGAGAGCAACAGATTTGTTGGAAATCATACATACAGATGTATGTGGTCCGATGAATATTGAGGCTCGTAGCAGGTATCATTATTTTCTGACCTTCACAGATGATTTGAGCAGATATGGGTATATCTACTTAATGAAACAGAAGTCTGAAACATTTGAAAAGTTCATATAATTTCAGAGTGAAGTGGAAAATCATCGTAGCAAGAAAATAAAGTCTCTACGATCTGATCGTGGAGAAGAGTATTTGAGTTACGAGTTTGGCCTTCAGTTAAAACAATGTGAAATAGTTTCACTACTCACGCCACCTGGAACACCACGGTGTAATGGTGTGTCCGAACGTCGTAATCGTACTTTATTAGATATGGTGCGATATATGATGTCTCTTACCGATCTACCACTATCGTTTTGGGGTTATGCATTAGAGGCAGCTGCATTCACGTTAAATAGGGCACCATCAAAATCCGTTGAGACGACGCCTTATGAACTGAGGTTTAGCAAGAAACCAAAGTTGTCGTTTCTTAAAATTTTGGGGTTGCGATGCTTATGTGAAAAGGTTTCATCCTGATAAGCTCAAACCCAAATCGGAGAAATGTGTCTTCATAGGATACCCAAAGGAGACAGTTGGGTACACCTTCTATCACAGATCCGAAGGCAAGACATTCGTTGCTAAGAATGGATCCTTTCTAGAGAAGGAGTTTCTCTCGAAAGAAGTGAGTGGGAGGAAAGTAGAACTTGATGAGGTAACTGTACCTGCTCCCTTATTGGAAAGTAGTTCATCACAGAAATCTGTTCCTGTGACTCCTACACCAATTAGTGAGGAAGTTAATGATGATGATCATGTAACTTCAGATCAAGTTACTACCAAACCTCGTAGGTAAACCAGAGTGAAGATCCGCACCAGAGTGGTACGGTAATCCTGTTCTGGAGGTCATGTTACTAGACCATGACGAACCTACGAACTATGAGGAAGCGATGATGAGCCCAGATTCCGGCAAAATGGCTTGAGGCCATGAAATCTGAGATGAGATCCATGTATGAAGAACAAAGTATGGACTTTGGTTGACTTGCCCGATGATCGGCGAGCCATTGAGATTAAATGGATCTTCAAGAGGAAGACAGACGCTGATAGTAGTGTTACTATCTACAAAGCTAGAATTGTCGCAAAAGGTTTTCGACAAGTTCAAGGTGTTGACTACGATGAGAGTTTCTCACTCGTATCTATGCTTAAGTCTGTCTGAATCATGTTAGCAATTGCCGCATTTTATGAAATCTGGCAAATGGATAAACAAAACTACATTCCTTAATGGATTTATTAAAGAAGAGTTGTATATGATGCAACCAGGAGGTTTTGTCAATCCTAAAGGTGCTAACAAAATATGCAAGCTCCAGCGATCCATCTATGGACTGGTGCAAGCATCTCGGAGTTGGAATATACACTTTGATAAGTTGATCAAAGGATATAGTTTTATACAGACTTGCGGTGAAGCCTGTATTTACAAGAAAGTGAGTGGGAGCACTACAGCATTTCTGATAAGTATATGTGAATGACATATTGTTGATCGGAAATAATGTAGAATTATTCTGCAAAGCATAAAGGAGTGTTTGAAAGGAGTTTTTCAAAGAAAGACCTCGGTGAAGCTGCTTACATATTGAGCATCAAGATCTATAGAGATAGATCGAAGACGCTTGATAAGTTTTTCAATGAGTACATACCTTAACAAGATTTTGAAGTAGTTCAAAATAGAACAGTCAAAGAAAGAGTTCTTGCCTGTGTTACAAGGTGTGAAATTGAGTAAGACTCAAAGCCCGACCACGGCAGAAGATAGAAAGAGAATGAAAGTCATTCCCTATGCCTCGGCCATAGGTTCTATAAAGTATGCCATGCTGTGTACCAGATCTATTGTATACCCTACACTGATTTTGGCAAGGGAGTACAATAGTGATCTAGGAGTAGATCACTGGACAGCGGTCAAAATTATCCTTAGTGGAATAAGGATATGTTTCTCGATTATGGAAGTGACAAAAGGTTCGTCGTAAAGGGTTACGTCGATGCAAGTTTTGACACTAATCTAGATGACTCTAAGTCTCGGTCTAGATACATATTGAAAGTGGGAGCAATTAGCTAGAGTAGCTCCGTGCAGAGCATTGTAGACATAGAAATTTGCAAAATACTTACGGATCTGAATGTGACAGACCCGTTGACTAAAATTATCTCACAATCAAAACATGATCACACCTTAGTACTCTTTGGGTGTTAATCACATAGCGATGTGAACTAGATTATTGACTCTAGTAAACCCTTTGAGTGTTGGTCACATAGAGATGTGAACTATGGGTGTTAATCACATGGTGATGTGAATTATTGATGTTAAATCACATGGCGATGTGAACTAGATTATTGACTCTAGTGCAAGTGGGAGACTGAAGGAAATATGCCCTAGAGGCAATAATAAAGTATTATATATTTCCTTATATCATGATAAATGTTTATTATTCATGCTAGAATTGTATTAACCGGAAACATAATACATGTGTGAATACATAGACAAACAGAGTGTCACTAGTATGCCTCTACTTGACTAGCTCGTTAATCAAAGATGGTTATGTTTCCTAGCCATAGACATGAGTTGTCATTTGATTAACGGGATCACCTCATTAGGAGAATGACGTGATTGACTTGACCCATTCCGTTAGCTTAGCACCCGATCGTTTAGTATGTTGCTATTGCTTTCTTCATGACTTATACATGTTCCTATGACTATGAGATTATGCAACTCCCGTTTACCGGAGGAACACTTTGTGTGCTACCAAACGTCACAACGTAAATGGGTGATTATAAAGGTGCTCTACAGGTGTCTCCAAAGGTACTTGTTGGGTTGGCGTATTTCGAGATTAGGATTTGTCACTCCGATTGTCGGAGAGGTATCTCTGGGCCCACTCGGTAATGCACATCACTATAAGCCTTGCAAGCATTGTGACTAATGAGTTAGTTGCGGGATGATGTATTACGGAACGAGTAAAGAGACTTGCCGGTAACGAGATTGAACTAGGTATCGAGATACCGACGATCGAATCTCGGGCAAGTAACATACCGATGACAAAGGGAACAACGTATGTTGTTATGCGGTCTGACCGATAAAGATCTTCGTAGAATATGTGGGAGCCAATATGGGCATCCAGGTCCCGCTATTGGTTATTGACCGGAGAGGTGTCTCGGTCATGTCTACATAGTTCTCGAACCCGTAGGGTCCGCACGCTTAACGTTACGATGACAGTTTTATTGAGTTTTGATGTATCGAAGGAGTTCGGAGTCCCGGATGAGATCGGGGACATGACGAGGAGTCTCGACATGGCCGAGACGTAAAGATCGATATATTGGACGACTATATTCGGACTTCGGAAAGGTTCCGAGTGATTCGGGTATTTTTCGGAGTACCGGAGAGTTACGGGAATTCGTATTGGGCCTTAATGGGCCATCCGGGAAAGGAGAGGAAGACCCCAAAGGGTGGCCGCACCCCTCCCCATGGGCTAGTCCGAATTGGACTAGGGACGGGGGGCGCCCCCTTCCTTCTTTCTCCTTCCCCCTTCCCTTCTCCTACTCCCACAAGGAAAGGAGGAGTCCTACTCCCGGTGGGAGTAGGACTCCCCCCTTTGGCGCGCCTCTCCCCTTGGCCGGCTGCCTCCCCCTTGCTCCTTTATATACGGGGGCAGGGGGGCACCCCAGAGACACAACAATTGATCCTTGAGATCTCTTAGCCGTGTGCGGTGCCCCCCTCCACCATATTACACCTCGATAATTCCGTTGCAGAGCTTAGGCGAAGACCTGCGTCGGTGGAACATCATCATCGTCACCACGCCGTCGTGCTGACGAAACTCTCCCTCAACACTCGGCTGGATCGGAGTTCGAGGGACGTCATCGAGCTGAACGTGTGTAGAACTCGGAGGTGCCGTACGTTCGGTACTTGATCGGTCGGATCGTGAAGACGTACGACTACATCAACCGCGTTGTGATAACGCTTCCGCTGTCGGTCTACGAGGGTACGTGGACAACACTCTCCCCTCTCGTTGCTATGCATCACCATGATCTTGCGTGTGCGTAGGATTTTTTTTTAAAATTACTACGTTCCCCAACACCTTGGTCCCGTTGCACCTTCTAACGTGACTTATTACACCTAGACGGAGGGAGTAGTAAGTATACGAGATACGGTGGCACACTGACTTAAGTCGAATACAAGGCCCAAAATTTGTGTGCATGTTATAATAAGATTCACTTAAAATAGTACGTGAGCGAACAGAGGGATCAATTGGACAGTGTTCCCGAGCAGTAGCGAGATGTGTGAGGTAAGATACACCGCTATCGCTTTTAATTTTTCTTATTAATTTGTTTGTTTCACCCTCTGACTGGTGGGACCCAACGTACTACGTGGAGAGAGGTAAGGTGACTAAGGCTGCATTATTTCTGCACCACTGTGGATAGTCTTACCACCAAAGCCACATGACATGATTATGATTGAAATCCCAATGACTCCCACACACAAAAAAAAACACGGCATGCTGTCACACGAATGCAGGAATGTATAAAAGGTTATTTCCCTCTCGTTGAACATAACGGGAGGTTGTGTAGCTGGATAGCCTATTCGCTCATCAAACTTGAGGTCTCGGGTGGATTCTTTGACTGGTCAAAATGTTTTCTAGGGTTTTCACGCTTCACACCTCTCTCCAGTATATATATACACGCTGGAGCCTCAGCGCTTGTAGTTGCTCTCTTCACACTCTCTCGCCCTCTCCCGCTGGAGCCTCAGCGCTTGTAGTTGCTCTCTTCACACTCTCTCGCCCTCTCCAGATCTAAACAAGATTCGTTGGCCTCTCTCTCTCCCCTCACTGCTGCTCAAAGAGCCGGCAGGATCCGTCCGCCGGGAAGGGAAGGAGGCTTAACGCTGTCGCCGTCAGCGAGGGACTACCGGCGCAGCTGTTCACTTTCCACCCAGCGGCGGCGCGGGAGGGCCTCCGACCCCTTCTTCTTCGCCGCCGTCCCGTCGCCCACCGAACCACGCCCCAAGAACCTTAAGGTATAATTTACTTACTCCACATGCATTGCTCTAGCTGCATGTATACCATGAATCTAGGACGTGGTTCAAAGAGGAAAGGAGTGGGGGAAAGTAGTGGGAAAAGTTGTATATAGCATGAATCTAGGACGTGGTTCAAAGAGGAAATGAAGGGGGAAAGTTGTATAGCATGAATCGAGGACGTGGTTCAAAGAGGAAAGGAATGGGGGAAATGTGACACCCAAAATTTTTTATTTGGTTTTTTCAAACTTTTATTTAAATTGAGGGATGCTATTTAATATTTTCTTCTAAAGAACTCTCCCTCTCAAAAACTTTCTTTTATGACAAGTGTTTTGTTTGGATTCACCCAAGACATGATTTTTGGTTTTGGAGGTTTTTCCATCTTATGTGGACTCAAAACCAAATGCTTTTCATTTGGGAAATTTCTTTTGAAAAATCTTTTAAATAGTCCTATGGCCTTTGGAGTGATCTTTTTCCCTTTTCAAAATCCACTCTTGCCATGACATGAGTGGAAACCACCTCCCAAAAGCCATTCCTCATCTTTGTGTCAAGCCATACTTGAAATCCAGCAAGTTGAACCTTCCCATGAATTTTTTCTTCCATTTAATTCTTATCAAAAATATTTCTGCCTTCTATTTTAACTCTTGGAGATTTACAAAGGAGCTACCCTTTCTACTTTGAGTTTTGCCTCCAAACCAATTTCCCTAGCTAGTCCTTAGAGCCCTCAACCAAGATCCATGATGATCCACTGGTCTCCAGTTCAAATATTTCAAATTGTGCTTGCTGCAAGTTTGGACCATGTTTGCCAAATTTGATGAAATTCAATTGTTTTCTCCTCCTAAAAATCTGAGAAAATTCAGGCAGCCTCTGGATGCATTGAGAGGTCACCTCACCAAGTCCCAGCTCCAGAAATTTTTTTCTTCATGCCAAATCATTTCGTCGAACACCTGATGGGCACTGTTACTGTCAATGTTCAGAATTCAGAGATACAGTTTCAGTGAGCACTGTCGTTTTCTTCAGAGCCCGTTCTCGATCTCGCCAGTGGCCGCGGTGTCGCCGTGCGCCCTGTGCTTCCTTCTTATCCCCTGCGCCGCATGATCGCCTGGAGGCTTGCGGGCGTCGGCGACGAGCAGGAGGAGGTGCGCCACCCCGTGAGCGACGGCAGCAGCGGCCTTTGCGGCTGCCAGAGAGAGGCGCACCATGGACGGCGCCGTCCAGCGCCGCCCAAGCCACAAGAGGCCACCGCGTGGCCATCCACTCACCCGTGCACGCCGCGGTCCTTCGTCGTGAACTGGTAGGCGCGGAGTGCGCTCCCTGCCGCCGCCGTGCCCGTACGGCCGCCCCGTCGAGGATCGGCGCATTACGCCTAGCCCGACCGAGGTTTAGCGGGGGAACGGCACCAGTGATCCTCCCTGATGGTGCCTAGCCACCTAAACCCCCTGCCCAACCTCTGCCTCGCCGTAATCGCTCGCCGGAGCTATCCCGTTCACGGCCACCCCCTCGGATCGCCTATAAAAGGAGGCCCCGAGCTCGAACTCGAACACACACCACCTCTGCACTCCACCAATACCACGCCAAGCCACTTGAAGGGCCCCGAGGGAGTCTTCTTCCCCAACTCCGGCCGCCTCGACCCGCCACGGGGTCCAGCTCGATTCACCCCCGTGCGTGCACCTCTACCCCTCAGCTCTTGCCAGTAGCCTCCTAGTACATCCACTCTTCTGACCCGCGCTTCAATTTGGAGTTTGCAGCACCCACCGGAGTACTCCACCATCGCCCGAACCACCGTCCGCCGGAGAAAGTGTCGCCGTCGACGTGGTGCTCTCCGACGGCCAAGTCCACCACCCACCGACGCGGAAGAACACCCTGAAACTCTTGGTACCCTCCGATCTCTCTGCCTCGCCGTGGTTCGACGCCGGCGACCACCGCAGCCTTCGGGCGCCGGCGAGCTCCATTGGAGTTTTAAACCTGACGGGTGGGACCCCCCCCGTCAGCCTCTCTTCTTTCCCCCCCTCGAACCGTTTTCTGAAAGCGCCTTCAGGCAAGTGCGTTTTCTCCTTGGGCTGGCGCATTTCCTACCGAACCGTTTTTTGGTTTTTCATACAAGTCCCTGGTTCTTTTCTGTTACATCACAGATCAGTCCCTGGACTAAAACCCTTATATCTTTTTAATAAAAGATGATTTTTGATTGATTCTTTTTCTGTCAGTCTTGTATTTTTGTCTAGTTTTTTATAGTATTTATTTGGAAATTTTTTGGAACAATTTTTATGCACGCAACGATTTTCACGTTAGTGTACGGTTTCGCTATACCGTAGGTTCCGGAGGAGGTGATGGAGCCGCGAACTTCGCCGAGCTAAACTCCGACTTCTCCGAACCAGGCAAGCATGTTTGAACCTTTGATATGATAGGTGTTTTGCATGTTTGCTTGAATGGTTTATGCATGGCATGTGAGCATCGGTGAGTATTACGTTGCATGCAAGGCAACTAACCCTATGTCTCGAAGTTACTATGATCTTCGATGAGAGATGACCTGATCATGTGGTAACATGAAAGGTAGTAAGATGGTATTGTTGTAGCATGCCAGTCTTACGTCATCCGATAAACTCCGACGTTAATGTGGACTGAGCCACGTTACCGTTCTTCCCCTTTCGTGCTGCCACATGTTTTCTGCAAAGAATATGGTTTAGTAAGTTGTTAACCTCTTTCCTTGTACACACCAAATAGAGGGGCCGGGATGAGGGTTCCATGGCCCTGGATTAAAGCCAGTCATCCGGTCAGGGGGCATGGGTGATTCCGGTTGGGACCGAGAGGGGCACCCCTTAGAGTGCGCGGTATAAATTTGATCCCATGCTACGCGAGGTTGTAGCCTCCCCGTCTCAAAGTTTTTCTTGAACGTTTCCGAGGGTGATTCCTGGCATCGGAATGTTGAATGGGTGTGTACTGGTTAGATGTGTTTCTCCTAAAACACCGTAAACGGAACTAGTCCCTTGTGACTACTGAAATCCGTTGGCTATGGTTAAGAGTACAAACTCTGCAGAGTCAAATCCTTCCGAGTCATCGTGCCCAAGGTCAAGGACCATGGCCAGTATATCCATATCTATGTCAGTCCTCGTGGTATATCCCCGGTGAACAAGCTTGAGTGGTAAACCCGGTTGAATTGTTATTCCTGTGGATGGACTAACATTTTATTTATCTCGTATCTGAATATTTCCCTGCAATGATTTAAATTCATGAGCTACTGAAATATTAAGTTATGAAATATAAGCCCTTTATGTGATGTTGCTCAGACGTCCGATTGTGGCACGTTCGTTATTTACTTTTGATATAAGCCCTTTATGTGATGTCGCTCAGACGTCCGACTGTGGCACGTTCGTTATTTACCTTTGATATAAGCCCTTTATGTCATGTCGCTCAGACGTCCGACTATGGCACGTTCGTTATTTAGTTTTGATATAAGCCCTTTATGTGATGTCGCTCAGACGTCCGACTGTGGCACGTTCGTTATTTACTTTTGATATAAGCCCTTTATGTGATGTCGCTCAGACGTCCGACTGTGGCACGTTCGTTATTTACTTTTGATATAAGCCCTTTATGTGATGTCGCTCAGACGTCCGTGGCACGCACTGTTATTTATGTTCCATTATAAGCTCTTTATGAGGTGTCGCCTTGACGCCCGACTGCGGCATTGTTATTTCTTCTGTATCCTTTTGAGGAGTCATTCAGACACTCGATTGGCCTTCAATATTACATTTGGATTTCGGGAGGACTACCGCCCGACTTCCCTTTTACTTCCCATGCATTGCTATCTCATTCTCTGAGTGCGCTTTATTAGTTTGTTCATATGCATCATGTTTACATTTGTTATATCTTATGTCCGAACTGTCTTGCGAGTACTTTCATAGTACTCACCTGGCTTGTTGATTTGGCTAGATGTTGACGAAGGCGATCTCATGGATGAAGAGTTTGATAGTGAGTCCGACGTCTAGAGGAGTCCCAGTCAGTCCTGTGCGATCCTGGATATTGGTCACTTGTATCATATACGCTTCCGCCACCCACAATAAGTATCCTCGAGCCTCACTCCGACGCTCGAAGAGCTGTTAGTTTCAGGAGTCATGTCACCCACTTCACTGTGACATATCCACCACCGCTTTTATTGCGAGTCAGTAGTTATGCCACCCTATCCGCCTTTATGTGTATTATCGGCGTGCTTGTAATAAATTGTTGGGCAGTCTCTGCTCAACCTTGTATTATATTTAGTACTCCTGGTTTTTTCTTCTGTGATCAAGAAATTGTCTACCAGTGAGGAGGATTCCTCTCTACTGGTCCGTAAAAGGGATCGGCTTCTCAATAAACATTTTTATTGAAAAACCGGTCGTGACAAGCTTGGTATCAGAGCCAGGCTAACTGTAGGAAGCCACTAGGTGCGATCGCTTATTGGTTATTAGTGTCTTTAGTGCTTTTTTCAGCATTTTGCAAATGTAGCTATTTTCTGTTGGTCATCATAAATTTATGATTTGACTACTCAGAATTTTTGCCTACTTTTGTAGATGGCTGGCAGCGACTGCGAGACTCGGGTGTTCACGAATGTGCCCGAGGGGTTTGTCAAACTCCTCGTCTTCATCACCAAGCTCGCGATCGGGCCAGCGACTCGTCCGGAGTTCACGCTCTACCAGCACAAGCTCAGCGACGACGTGTCTATGCACCAGGCCGTGGTGCAATTCAAGGGAGGACGTTCTATGTCCCGCCACTTCCGTTTTGTGGGAAGGGCCATGCCTACGGAGAGGCATGCCATGCAGATGGCCGCCCGTGAGGCGATAGCTCGCCTTCGGGATATTCTTCCTTCGATGAAGACTCGTCGCTACCGCTACCTCCCATGCCATGTGCCATATACTTGTCACTATGCATTCGCCTGCCATAGGGGAGAGCGAGATGAAGCTATCGATATGCTTGTTGAGTATCTCAAAGCTCTGGAGGAAGCTTTCGACAACCTCGTGGACGGTCTTGTGGCTGCCCGCATGGACTTAGTTCGGGGCTGTTCTGCCAACATGAGGGAGCTTCTCCACATGGCACCGCCACTGACGTTCGTCTCGTCCTCAGCGTCCTATTCACCTGCCATTTTGGCCACCGCTCGCCGTCTGCCTACCACTGAGGAGTTCGACCGGGTCATCGCTCCTACTCCAGTCAGAGCTACACCGCCTGCCGCACCCACACTGCCGCCTGTCGCACCCGCGCCATCACCTCAGCGCAGTGCTACGCGCCTGGAGCCTATTAGGGAGGAGGTGGAGGTTGAGTCTCCTGCACCGCTAGGTCTTACCCTCGGCAAGGGGAAGGACATCTTCACCATCTCCGACTGAGTGCGCCTAGTCGCCGCGCAATGTGTCTGCATGCATGATATGTTTTATATGTACATAAGTTTGTAGTACTTGTGCGCGCATCATGTAGGATCCCGGAGAGTGTGCTAGCCTTAATAACATGTCAGGAGTGTGTACGCACATCCTGAGTGATGTATCGTATGTTTGCGTGTCGCGTGTAAGATTTGTGTAAGTAGTCCTTCTCCGTGCGAAATCAATTATGTTCTTGAAAAATCTTGAGGTCTTTTAAAGTTTGCGTCTCTGCAAAATTTTCCTTGTGCCACACAGTTCTTCTCATGAGTTTTGCAAAATAATACCCCAGAGTGGAAAATGTCTCGTCCGTGGACTCGTTCCATGCCAAATCCACCAGAAGAAGTTTATGGGACACAGACAAGCAACAACTTCACTCAGGGACAGTCTAGTCAACAGGATAGCGAGGCAGCCTTATCTCAAGTATGCCGCCTTTTCGAACAAAGCCAACAGCAACACCAGGAAATGATGAATCATGTCATCAATATGGGAAATCACCGTGAGCCATACCAACCACACTCCAAGTTGTCTGAACTGCAGAAGACACGCCCTCCAACGTTTGCTCACACTGATAGGCCACTTGAAGCCGATGATTGGCTTCGTGACATCGAAAGAAAGTTGATTATTGCTCAATGTTCTGATCATGAGAAGGTGCTTTATGCACCTCACTACCTCACTGGAGCAGCTGCAGCATGGTGGGAGAACTTCCTACACATGCATCCCAGCGAGCATAACATCACCTGGGAGGAGTTTAAGGAAGGTTTTCGTGGGGCACACATCCCCAGGAGCATCATAAAAATCAAGAAAAGAGAATTTGATGACCTCAAGCAGAGAGGCATGACAGTGACGGAATACAACAGTCAGTTGACCCAGCTATCCCGTTATGCCTACGATGAGCATATGACTGAGAACAAAAGGATGGAAAAATTCTTGGACGACCTGGCGCCAGCACTAAAATGCCAACTGGTCGTGCACACTTTTCCAGATTTCAAAACTCTGGTTGACAAGGCCATTACTTTGGAGAACGAGCGCCGCAGTCTGGAGGATATTCGTAAGCGAAAGAGGGACAAGACGACTCTTGCTCGCAACAACCGATGCAAGACTGATGTTCAGAGGAATGAAGCGAGGAAATCCACGACTACTGCTCTAAGGCCAACCAGGCAGTTTCATTCGAGGGACAAGGACTTTACATACCGTCCAGGGGTCACTTGCTATGCTTGTGGAGAAGAAGGGCACTATGCCAAACAGTGCCCAAAACCAAGGAACTCGGCCCCCAAGCCGAACAATGGTGGGAACAATCCAGCGCCCAAGCGTAACAATTTCAATCCCAACAAAAATCACAGGAAGGGTCACCTGAACCATGTGACCAAGGAAGAAGCGCAGAATGCCCCAGACATTGTGCTCGGTACGTTCCCTGTCAACATAGTACCTGCCACGGTTTTGTTTGATTCTGGAGTTTCTCACTCGTTCATTTCGAAGACTTTTGTTTTGCAACATGGTTTTCCGATACTTCCTTTGGAAAAATCTATGATTATCAAGTCCCCCGGGAATAAGCAGATCACCCAGAGTTACTGCCAAGGAGTGATTATTGAATTCGAAGGACTAAAGTTTCAGGCTAATCTCATCGTGTTGGAAAATAAAGGACTGGATGTCATCCTAGGGATGGACTGGTTGACCACCAACAAAGGATTTATTGATTGTTTCAATCGGACTGTGATTCTCACTCATCATCAAGGCAAGACAGTAAAAGTTACAGCTCAAGAGCGACCACGGTCGCGGCAACCAAAGCTGAACAAAGTGGACATTTCAGAATTAAGAAAAGTTCCAGTGGTGTGCGAATTTCCCGACGTATTCCCAGAAGAACTACCAGACATGCCACCAGACCGAGAGATAGAGTTCAGCATTGAACTAGCACCTGATACCACCCCTATCTACAAGAAACCTTATAGAATGGCACCCTCGGAGTTGGTAGAATTGAAAAAGCAAATAAAGGAATTACTGGACAAAGGATTTATTCGAGCCAGCTCCTCACCTTGGGGTTCGCCAGTATTATTCGCCAAGAAAAAGGATGGGACACTGAGATTGTGTATAGACTATCGAGCTCTCAATATGGTCACCATCAAAAACAAATATCCGATGCCACGGATAAATGATTTGTTTGACCAGCTCGCACAAGCCAAGGTGTTCTCAAAAATTGATTTAAGATCGGGATATCACCAATTAAATGTACGGACGGAAGATATCCCTAAGATAGCATTCACCTCCAGATACGGATTATATGAGTTCACAGTAATGCCGTTTGGACTGACGAACGCCCCCGCATATTTCGTCCACCTCATGAACAAGGTGTTTATGAAATTCATGGACAAATTTGTTGTGGTGTTCATTGACGATATTCTGGTATACTCAAGGACACCAGAAGAGCATGCTGAACGTCTCAGAATTGTTTTGGGAGAATTAAGGAAACATCAATTATACGCCAAATTTAGCAAGTGTGAATTTTGGCTAAGACAAGTTGGTTTTCTAGGCCATATATTGACCCAAGAAGGCGTGGCCGTAGACCCAGAAAAAGTCAAAGCCATACTTGACTGGAAACCACCAGCCAATGTAACTGATGTACGGAGTTTCCTAGGAATGGCTGGATATTACAGAAGATTTATTGAAGGATTCTCCACTGTGGCAAAACCAATGACACAGTTTCTCAAGAAAGACAAGAAATTTGTATGGACGGAAGCGTGCGAGAAGAGCTTCCAAGAACTCAAAAAGAAACTAACAACAACACCGGTTTTGATTGTGCCAGACATACACAAGAGTTTTGAAGTGTTTTGTGACGCATCCCGGAAGGGCCTCGGATGCGTATTGATGCAGGACGGCAAAGTCGTCGCGTATGCTTCCAGGCAACTACGGAAGCATGAGGAAAATTATCCAACTCATGACTTAGAGCTAGCAGCAGTCATCCATGCACTCAAAGAGTGGAGGCACTTTCTACTGGGAAATCGTTGTGAAATATATACGGACCATAAGAGCCTTAAATATATTTTCACACAACCAGAGCTAAATTTACGACAACGACGCTAGTTGGAATTGGTCAAGGACTATGATGTCGGCATTCACTACCATCCAGGGAAAGCAAATGTAGTGGCAGATGCTCTTAGTCGGAACCCCAACCCGGGCAACGACAGTCCACAGAACTTGAGGCCTGAGTTTCAGCAGGAGTTCGCTAGACTCAACATGGCGTTAGTCTCTGAGGGCAATGTATCAAATCTGGAGATACAACCCACCCTAATGGAACAAATTAAAAAGGCTCAGCATGGACATCCCAGCATCGAAGGTATAAAGAGGAAGATGAGCCTTGGCAAGGCTTCAGAGTTCGTCACAGACCATGAAGGAATATTATGGTACGGGGACAGACTTTGCGTACCAAACATTGAGGAACTCAAGCAACAAATCCTAACCGAAAGCCACACCGCCCCATATTCTATCCACCCCGGAGGAACCAAAATGTACAAAGACATTCAGGAAAGATTTTGGTGGAACGGTATGAAAAGGGATATTAGCCGCGTTCATTGCCTGTTGCGACTCATGTCAGCGCATTAAAGCCGAGCATCAAAAGCTTGCAGGGCTGCTACAGCCAAACCGGATACCTGAGTGGAAATGGGATGAAATTGGAATGGATTTCATCATCGGACTACCTCGATCACAACGCGGAAATGACGCCATATGGGTCATCACAGATAGGCTAACCAAGGTAGCACATTTCATTCCCGTGAAGACGACCTACTCCACTCAAAGGCTTGCTAAGCTTTATCTCTCTCGTATAGTTTGTTTGCATGGAGTCCCAAAGACTATAATATCTGACCGAGGCACTCAATTTGTCTCTAAGTTTTGGGATCACTTACAACAAGCTCTGGGCACGCAGCTAGCATTCAGTACAGCGTACCACCCTCAGACTGATGGACAAACGGAACGAGTAAACCAAATCCTAGAGGACATGCTGAGAGCCTGTGTGCTCACCTATGGATCCAGTTGGGAAGAAAGTTTGCCGTATGCCGAGTTTGCTTACAACAACAGTTACCAAGCCAGCCTACAAATGGCACCTTTTGAAGCATTGTACGTGCGGAGATGTCGTACCCCACTAAATTGGTCAGAAACAGGTGACAGTTGTATCTTCGGCCCAGACATGCTCAAGGAAGCCGAAGAGAAGGTTAAACAGATCAGGGACAGACTCAAGACAGCTCAAAGCCGACAGAAGAGCTATTACGATCGAAAACATCGTGAGGTCAGCTTTGAACCCAGTGATTACGTATACCTACGAGTGTCTCCGATGCGAGGCCTGCAACGGTTCAAAATTAAGGGGAAGCTAGCCCCGAGATTTATCGGACCCTTCTGTATAGTTGCACGAAGAGGCATAGTAGCCTACCAGCTGGACCTACCCAAAGAGCTATCAGACGTCCACGACGTATTCCACGTCTCACAGTTGAGGAAATGTGTGAGCAACTCGGAGAAGCATGTATCTCATGAAAGCATTGATGTGCAACCAGACCTCACCTACAGAGAGCGACCAGTAAAGATATTGGAAGAGTCTGAAAGGAGGACCCGTCAGAAAACAACAAAATTTTTCAAGGTTCAGTGGAGCAATCACACCGAAGATGAAGCTACATGGGAAAGAGAAGATTTTTCTTCAGGCAGAGTACCCACATCTATTTGAGGATCAGCTGAAATCTCGGGGACGAGATTTTTCCTAAGGGGGTAGGTGTTGTGACACCCAAAAAATTTTATTTGGTTTTTTCAAACTTTTATTTAAATTGAGGGATGCTATTTAATATTTTCTTCTAAAGAACTCTCCCTCTCAAAAACTTTCTTTTATGACAAGTGTTTTGTTTGGATTCACCCAAGACTTGATTTTTGGTCTTGGAGGTTTTTCCATCTTATGTGGACTCAAAACCAAATGCTTTTCATTTGGGAAATTTCTTTTGAAAAATCTTTTAAATAATCCTATGGCCTTTGGAGTGATCTTTTTCCCTTTTCAAAATCCACTCTTGCCATGACATGAGTGGAAACCACCTCCCAAAAGCCATTCCTCATCTTTGTGTCAAGCCATACTTCAAATCCAGCAAGTTGAACCTTCCCATGAATTTTTTCTTCCATTTAATTCTTATCAAAAATATTTCTGCCTTCTATTTTAACTCTTGGAGATTTACAAAGGAGCTACCCTTTCTACTTTGAGTTTTGCCTCCAAACCAATTTCCCTAGCTAGTCCTTAGAGCCCTCAACCAAGATCCATGATGATCCACTGGTCTCCAGTTCAAATATTTCAAATTGTGCTTGCTGCAAGTTTGGACCATGTTTGCCAAATTTGATGAAATTCAATTGTTTTCTCCTCCTAAAAATCTGAGAAAATTCAGGCAGCCTCTGGATGCATTGAGAGGTCACCTCACCAAGTCCCAGCTCCAGAAATTTTTTTCTTCATGCCAAATCATTTCGTCGAACACCTGATGGGCACTGTTACTGTCAATGTTCAGAATTCAGAGATACAGTTTCAGTGAGCACTGTCGTTTTCTTCAGAGCCCGTTCTCGATCTCGCCAGTGGCCGCGGTGTCGCCGTGCGCCCTGTGCTTCCTTCTTATCCCCTGCGCCGCATGATCGCCTGGAGGCTTGCGGGCGTCGGCGACGAGCAGGAGGAGGTGCGCCACCCCGTGAGCGACGGCAGCAGCGGCCTTTGCGGCTGCCAGAGAGAGGCGCACCATGGACGGCGCCGTCCAGCGCCGCCCAAGCCACCAGAGGCCATCGCGTGGCCATCCACTCACCCATGCACGCCGCGGTCCTTCGTCGTGAACTGGTAGGCGCGGAGCGCGCTCCCTGCCGCCGCCGTGCCCGTACGGCCGCCTCGTCGAGGATCGGCGCATTACGCCTAGCCCGACCGAGGTTTAGCGGGGGAACGGCACCAGTGATCCTCCCTGATGGTGCCTAGCCACCTAAACCCCCTGCCCAACCTCTGCCTCGTCGTAATCGCTCGCCGGAGCTATCCCGTTCACGGCCACCCCCTCGGATCACCTATAAAAGGAGGCCCTGAGCTCGAACTCGAACACACACCACCTCTGCACTCCACCAATACCACGCCAAGCCACTGGAAGGGCCCCGAGGGAGTCTTCTTCCCCAACTCCGGCCGCCTCGACCCGCCACGGGGTCCAGCTCGATTCACCCCCGTGCGTGCACCTCTACCCCTTATCTCTTGCCAGTAGCCTCCTAGTACATCCACTCTTCTGACCCGCGCTTCAATTTGGAGTTTGCAGCACCCACCGGAGTACTCCACCATCGCCCGAACCACCGTCCGCCGGAGAAAGTGTCGCCGTCGACGTGGTGCTCTCCGACGGCCAAGTCCACCACCCACCGACGCGGAAGAACACCCTGAAACTCTTGGTACCCTCTGATCTCTCTGCCTCACCGTGGTTCGACGCCGGCGACCACCGCAGCCTTCGGGCGCCGGCGAGCTCCATTGGAGTTTTAAACCTGACGGGTGGGACCCCCCCGTCAGCCTCTCTTCTTTTCCCCCCTCGAACCGTTTTCTGAAAGCGCCTTCGGGCAAGTGCGTTTTCTCCTTGGGCTGGCGCATTTCCTACCGAACCGTTTTTTGGTTTTTCATACAAGTCCCGGTTCTTTTCTGTTTCATCACAGATCAGTCCCTGGACTAAAACCCTTATATCTTTTTAATAAAAGATGATTTTTGATTGATTCTTTTTCTGTCAGTCTTGTATTTTTGATTAGTTTTTTATAGTATTTATTTGGAAAAAGTTTGGAACAATTTTTAAGCACGCAACGATTTTCACGTTAGTGTACGGTTTCGCTATACCGTAGGTTCCGGAGTAGGTGACGGAGCCGCGAACTTCGCCGAGCTAGACTCCGACTTCTCCGAACCAGGCAAGCATGTTTGAACCTTTGATATGATAGGTGTTTTGCATGTTTGCTTGAATGGTTTATGCATGGCATGTGAGCATCGGTGAGTATTACGTTGCATGCAAGGCAACTAACCCTGTGTCTCGAAGTTACTATGATCTTCGATGAGAGATGACCTGATCATGTGGTGACATGAAAGGTAGTCGATGGTACTGTTGTAGCATGCCAGTCTTACGTCATCCGATAAACTCCGACGTTAACGTGGACTGAGCCACGTTACCGTTCTTCCCCTTTCGTGCTGCCACATGTTTTCTGCAAAGAATACGGTTTAGTAAGTTGTTAACCTCTTTCCTTGTACACACCAAATAGAGGGGCCGGGATGAGGGTTCCATGGCCCTGGATTAAAGCCAGTCATCCGGTCAGGGGGCATGGGTGATTCCGGTTGGGACCGAGAGGGGGGCACCCCTTAGAGTGCGCGGTATAAATTTGATCCCATGCTACGCGAGGTTGTAGCCTCCCCGTCTCAAAGTTTTTCTTGAACGTTGCCGAGGGTGATTCCTGGCATCGGAAGTTTGAATGGGTGTGTACTAGTTAGATGTGTTTCTCCTAAAACACCGTAAACGGAACTAGTCCCTTGTGACTACTGAAATCCGTTGGCTGTGGTTAAGAGTACAAACTCTGCAGAGTCAAATCCTTCCGAGTCATCGTGCCCAAGGTCAAGGACCATGGCCATTATATCCATATCTATGTCAGTCCTCGTGGTATATCCCCGGTGAACAAGCTTGAGTGGTAAACCCGGTTGAATTGTTATTCCTGTGGATGGACTAACCTTTTATTTATCTCGTATCTGAATATTTCCCTACAATGATTTAAATTCATGAACTACTGAAATATTAAGTTATGAAATATAAGCCCTTTATGTGATGTCGCTCAGACGTCCGACTGTGGCACGTTCGTTATTTACTTTTGATATAAGCCCTTTATGTGATGTCGCTCAGATGTCTGACTGTGGCACATTCGTTATTTACTTTTGATATAAGCCCTTTATGTGATGTCGCTCAGACGTCCGACTGTGGCACGTTCGTTATTTACTTTTGATATAAGCCCTTTATGTGATGTCGCTCAGACGTCCGACTGTGGCACGCACTGTTATTTATGTTCCATTATAAGCCCTTTATGAGGTGTCGCCTTGACGCCCGACTGCGGCATTGTTATTTCTTCTGTATCCTTT